>NC_041371.1:18071018-18433518 GCF_900634415.1 Cottoperca gobio
ATGTCAGAGATGCAGATCTTCTAATCTGTATAGAAGTTTTAGGAGCATCATTAAGCAATGCTCTGTGAGTATGGAGGTAAATGAGGGATATAGTGTAACTGAGTGCTTGGAGTGCATAGTTAGTTCAGATATCACACTATTCCACTGCAGTAACAAACAAAGTGTAGCAGTATGTACGCAAAGGCGGTGTAAAAGGAGACGGCAAGCTAGCAAACTTTAGCTGTGTTCAAAATGGCATAATGGACCCACTGCATCTGTATGTACTGCAGACTGCCCTCTAAATGAACAGTTAGGTATGCCAATACCAGCTGGCTGTTCACACCGAGCTTTACTCCAGCAATATGTTTTTTCTGCATTAGGGATTTATATTTATTATTTATTTAAGCGGCTTTGAGGTCTTGAAAAGCGCTATATAATTTCAATGTATTATTATTATTATTATTATTATTATTATTATTATTATTATTATTATTATTATTATATTTTCCCCAAAACAGACATTTTCTGAATCCCAAGAAATAGTTTTTAAGGTTTAACTTCAGACACAGTCAAAGGGCGTTGGTCATATTTCAAGCAGCACTAAATGCAACAAGGAGACATTTGCATAAACCTTTTGGTTCCCAACCTTTAGTGTATTATTTGGTGGTATTAATAATTATTAATACAAAAGACCGCTATTTCTGGTAATCAACCTAGAATGAACATAACTTGACTTCGTATGCAGCTCAAACTTCGCTCCAGCTGCGAGGAATATGAAAGCCAGGTTCATCGCCTGTGATCTGTCTGCTGAGAACATCCTCATGGACCTGATATTTGAATATTCTTCTTATCGTTGTGATGCTAAGTTTTGCATCCCTGATGAATCCGAGCATTTGCTTCCAAGCGGGATGATCTAAAGAACTTACGTATTTCTGTAGGGATATCTACTTTTTGTACGTTTTCCTGTTCTGCCGTTATTAGAGTTCTCTGGAAATAGTTTGGATGTGTATTTCCGGGATCATGTTTCCCTTCTCCGCATCACAGGACTTTATCTTTCAGTCCGAGCTGCAGTTTTGTGAATCAAAATGACGTCTTCCACCTAATTTAATATTTGCCAGTATTATTTTAGGGCACATTAAAATGATTAAATATGTTTTCTATAGTACATTTTATATGTGACCAGGACACAAACAACGTATTTGTGAAAAACACTGAACGTAAATATAACGATTGATTGTTTTCTCTGTTCTCTCCCATTGTGTCTCTTTCCTTCCTAGTAAGTGTGACAGATTCTGTAACCAGTGCCGTGTTCCAGACCATGTTGACTGTATGTCACAGAAAACGGCCTAAACTTTGCAAACAGCTCCTCAAACGCATCATGGAGTACCTGACCAGTCGCAGCGCCGCTCCAGGAGTGAGGTCAGAGGCGACTCTTGTACCTTTCCCACTTGTGTCCAGGTTTGAGTCGCTTTTCCAAGACAAGTGATGTAACTGCTGGTTCTGTTTCTGCGCTCTGTTTAGTCCCCTTCTGGTGTTTCTCAAGGACACGGCCTCCAGTCACCTCATTGAGACGATCCTACAGCTTTCCCACAAGTCCCTTCTCCGGGACATCTACAAGAACCACCTCAAGGGTCATCTGGTTGACTTGGCCCTCCATTCCATCGCCAATTTCCCCATTCAGAGGCTAACCGCAGCCTCGGCCAAATACACACTGGTTGGTCCCGATGTCTGCATGTCCCACGGTGCAGGATTAAAGTTTTGTAAAGTGCGTAAATGACTCCATTTCTCCCTCTCTCTCCCTCTGTCTCCATAGTTCCTAAGGTTGTTCGATGAGCTGATCCAAGGCTTGGAGCCCATCTTGGCCGCGGGTCACATGGGTGTAATTGTCCAACTGGCCGAGAGCTGTGCAGAAAGTGAGGAGAAACAGGAGGATTTGATACAGTGCCTTCTCCGTGTAAGTGTCGTCGTAATTGAGGTGTAACTGCCCACATAGGTCTTAAATCCTCCCTTGTTTTTTATTCATCTCTCTCTCTTTATGACTGAAATCAAAAGTGCATAACAACACAATAAAACTTGTTTGGTTTGTGGGTAATAAAAAACCTTGTTGATGTGTTGCCTCCCAGGCCTTCCACTGCGCTGAGCCCGGCACTCGACACGTCAGCTGCCTCCCTCTCTTCATGTCCCTGATCACCTATGAGGTGTATTACCACTCTGACACAGCAGAGGGCAACTTGCAGACGGAGGTAAACACCCGAGAGGAGTCTAATCAAATCAATCTAGGCTGGATTTTAAGTCTTGACATTTCAGTTTAATGATTAGCGCAAAGCTGAATGCACACTGCAGCATGTTGATTTTGAATAAATGTTGCAGATGCGGTGAAGTGCAGTTCTGGTGTTCTTGATCATTTCCAGGTCCCACTGACCTCCATCTGTTACCATGGCTCCCGGCTGGTACAGGCACTGGCCAAATTCAAGGAGCGCTCACTCCTCCTCAGCAGCCTGCGCACTCTGGCCCCTGCTGACCTCCTGACGCTGGCCTCCGACCCCGCAGGCAGCCACGTCCTCCAGGCCCTCATCACCTCATCCAGCGACAAGGGCAGGGGCAAGATCCTCAAGAGACTGGAGGTACCACTACTGGGGCAGTATAAGAGTACAATAGAGTAGGAAGCAACATGAGGATCTTTACTTTGAGCTATTAGCAGTTAGTGTGTGCAGTTTTAAACATGACTGCTGACATTCAGCCTGATACAGCTTGTTCTTGGTTTTGATCTTTAAATGGGACCTGTTGGCAGTAGGCCTGTCCCAGTAATTCCATTATAGACTTATCGTACGTTATATGATCACGAGCACCATCGTTTTTGCTCACCTCGATATTGTCCAAGTGTTTACTTGCGTTTTTGTTTACATAAGAATGTCACACATTTTAGCCAACATGATGGCAGAATAATCAGCAGGGTTTTCTCTACCATTATAACCTGCAGCGCTCTGAACCCATGTGCCAAATGTTATAATATATATATATATATATATATATACACACATACACACACACAAAATACCATTGTATTTATAGTTTTGGTTGTGTATTTTTTATTTTATTTATCTATTTACAAAACAATCTCAAATGTGTGCACTATGTCACATGTAAGGACACATTGGGATATTTCCCATTGCAAAAAGTATTAAAAGCATATTTCAACAGAAAATCTTTTCCGTTAACTTACACAGGAATATATTTTTGTTATCGTCAAAGACCAAAACTATTTACAGTTTTTATTTCATATTCTTGTGTCTTGGTGTCAAAGTGTGAGGAAATGAACATTTCTGTTGACTTGAAGTGGAACGTTATCAACACAGGTCATCACTCTTTCTGTGTTTTTTGACATTTGTCCTCCAGGGCCAGTATGTTCCAATGGCCTGCTCCAGGTTGGGCAGTCGGGTGCTGGAGGCCGTGTGGAACAGCGCTTCAGTCTCTCACAGGAAAAGCATCGCGCAGGAACTAGGTAATACAAATCATCGCACTCATCCTGACTGTAAGGGTTGGCTGGATAGACTTTTTAAATGTCTTTTTACACGCGTCAATGACTTCCTTTTACCCGTCTCCCCTTCCCTTCCAGTGTCCAGTGAAAGCCAGCTGAGGTCACATCAGTTTGCTCGCCATGTGTGGGCCAAGTTTGCGCTCTCCCACTTCGTCCACAGAAGAGTCCACTGGCAGGAAATACAGACCGGCGAGTCCAAGAAGCGGAAGCTCTTCAGTGACATTCTTGATTAAACATTTATTTTTTTAAATGATGTGCTTTTTGCTATCTAATTGGATATAAACAAATAAAGAAGAGAATATTACTTTTTTGTCTGCTAATTTTTACCTCCACAAAAGGAGCACGGCTCCCCAGGGAGGGTGCAGCACCCAGGAAATGTTATTTTACCCTTTTAAATAATTGGAAATTAATTTAAATTTTAGTTTCTGTTCAGGTGCTTGTGTTGTGTTAAGAAGAGCTGCTAAACATATTCTCACCCCTCGCTGTGAAATGTAGTTTGGGGTACAGACAAAACTGTATAAGTGATCCAAATTATTAAAAGGTGCATGTTTTTCATTACTGCCCCTGAAAAATGGAGTGCAGAATGTCCCCCAGGCAGTCCCCCAAATATAAATGGACCTTTTTCCATCATTTACTGCTAAAGATACAGTCATCACGTTTTAGAAATAAAGGCTGTATATATATATACAATATATATATATATATATATATATAAAAAGTCATCTTCCATTTTCACATGTTAATCAGGACGTTTTTTCAGGACATTCTTTACTTCCTTGGGTGTTCAATCATATGGATCGAATATTTAATTCTGCTGGGATATTAATTTTAAATCAAGTTTCAGGTTTAATTTAAGAAAATATGTTTACATCTGTTAGTAGTTAACCCCTCCTCTGTTGAAAATATGTTTTGGGTGCAAGCGATTCCTAAGAATGGCAACGTCGAATCCAATTTGGTGTAAGGAGCAGAACGGCCACTAGGGGGTGCTAGTGTAATGTTTGTTCTCTGAGACTGTCATGTTTGCCTGAAGGGTCTTCGAATAAGTAAAGCAACACTTTCTCAAATGTGTGAACATAAAGTCACTTAAAAACACACACCTTAAGGCAAAAAGCTGACACTGCATCTGTTTTCGCTGTTGGTTTCTCTGAATAATATTGACAATAACAAAGTATTACAGTATGCATGTAAGCACACATTAAATATGTAAAAGCAGTACATGTCCGACATTTGAAAGGCGGGGATGTCAGTCTGATGTAGATCTGAAAATGATCCGACAATCTCTTCTATTCTCCTTAATGTTGTGCTTCCTAATAATTAACACGACACAAACAGATTGTGGGCGCTCTGTAGCTCCTTGTGTCGCAGCCCTGTGGGAGACGCATTAGCTTAGTCACAGAGGGGAACATTGATCATATATTGATTTGAATATGGAAGGCCTTTATCCTAGCAGATGCTTCCCAGTAGAGAGGAAGCACGCAGTCGAGAAGCCACTCTTGCAAGACCGCACGTGTTGTCAGTGTGGGCACAACAACAAAGGCCACTATACCCCTGGGTAATAAATGCACTGCATGTGTTCCCTACACTGCATTTAGACATACTATACCAACTCCCTAAATGTCAGGTGTACTCCACTTATAGAAAACCTCATGTGGTGCAATTCTAGTGGCTTTTTACCTTCTTTTGTCGAACCTACGACCTTAAAGCAAACCAGAAGCCATTCTACCTTTTTAAAGCTGCCGACGCTGTGGTGCTGATTCAACTGAGAGCTGCTGATTCAACCGTATAGTCATTTTGAGGCTCCAGGTTGTGTTAGGTTGTTTTATTATTTTATTGCAGGATGTTTCTAATATTTCTGCCTTTCCACATGAATGAAGTGGAAAGCAATATTGGAAACATCTTTCCGTGTCGTGTAATACAATACATTAACACCAAGGTGTCTCAAAACAGAATGGAAGTAAATCAGCGTATAAACAAGTGAAGAGTAAGGGTTTGCAATGCGAGGTAGTGCAGGTTCTGTGTTTCAGTGGATTACATCATAAAAGTATTGATATTCTTTTGGTCACTGAGAATGCACAGTGCTGCTCTCCACAGAAGCATGACACTTTCCCACACCTGAAGTAGTGAACTATGAAGATTTGTTTGAATTTGAGATTCGCCTCAATACAATTAAACTAAAAGAAAGTTTGTTTGCAGCGATCAAAGGAAGTAAAAGTGATTCCCTTTGAAATCTCAACATCAAAGTGGGTGTCTGTTCTCCATGGGATGAATCTAAATGTCTTTTTTGTAACTTTTCCTCCTGCAGAATATTAAGTGTCAACAGTGCACAAAGGATATTGGGTAACACTTTATAATAATGATTCAAATCACATGCCTAAATAATGATTCCTGTCGCTCACCCTTAACAAATGATGCAGTCACTAGGAGTTTATGTAATTAATTACCAGTTAATGGTGCATGAGCATTAACTTCTCTCTGAACGTGATTGTTTTCATACAAATGAACCTTTTTAAAGTCACAATCAGTTTTTCTCACTTCATTAAAAATGGAAATTGTTAGAGTAACTTTTCCTTCCCCTCTCCCCTTATCTGTCATGGCACCTGCTAGATGTTTTTAATTTGGGGGCATATAAATAAATTAATGTATGAAGTAACTGAATTAATCATAGCTTGATGATCCATTAAGCTTTAACTAATCACATGAACTCCGACTTGATCATTTCGTACTAGTGAGCGACAGGAATGCATGATGCACACATGATGCATTCATTTATAGTTATGCATTACTTGAGTATGTGATTTGTAGTGTTACCAGATATTTCGAAGTCTTACAAATGGCAAATCAACAATATGATATTCATTCCATATAACATTTGTGTGTTGGGTTTAACATGTTAACCTGTAGATACCAATGATTGCGTATACTTTTTAGATTATTACCCCCGCCAAGGAGCTTATGTTTTCCATGATTACAGAAAAAAACGACAGTTTCCTCTTTTTGCTCCGCAACGTTATCGGTTATAAACCCGTTTTCCATCGTGTGAGAAAATGGGCGTTTGGCGTGTGAAAAGTGTAAATTGTAAATATTAAGCCGTAGCAGGGAGACGGCTAGCTTAGCTTAGCATTCAGACTGAAAGCAGGGGAGTGTAACTATGCTTCCAGGGTTCTGTGTTCCCCAGACACTCAATAGTTAAAAGAGGCCAGTAAACTGAGAGACTTCTGAATAATTATTATTTGTATCTACACATTGCATTGTGGGAATGTTTGAGGACACTAGCTATATCGTGTGCACAACTGTCATACTCAGAATTCGGGCATTCAAATCAAATTGCAGACAGAAAATGTAGTGCACTATACAGTAAACACGGAGTGGAGTCACTGCTCCCAGCTAAGAAATAGTCCCGCCAGAACTCCTCTTTACACCTCAGTGTTGTACAGATTGAAGAAACAAGATATACCGTGTTAATTATTGAGCTTTAGAGGTAGGCTGCTGTTAGGTGGATTGTGTTACCTTTGCACGCAGCCAGGCTTTCTGTTTATCCTCCACTTTGAGTGTTTGTGCTAAACTAAGCAAACAGCTCCTGGCTCAAGCTTCATCCGACACACATGAGATCGGTATCAATCTTCTCCTACAACTCTCCGCAAGAAAGCCATTAAGAGTAATTTCCAAACTGTCCCAACTATTCCTTTAAAGAATGTGTTTTTGGGTGTTTTCCAGTCATGTGTTTGCAGTTGTTCAGACTCTAGATTTATTGCACATTATTCAACACATTCCCCATTGCATCCGTGGGAGCTCATGTCAAGATCGATACCAATCTCGTGATGGCATCTAGTTATAGTTTGTCATATTTTACAGAACACCTGGTTGGCTCTCACCTTTTGACCTTCTATTAATCCACAGCCATGGAGAGCCTTGCATAAGGCATCCAGCCCATAATTATATTGTTGATTTGTATCTGCTATAACAGCCACTTGGCCTTATCTTTCACTCTGGGCTTCTTGCTTTTCCCAAACCAATTCTAATGACATTTGCCTCACCCTGAGCGTGACACTGGTCTGGCTCATTCTCACTCCCTTTTGTTGTTATAGGTTATTATATCTCAGTGCATGTTTGAGCTGTGCACTTGGGAGGCAGAGGAACAATGACCTTTCGGGTACAATGAGCCATTGCTCCTTGAAAAACAAATATCATTGATTCTCCAGGGATTCAGCAATGCTTCCTTTAAAGCCACTCAATGTCTGGCCACCTCATAGCCATCACTGCAGCCTCCGCCTGCCCCGGTCTATCCCCAGATACACTACACAGATCATTTCCAATATTACCTCCTAACCAACATGCCTCCACCCACACCTCAGGAAAGTATGCATCTCATTAGTTATGAACAGTGCTTTCCTGAAAATAGACTTTCTTTGGTGCAAAATTAGCAGCAAGTTCGACAGGCTTTCAATGGACACAGTAGGTGGGTTTTCGGCTTCCCTGCTCCGGAGAAGTATTCTTCTGCCTGGAGAATCACATTAAATGCCCACAGAATGAGTCAGCGGCAGAAAGACAGAGAGAGGGAGGATTTCTGTCACGATTTGAGAGACTGATAGGGTGTCACAAAAATCATATTGTCCCCGTTTCCCACTCTATTTCCTGCGGGCTTCTGTGCAGCTGTCAAATGAATGCTATTATCTGACAGTTATCTGACCTGTTTAAGGGGGATGAAATCCTTTATGTGTCATTTTCGGTTCTGCGGGACAAATTGTATACAAAAAAAACCAGCATGTCTCTGTTTGGAGAGTTCACCTTTTCATTGTGCTTATCGCCGTCTGTCTCATTCACCTGAGGAGGGTGGGGGGGAGTAAAAACAAATAAAAAGCAACAGAAATATAGGACATTTGAGATGCCAAAGCACTAGGACTCATCATCTCCTTGACAACTGTCTCCAAGCAACCATTACTCCTCAAAGCCTTTTTACAACCCTGACTCTCTCCCTCTCCCTCTCCCTCTCCCTCTCTTCTCTCTCTCCTCTCCCTCTCTCTCCTACTCTCTCTCTCCCTCTTCCCTCTCTTTCTCTCTCTCCCTCTCCCTCTCTCCCTCTCTCTCTCTCTCTCCTCTCTCTCTCTCTCTCTCTCTCTCTCTCTCTCTCTCTCTCTCTCTCTCTCTCTCTCTCTCTCTCTCTCTCTTCAACCCCTCTGTCTCTGTGCCAGTTTTCCTTCATCTCAAGAGTCCTCCTATGTCTTCTCCAGAGAGTTATTGCACCAGCATCAGAAGCTATTCGATGTGATCTCATATGATTTACTGAAGGGAACCATGTTCTTGCTTTTTAGCCTGATGCTCTTCTCTACACCTGCAAGGTGGAGCAGGAAGACAGAGATGTTTGTAGTCAGTAAACTAAACTGCTTCTTTGATGCATTGTGATAAAGGAAAAGGCTAATCAAGTATTGGTGAACTTTCCCGTTTAGTAATGAGTAACACTTCCAAGTAGTTCATTGACTGTATTCAATGCTAACATATTGCACATCCTGTTGACTTATATTGGACAACTGTATCTAATAGAAATGGCTTTAAGTATTTTTGAATCTACTCAATTCAAAAGTGTTGTTTTTGCATGGACTGTCGTTTCAGGAATCATCCATATAGCTGATGTAACTAACTGTCAGGTTACCAGCCACTGCATAGTTATTTTAAGCTGTAGAACGTTTCCTATGCCCCTTAACTTCCTTCAGAGGGCAGGAGAGTAATACCTGAGTGTTTCATTTTTAGTCCAGACCGCATGGAAAATTCAACAATTTTAGGTAAGAGGTAAAACTGAGGCAAAAATATCATATAAGTCTACGGTCGTGTCCATTCAGCTTTAGAAAGTGCTCCAAGTTCTTTACCACGTGTGTTATTTGTATACAGTTGCTGGACAGATTATGTTAGAAGGCCTAATGTTGTTACTGACAACATTTCTTTTTACTGAACACATCTGTGTTACACAAGTCAAAATGTCTTCTGTGAAAAGACTTTTCAACCAAGCAGTGATTCCATTTACCGTAATGTAACTATCCCCAGTGTTGGGGTTAGTTACAACGTCTGACGTATTCAATTCAAATAAATATTCTGAAAGATGTGTCACCATCTTTAAATGGTATGGGTAATTAGCTGGCAGATGTAAGTTTAATATATAAAAATGTGGTTGGTCTTGTCTAAATAGTCTCTGAGTAACTGAGAGAAATGCAAAAAGTGTTTCAAGTGTTCCAGTCTCCCCTACATACACAGTAGGCTACCTGTAGCACAGGGGGTACTTCTGCAGTTGCAGGGTAGGCCTATATCAAAAGATTGTGGAGTAGGTTTACTTAATCTGAAATATACTGAAATTAAAGTTGACAAAAAAAAAAAATCTGCACATGTTGAGATTGAGTGTGAAAAAACTTAGCAAGTGAGCAGAGAAGTTGAAACCGTTAGCTAAAAGTAATCAATTAGCAGTTGAAATAGTTTGCTAAAAGTAATAAATATGCTTCAAATAAGTTAGTTAGCGAATGGATAAAAGGTTGAAGTAGTTAGTTAAAGTAATAGTATGAATAGTTTAAATAGTTAGCTAAGTAGGAATGGATACTCAGTTAATAAATGGTTAGCATAGTTAGCAATGGGTAGTCTACATGATTAAAATAGCTAAAGTAATGGATACATTGTGTTGTAGTCTAGGAACAAGTTGTGAACATTGACACCACGGAGCAACATTATCATTCATTCAGAGTCCTGTTTCTGGCCACCTGATGAGTGTTCAATGTCCAATGTTCAATCTCTTTTAGTTTTGTTGGTCCACACGACTCCTGAAGGAAATATCTGTGTCTTTACCAGCTAAATGCTTCATGTGTTCACCAGCTAGTCTCTAATTGTGTCTGTCTGCTGTTTGGTGCTTAGCAGGTAGAGTTCAGTGGGTTGTTAGAACTTATTAGCTATCAACAGCTGCCTACTGCGACTGAAAACAACACTATGAGAGCGGAGAGAGTGAACCGGAACAGGAACGTTGTGGGCCGGGGAACTAAGCAATGATCTGATACTCACTATAGGACTAAAGCTCCGTAAAGCAGAGAGGATCTGCAGGTTCAGGTAACAATTCACTGTAGGTTCACCCCTTTCACATTGTCATGTTGTTTTCACATTGTCATTGTTACATCGTTATTATAAAATATTAATTATAGCGTAGAGTTATTTTTTTAGAGTAATGGATAAACAGTTAAAACAGTGAGCTGCAATAACACGGAGACGGAAAATAGGAATATTAAATATAAAATGTAGTTTATCGAACTTACATTAAAACTTTTATTGAACTATACATAACTGATATTTTCTATAATTAACTTTTAAAAGAAATCTCACATACCCTATGCAGTAGCCCTATGTTGGAAACACTGCCATAGAGGACCATAGTAAAGAATCAGCTTACATTCTCAACTTTAAACGGGTAACTTGACATATCTCCCAAAATAAGTGTTCTGTATATATCTTAAAGTAATGACACAATCTATTTTCAACCTCAGAATGTGTTACTGCGCTTACGTTGCATCTCTTTGCTGCTTAGTCCTAAATGGAACAACTGTCAAAGTCTCTGGAGGACGCGAGTCATGACCTGTCGGGCCATTCTTCAACCTAGTAACGGCTGTGATGAGACATTCGTTTCATATCGTTGTTATAAAAAAAGGACAGGACACTCATTCAGGATGTCAAACAAAAGTAAATTTATTCTCAGAAAGACGAGAGTGTCTAGTAGACTGTGACAAACGGGTGAGCATGTGTCAGTGACGCTGCCGCGCTGAACGCGTTATCCAAACGTTTCCAGAACGTTCTCTGTTGGGTCACCTGTGTGGCCAGCCCCCACATAGTTCAGTCTCAACACACATAATAATGCCAGTGGGTAAAAAGAGAAAAATGAAAAACATCAAACATCCACAGGTAGATTAGGTTTTCTCTTGTTTGTCCTCCTGTGCTTCAAGAACATCCCAGCGTTCTTTGACTCAGTGTCTATTGAAGGAAAGTTCAGTCTGGTCATCGCTGCTTACGTCTTATTCCTTATAGACACTTTGACCTTTTTATCTTTCGCCCCACCTCCTTGGGTAAAGGGTTCTTTGTGCTGATCGCTCATGATGCATTCAGCGGAAATATGGCTAGGCCGCTGATGTTTTTATTCTTGTATAAAAATCACAGAGGAACGTATGCCATTGGTATTATCAAACACTTCAAAATCAGTACGGGACACAAAAGGTGGATGCAGTGTGAAGATTATGGCTAGAAAAATGCGCAGAGAAGGAGGTTTTTTTTTGTTTGTTTTTATAAATAAAGGGTCTTGCCTTTGAGATGGCAATGCTAGAGACACTAGCTGGATTGTGCATTAGCTATTGACCACTGAGGTTCAGTAAATTCAGTATTGTGTACTGTAAAACCTACAGGGTCATGTCTTGGATCGTCTACTCGGCATGCTATAAAACAAGGTTCACAATAGGTATACATTGGATTGCTATCAGTCTCTACATAATCAGTGGGTGCTACTTGTGTGTTTATTTGTGACTCCCCCATCCATCCCAATTCGCCACAGTGTTCAATCAGCATCTTGATGTGACTCTCTCCACTGTTACTAATTGTTTCTCTCCTGCTCTCATCAGACAATGAATGCTCGCTGATTCACTGAAACTGGAGCAGCAAATCAAGCTCTGTTTTTGTCTCAAAAAGGAGTTCTTTCCCTCTTGAAATTCGTTTCACTGATCGGGAGAAGATAAA
This sequence comes from Cottoperca gobio, assembly GCF_900634415.1. Taxonomy (NCBI): domain Eukaryota; kingdom Metazoa; phylum Chordata; class Actinopteri; order Perciformes; family Bovichtidae; genus Cottoperca; species Cottoperca gobio. The sequence goes on from NC_041371.1 coordinate 18,083,278, forward strand.
GGTTCATTGCTACGATCCAGGCTGATTTCGGCTCTATCTGACTTTTTCTCCCACTTTCTCTCCCTTTTCACCTTCTTTGACTCCTCCATTGCCATTGCTAAATATCTCTCCTTCCACCCCTCTATTTTTCCTACTAATACTCGTCTCCATCTCATTCTTGTCCCTGCTGATCCTTTCTCCATTTTACTCTCTTTTCCACCTCCACCTCCTCCAATACCCTTCAATCTGTTGTGTGTACATGTATGGGAGTGTGTCTCTTTGCCTTAGGGTGTGCATGTGAGTCACAGTGCACTGAGGTCGTGGCAGGAGCGAGACTTCTGACGGAGGATCTTGCTGCCCCGGTGGCGGCTCATTTCCCGGTAGCGCCCCCGATCTCGGTCCCGGTCTCGACCGTAGGAGCGTGGTACCAGCCCCGACAGGAAGCGCTTGGCCCGGCTGGTCAGGCTCTCTCTACGGCCCGCCCCGGGGTCGCCGTCGGTCCAGCCGGGGCCCACGCACTCGCCCCTTGCGGTCCGAACTGCGGCCTCCAACAGCTCATTGGTACCGTGGTCCAGGGAGGCTGAGAGCTCCATGTAAAGGGAGTCGAACATCGTGGCGCTGGATTGGGCCTCTGGTGAGAGAGAGCAAGATGTTTATATGGTGCACATTTCATATAATTAAGGCTTCACACACTGGCAGCTGCAAATGCCAATTAGATGCAGCAGTTTGAAGTTTAAGGACATTGGAACATCAAACCAGCTAAACATCCACAACCTGTTAACGTCCCAGCTGCTGTGTAATATGTATTATTACTTGCTGCTGTTGGGAAGACTCTTTTAGAGTCTTATGTGTTTAGTTGTTGCTTTTTCTGCATCAAATTGTGACAAATAAAGTCAATATACAGAATCTTCTCTCTGTGTAGTGTGCTTTTGAATCTCGAAAAAAAAGTCATAGAGGGTGAAATGTTTGCGATTGCGATTTATTATAATGGATACTACTTCACAATTGGCCTTTTTTCAAACTAAAGCATTGTTATAATTTGTTGCTGTATTATCTATATCACATTTAATATGTCATGCTTAAAGCATAAGCATGAAAGTCCATTCTTGAACTTGGAAGTAAAAAAAACACAAACGAAACAATCCCTACTCAAGGACCTTTTCCGGTGATTGAAACTATGTCACACTTTTCATTATCGGATGGCGTTTGCTACAGCTGTGATGGAGAAAGATCTGTTTACATGTGGAGGATGTGACGGAGCAACCTCCATTCACTGATCGGGACTGTTTGATACAGTTGACTGGGGGATGCCGAGGCGTTCCCAGGCCAGCGAGGAGACCTCTCCACCGAGTCCTGGGTCTTCCCCGGGGTCTCCTGGCACTTGGATGTGCCTGGAACACCTCCCTAGGGAGGCGCCCAGGTGGCATCCTTACTAGATGCCCGAACCACCTCAACTGGCTCCATAGTTGTTGTGTTAGGGTTATTTGTTATTAAATAAAAAGCATTTTCCAAAATTTTTGAAGACATTTCCATCTGCTTTTTTATATCTTTTTAATCTCTATTCCCAGTTGAACTAATGAGTCTTTACTGCATTGTAATGTTTCCAAAATGAACATACTGTGTATTCCTTTTTGCAAATCAGTCTTTATCCACATTCATAAATGAAGCCAGAAAGAGCGACAGTGATGGAAGGACGGGGTTAATGTTGCCACTGTAGGTGAGTTGTATGGTATAAGCTTAAATCTCTTTGCGGCAGCTCGTATATATATATAAAAAAAGAAGGTTTCTATCTCAATGTGACTCTCCTGGATAAGGACAGATGAATAAACGTGTTGTTGACAAGGCTCAGTATCTCAGCTCTAAGCGACTGTTTGTCCCTAGTCAAAGGAAAGCTGACAGATACAGATCAGTCGGCAACAAATAGGCTTCACTGTCAGCTCAAATCACGTTTTTCCCCACTACACTTTAGCTTTGTTTGATTGCCCCTGCTCTGCTCTCTCAGAGTGGGCGCTTCTGGCAGCTGTGTCCAAAAAATTGCTATTTAAAGGTTTATTGTTGGTAATCATAATAACTCTATAAAATGTACACTGCATGAACTCAAAATGACCGCAAAGTGTCCCTGCCATAGACATGTTTTTTTTAATGTTTTGTTCTATTAATCTAATATATTTTCACTGTAAAATCTGCAGAAAAGACCCAGGTTGTAAAATAACAAAATGTTTCTATAGGGCTAGATATGATAATCTTCACTCAAGGTCCTCTTGCTAACCTTTTCACTGAGCATTCGGCCTCATCTTTTTTATCCATCGATGGAGTTTGCTCCATCAGCTATAAACTCCATAAACTCCAGGTTTAAAAATCTTTACCTGGAGATAACTAACTAAATACTTGTGCCTGATTAAATCTATTTAAATCCTTGCTAATATTCAGAACTATGGTCATTGCAATGTGACGTGTTAATCTGGTTTTTATGTGGCTGCGTCTACGCGGCATGAACTCCACACGGCAGGGTTACACAGGTATAACAAAAAACAGATCTAGATTTGATCTGGGCGTAATAATCCAGCCGCACAGCAGCTGTCAACCCGTAGCTGTGTCACCTAATAGTGAGTGAGGTAAGAGGGAGGAAAAAAGACAAAATCCCAAACCAGGTCAACAGGGCTTATCCTAATACCTACGACAGCTGATCGAATTGGACTAAATCTTCAGAACCTTTTAAAAGTGTTTGGGAAATTGTTTTTGGAGCGCACGGGAGGGGAAACAATGGGAATAGAGGAAATGAGAGGAAAGAAAGAAAGGAGAGGAGATGACATTAGGACAGGAACGAAAAGTAGGACAGAAGAAGAGAGAGTCAAAGAGACGAGGAGAGCAAAGGACTGGAAACAAAATGAAATGAGAGGAGAGGAAACAATGAAAGGAGGATGAATAAAACAAGAGAGAAGAGGAAACCAGGAGAGGAAAAGAGACTGTACAAAATGAGAAGGGGAAACAGAGTGTAGAGAAGAAGACGAGATGAGAGGAAACAAGGAAACAACAGAAGAAAGCAGAGGTGGAGACGGGGTGGGGGGGGGATTAAACAAGGAGAGGAGAAGAGAGGAAACAAGGAAAGGAAACGAGGAGAGGATGAGGATATTAGAGGAGAAAACAAGAAGTGGAGTGGAGTGGAAAAAAGGAAATAAAACGAGGAGGGGAGACAAAGAAACAAGAAAGGAGAGGAGAATTGAGGAAACAAGGAAAGGAAGAAGAGGAGAGGAGAATAAATGAGATCAGAGGAGGAAACAAGAGGAGCGAGAGGAAATAAGGAAAGGAGATGAGTAGGGGAGAGAAGAGAGAAGAAGAAATGAGGATAACAGAGCAGGAAACGAGAGGAGCGGAGTGGCACAAAAAGCAAGGAAATGAGGAGAGGAGAGATGAAAGGAAAGGAAAACGAGGAGAGGAGGCAGAGGGCCATCTGAAGGTCCCTACGTGTGTGCTGACTGAGAAAGTAAACAAGTTATGGAGGAAGAGACAGACAGAGTAATAAGAAAAAACATGTGAGTCACAAAGACGGACAGAGGGGACGCTGAAAGGAGACGACAAGGTGGCAAGATGGTGAGATGAACGAGCAGGAGGTGAGGAAGGGGACAGAAAGACTGCCGACTAAGCAAACGGAGACAGGAGTGCATATTAATCAAAGCCCCGAGGAGCAGGGCCACACCACAGCCGTATTGAGCGAATGATAAACATGTTCCAAAGTGTGACAGTGTGTGTATCACTGTGTGTGTAAAGGCCGGAGTGAGATATGTAGCAAGGGGGGAGTGAGAGACAGCAGAATAAAAGTGTCACTGTACATGATATAAATAGACTTTATGACTTCAGCACTCTCAGCCAGGCCCCAGGTTGTTTAAGGAGGACGTTAGGCCGGTCAGCTCCCTCTGTCAGGCTCACAGATCAGAAAGAATATACGTGGTCTGTCCAGAGAGAACATAAGAACATCCTTGTCAGGCGCCCCGGGAACATCGACGGCACATTTCCATATCGCTGACCACATCGCTGCTCCTGGGTGTTTGTTTTTTTATGAAGAGAGAATATGCTGAGTATAGGCATGTCTTATTATTCATTCCTCGCCTCCCTCCCTCCCCCTTCCACCCGTGTCATTAAGAATACACCAAAGCCGTGAATGAACTTGAGTCGACAGCGATGTGCAGGCACAGATGAGCACATATTTTACACTTGCTGCCTCGCACAACAAAGCAAAGCAAACAGGATTTGACCCCAGACTGTGGTTTCTGCACTCCCAGACAATAAACACAGACACTCACACATACTTTTCTAGTCTTGTGTCCTTGTGAGAACCCTTCACTGAATTTAAAGTTTCTCTTAACCCTCACCATTATATGCATACATTTAACCCCAAACACATGGCCTAAATGACTATCATAATCATACATCTTAAACCAGAGGATCAGACCAAAAATATTAAAGGGTTAACACAACATAGGCAATACAATATATGAATGTATACTTTCAAAAATACAACAAAAAACTTCAATAGTATATTTATAGTTAGCAACCCAAACTTACAGTAGTGCACTATGTCATTTTTTGACCATGTATTACTCGGCCTCCTACTCCTATTCAGAAGTGCTGCAGTAAACCTTTGTGCAATAATGCTTCAGTAAAAGTACTAAGTGATGCTTTGTTTGAAAAAAAGCCAACAGATAAATGACTGTTACCACCTGACTTCCTGACATCATGTGTTTTTTTTCTCCATTTTACACACGCTCCCACACAATGTATTGAAACAGGTGTAAAACCAGCTTCGGTGCTTCAGTTGGCTCTTCTATCGTGTTGGCTGTGGTTTTATACGGAGGTTTAGTGAGAGCAGTGTCTCACTCTTACAGCCTATGTTTGCCTGCAGTGGCAAAACCAAAAGAAAAAGCTTAACTTGTAAAGAAGTAGCTTAAAGCATGGTGGAGCTGCAGAGATGAGTGTGTGTTCTCAGTGGGTTAACAAGCATCCTTTTCACATTACGGGAACTCATTCCACTCGGTGGTACAAAAAGAGTCATAATTTAAACTTCTATTTGAGTTTACCTGTGGTCACTGAAAATTTCTGCAGATTACAGATGAGGCGATTTACCTTTAAAGCCTCTCAGGACACGCAGCAGTGGTTTAAGGGGGTGATTTAGCAATTTCTCTTTCATAAGAGAGCTACAGAACAAACTGACGAGAGAAAGATATAGAGACAGATATTCTAAAGAAGATCCGCTCAGTGTGTTGGAAAAACCAATGCATTGATGTAACACCAGCTATAGCCTCCTTTTGTAAAAATATCCTCAGCCTGAAGGTCTAAAAACTCAAAGTGGTTCCTTCAAGGTCAGCAAAACCAGCCCCGCTCTCCCCCAACACACTCTCAAACAATGCGTTCCACAATCTTCATACACACACCATTCGCCCTTCCCTCTTATCACAGTTATCGCTGTGAAACATCCTCGCTGACATCAGGCAGCGACAAGATGGAGAGATGTGCGTCTGCTTTGTTTGCATGTTCGCTGTGTTTGTGTACATGCAGGCAGTGGTGTGCGTATGGCGAGTTCAAACGCACATAAAGATAGTAAGAGCAGCGGTGTCCTGTAAAGGGGAGATAATCCCCAACAGAGATTCGCCATCTGGGAAAAAAATAACGAAACAAGGACCCAAAGGACACAGAGACAGAGCCACTCCAGAGGATTAGATAGGGAAGGATTGGGTAATGTTTGCAACACAGGCAAAAGATGTAAGTCTTTATGTTTAATTATGTGACAGTGAATACATTTACAAAAGAAAATGTATAATGTGAGTACAAAGAAATCGCAGATATGGCTGTAAAGTTTTGAATTTATAAACTATGCAAGTTTAAATCAAAGTCAAACTGTTCTGTCACTCTTTCCTCCCTCTAAACTCAACGCACCTGCTTTCTGTTTTTTGAAACATTAATTAAATTCTGACAATGGCCTGCCAGTGCTACATAAAAGTCCAACTCACAAAGTCCAGAGAAAGTGTAACCGTCCTGTGGTCTGATCTCTGTTCAGTAGATTTTCAAGCATCAGTAACTGGATTCAGTACAGCACTGTTTCTTCTTCAGTGAATTTGTTTTGCCAAGACCTTGCTTCAGTGTTGCATGCCAAAATATATAAAGGTCTGCAAAGCTTGCTGCTAAACAGAGATATTTACCAAAGTAAAGTGAGGTCTTAGATTCTCAGGATTTATTCACTTTGCATTGTGAATCAACACTTACGCATGCCTATTAAAATATTCATCTCCATGGACTTTGTTTTATGTTTTTATTTTATTTTGTTACATTAAAGCACAGTGAATGGATTTCTTGATTTCTTGTTCAACCGAAAAATGCACCTCTCACGCAAAAACAAATCTCCACACATGAACCTAAATAGAATACAAATGTAAAACACAAAATAATTAGCTGCATTAATTATTCATCCCCATCCATATTTAGTAGGAGCGACTTTGGCAGCAGTTACAGCCTTTAGTCTAATGAATGTGGATCATTTTGTAGCAGGCATTATTTTGTTTATACTCATTTGTGATTGTGAGATATTCAATCATCTCATGGCAGATTTGTGTGAAACTAATCTTTGTCTTGATGAAAATCTACATTTTATCCTTCAAAAACACAGGAGTATTTAACCTGAAATCATTTGGAGCATCTGAATTACACACATCATTTAATGTAATATGACAGCTGGACGATGTATGTCTGTCATATTATACTATCTGAAGACATATGCAAGTGAAACACAGCTAAACACTAATGTCAGCATGCTATTGTGCTCCCCATGACAATGCTAACATGCTAACGTTTAGCAGGCAGTTTAGAGAGTTAGCTTGCTTACGTTTGTTTATTAGTTCACTGCGCTGCGTTGGGTGATGGGATTTTGGTTATTTGGTCATTAACCAAAGTCTTGGACAAATTAACATTTTGTTCTGATGATGGCATTAGATGAAAAGACCACCAAAGTGATTACAATTTGTCAACTGTTTTATCGCAATCCATCCAACAGTTGTCAAGACATTTCCCTCAAAAACCATGTCAACCTGCTGGTGCGTCTATTAAAATCAGAGAGCATCAAATTCATTAAGATTCATCCTCTCCTACAGCCACATTTCATAAAATCCATTTGTTAAACTGGACCAAATGTGGACCAAACGACCGACTGACTGATTGTGTCACTGCTAGCATTAGCTAGCCACGTCGCTGTAACTAATCATTGAAGAAAGGAGTGGGAAATAGTTCTTTTTTTTACATTTTTTAATCAATGAAGGTTTGACACTTTGTGACTTTGTAATCCATGACTTTGTGTTCATATTTGTACCCAACTTTGGTTAATTTGTAGATTTATTTTATTTTCTCACATTGAATAATTGTACTGTTCATCATTGTCAAACAGGTTAATTACACTCAGTGCAATTCTAGTCTCAAACAATATAACATAGAAAAGCCATGGGGGTAAATATAGTCAGTCTTTATTTCTGCCTCTTAACAACAATAAGAGATGATAGAAGTTTCTTCCCGCAAGGAATTTACCAACAGAGCATTTATCCCTTGATATTGTTAGCAGTGTTGGAATTGGAAGATAGATCCCCCGAGGCAGAGAGTCTTTCTAATGGAGACTGATGTTGGCTTGGAGGAGGATTTATGGTAAAATGCAGGGCAGAGAGACAGATGAGCTAAGACAGAAAAGAGGGTTGATAAGGGTTGGATGAGTAATTGCACAAAACACACTGCCATTGTTCTCCAGGGGAAAATGTGTCCAAGTGTGTGTGTGTGTCTAACTACACATAGACCCACATATCCATTATAACCAGCAGTAAAAAAGCATCAAGATCTACCAGTTTACTGTAATTACATGAACTTTTCCATTTTAGATTTTCCATTTGGAAAGGCATTAAAAAGAAGCGAACAAGAGGGTTTCAAATCTTTCTTGTGTGTTTCGTCTCTTGCATCATCCTCCCATTTGTTCATCATTGCTGGCAGACAGAAACTAAGTGTTTGCTAAGCTCCCTGCCCTCTTCGGTTACCTTTGCTTTGCCTGTCAGGCCTTCAGTTCTCAATGATAACGGTGGCAGCTCTACCATTAGAAGTTTTTCACTTCGCCGAAAGAGGGGAGTCCAAGGGCTAGTTATTCCTAGCTATTCCATTACTCCTGCAACAGACTTGGACAAGCAAGACAGAGTTTGGATTTATGCTTTATTTGTTTGTATTTTCAAATCGTATGGTTCACATCCAATGTTACAATGTTAATTTAGGGATATAAATTAATAAGTGTGTTTGGTGAAAACCCATGTTGCTAAAGTGAAAGGCAGACCTGCTAACATAGCACCGAGGATGAGCTTCCATTGAGAAGGGAAACAAACTACACAGTGAACATGCTGATGTGATGTGTGTATGCGCCACAAAAATGTTGTTTTGGTCATGGACGTAACATTGGGTTAGGTTTGTTCTTTTAGATAGTAAGCAGGTTAGCCGGACAAGCTAACACTTGACTCAATGGACTCAATGACATGGTGGTCAAAGGTTAAGGTCCCTTGACCTCATGTCTGTCCAATTCACATGAACATGATTTCTGAGGAACGCGTTGAGAGAACTTCTTGAAATTTGTCATAAATGTCCACTTGGACTCAAAGATTCACTTCTTTGAAATTAGAAATCAAAGGTCAAATATCAAGGTCAGTGTGACCTCACCAAACATGTTTTTTGGCCATATTTCAAATATTTACACGGTATTTAGTTGCTTGTGTTTTTGTTTTGAAAAGGCTAAAAAAAGACACCACAATTTATAATTAAAATACTGAGATAAATCCATAGCTTGACGTAGAGAGGATCCTAGGATTGGACAATGGCTGTTCGGGGGATGGGTTCTGCAATGTATGGGCATGCATGTATGACAGGTATGCATTACAAACACTGTACTTACCCTCTGAGCTGATTTCACGGGAGCGCACAAGGTCGCTCTTGTTGCCCACCAGGATGATTGGAGTGTGTGGCTGGGACTCCCTGAGGAGGAGGCGGAGCTGGGCGGTGCGGTGGAAACTTCGCCTGTCAGTCACTGAGAAGACCAGGATACACACATCACACTGTAGGGTGGACAGGTCCTGGGGAAACAAGCACACACACACACACACACATGAGAAAGACAACACCACCCAGAGTAGTACTGCACACATAAAGTAAAGGTCCAATGACAGCTGAATAGGTGTGGGATGTCAGGTAGCTATGGATCATGCAGGATCCTTTACATGCCATTAACAAATTAAATATTTGCCCTTGAACCAGAGGTACCGCTAACCAAGTATTTTCTGTCATTGACTGAATTTGTTTTACAGCTGGGGAAGGGAAATTCTGAAGGCTATCCTTTATTTTGACAGATTACAACACTGAGGGCGTTCTACTGTAACTTTAAGTAATTTAGAGTTTGTTATAGATCTACAGACTGGAGGCTTTAGAGCGCGTCTGGGACAACTACGGGTCACAGAGGGGTGCAGGCATTTCCTCCCGGTCAACAAGTGCTTGCAGGATCAGGAAATCCCAGGATCACTTCCCTGGGAGAAAGGTTTGGCTGACGTAGCACTAGTAATTGTGGCAGCAGAGAGCTGTGGGTTCAGCCGCCAGAACAAAATTTAAAGGGCCATGAGAAGTCGTATGTCCGAGGCAAATATGCAAAACTAAAATTTACTATGCATACCTGTCAACCCTCCTGTTTTTCCCGGGATTATCCCGTATTTTTCCTTCTATGCCGCTGTCCTCTCGTTTAAATATGTTCCCGTAATTATCCCATATTTTTAACCTTTCAAAAATACAAATAGGCCTAATTAAAAAAAGTGTACAGTAGTTAAGTGGCCTCCGGTAGAGCAGGTGGGAGTATTATGTTTAACTTTAGCTGAAAAACATTATCCGCCAGTAAACACACAGAAGAAGAAAACAGGAACAATAACACAGAAGAAGACGAAAACATGGATGAGAGTCACAGTGAACAGGAGATAGATGGAGACGCAGTTGGCTAAAAGGCTTAAACTTTATGCAAGTAACTAGACAAATGGGAGGAGACCTTCCCTTATTTATTAAAAGCAGAGTCGGGCAAACTCTTGCTTTTTGTAAAGTGTGCCATTCAGATGTTAGCATCGCACATGGCGGAAAAAGCGTCCAAGCACAAGCATGGCCAAGAAAAAATCATTGATCTACTTTGTGTGGTGTTGACATGAAAAGTGACCACATGGTTGGTCTATTCATGTTTTCTCTCCATGTCCTTCTAAATGCATAATCTATGAGCTTGTTCTGTATATTAATTATTTTAAATGACATGATATTAAATAAGTTTCAAGTTTTATTTGTCAAATGTAGGTTAACACAAGGCGATCGGTAAAACAGCATGTCAGCTCAGCAGTCAAATAAGAAATATTAAATATAAAAAAGAGTATTATATACAATTTAGTTAAAACAATAATAAAAAGTGTATAGCGTATGTACATATATGAAAAAAGGGGGATAATGTCTTATTATCATTAAAACATGAACATTTAAATCACTGACGAGCCTGTCCGTCTAAATGGTGGACAACGAGAAAGTCCTAAAGCAACGCCTGCTTTAAACAAAACTCAGATTCCTCCTCAAGTCCTTGTTTTGTTGCGCTGGAGTTTAGCCAATGAAAGGACATCAGTGCCAATGCCAGGCAGGCGGCACTGGGGTTTTTATCACTGTCCCATGAGAGGACGCGGAAGAGGCTTTGCGCAACTTGACTTTACACACGACACGCTTCACTTTGAATCTCATGACCCTTTTATCAGTGACCACGAAACATCCCACCGGGGCTTCCTGTCACAGAGGTTCAATTAGCCGAGTGGCTCCAGCAGAAACGGCAGCTTGGAACTGCAGAGGTCCGTCTTTGTCTCCTCTCGCTTTCTCCCCCTGACTCTATCAGACACGTTTACATTTAACTGAAGGTGGTTCACGGGTGTAAAATAGGTCATGGGAAGGTTCTCCTGGCTATAAAATCTCCACCAAAGTCATCATATTAACTGATCCCGCGTGTCTAAATCCCTCCCAGCTGATCATTTGTTGACCTTATTAATTATCATTGAAAGGGTCTGCTAATTTGGTGAGTGATATTAGACACAGGGACTTTGCCATATGGTTCAGGGTTTAGATAAATTAATTCCCTGTGGTTGTGAACTGCAGAGTAAAATGCAATCCAATTTAGGATTTTATGAAGCCTGTGGTCATGAGGATTAAGTATGCACCATTCGTGTCACAAACAGTAGCTTTTTATATGACTCATTGTCTTTGTTCAGAAAAAAGAACATCAACCTTTTGCAATGTGATCCTCATACTCCTCTTAAAGCTGCACCCAATAAATATCTATATGAAAAATAAGCCAAATTACCTTTTAGTGAAAAATGTAGCTGCTTAAGAGCCAGATGTGTCCCTCTGGAGTTCTCCAAAAAGGAGGGTAAATAAGATGTGTTAATAGGCAACTGCTTGCCAAATGTTTACAGCATATTCTATTGTTAAAAATCTATCAATACTGCTTTAAAATTCCCTTAAAATAACTCTTGAGTTAGATACAGAAATATTTTCCCACTCTGGTTGTTTTTATGTCTGGAACATTTCATCAAATGGAAAACATTAGAAGTGTTGCTCACACGTTTCCCATAACGTAATACATCATACCAATTTAGATTTTTGAAAGCCTCGGCATCTCTGCTGTACTTAAAGTTTTTAGGTTCTGTGGATTTAGCAGGTCAGTGGGGTTGAAAAGGTTAAAACAAAATACATTTTATCTTATGTTGGACCAGCACAATCAATACAAACTATTTTTCTCACAAAGACAGAAACCTGAGACCAGACTCCAGAGTGTTATGCCAGTCAAAGTCCTATTCTCTGTCGATAAAATGGAGACCCAGAGAAGACTTACAGTAACAATTATTTTTATATCCATATGGGTTTCTGGTAGCGAAACACACACTGTGACTGTAACCTTCAAATGCAATCTCAACACAACTGTTTCAACAATGTATTTCTGTTCACTGTTTTACAGCCTTGAGCTCAGAAGCTTTTCACTTGACTTAACTGTAAACACGCTCAGAGGGAATTGGTGAAATTCTATTTGAGGCTTTAATCCATAACTTTCTATTGTGTTCTGACTTATAGAACTGCAAACACAATCAAGTTGAATTTCAACTGAAAATAGCCCTCTGAAGCCATAAATACCGGTGACTAAATCAATATGAAAACATGTTATTCCCACTACATAACCCATCTGCCCTGTAGCTTTGGACTGCACGTCTGTCTGTATAGTGTGAGTAGGTGGATGCATTTGCCCTACATCCACAGCCCCAAAGGTAAATCCCTGCCCTCAATTGAATTTCAGTCATCTAAAAAATTCACATGTCTCAAGCAGCCAAGTTGTATTGGATCAAACCCTGGAGCAGGAAATTCATGGGGAGAGCCTTGGCACTCTTTCTGTTTGACGGAGCACAGGAGAAGACAGGGAGCGGAGAAAGGAGGAGGGCAGGGAGCCATTGGCGTGGAAGGCGGCTCCACCACCTGTCACTGTCTGATTTAGGGATGAGGAGGAAGAATGGAAACAACAGCAGAGAGGGGGGGGGGAGGCTAATCTTTCAAAGCAAAGTAGTACAAACAAGGAATGGATATTGATTAGGAGTGTTATGGAGCGATTCAGGAGGAAAACTGTGACCAAGTAAATACATCTCTATGTCAAATAAAGGCAGAGCAACTCAGGCCAGTGCCAACTCTCTCCCTCCCTCTCCCCCTTCTTCTTTCTCTCGATTAAGCAGCTCCTCTCTGTTCACAGAGAGCAGGCCATCTGTCAATACCTACTCCCCCCATACATGCACACACATTCACATGGAATAACACACAAAAACAAAAGACAATCCATAGAGTAATATTCAAATCATACGCAAATACGCACAGATAAGTGAGCATTCAGGAATATACCAATTAAATCATGTTAATAACAAAGGACTCATCAGGCTGACCAGGCCACTTCCCCTGAAATATTGCTGCTTTCTGAGGTTTCACTGGATTGGCAGCATCCTCTACACTCCTCATCTTGCTATACTACATTCAATTGGATTCAATCTGCAATCTCACTGCTAGATGCCACTAAATCCTAGACACTGGACCTTTAACAAGGTTTTTTCTCCACCAAACTTTAAATTTGAAGTCAGTGTCATAGAAAATACTTAAGATTTAAAACCACGTTTTCTTAAATGCAAGAGCATACAATTAGATTTGAACCAAAAGTGTGCTTACAGCTGTGGGGAAGGTCCTTTTCTTCTTCAACATAAAGAAAATGATTGATGTTGGTATTGTCGAAGAACCATAGACTGTAAAAAAGAAGTAGAAGTAGTCACCTTGACGTCACCCATTGGTTTGTGGACTGCCGTTTTGAAGCCTTGAGTTTGACATTTTGGCCGTCGCCATTTTTTTAAAAACACAAGTGACAAGATAGCGTTTGAAGTACATCAAACGCTGTACAAGACATTCTTAGGCGGACCAAAATGTTAAAATGAACTGAAAACAAAGTTATAGCCAAACCCAAACCAGCTCGTTTATTTTATTCTAAATGGGACCATCATTTACAAAATGAGCATCATGCTGTGTTGAAGAAGACTTGAAACAAGCCAATGAGAACATACACTCATTGGGAAAATGTTTAATGAAGAAATAAATCATGTGAGAAGTAGGTTAATTTCTCATAGACTTCTATACAATCGGACTTATTTTTGTAACCAATGGAGTCGCCCCCTGCTGGCTATTAAAGATAATGCAGGTTTAATGCATTGGTTCACAAAATCTGGTGGAAAGCCTTCCCGGAAGAGTAAAGCCTGTTATAGCATCAGATTAATGCTCATAGTTATGAAATATGTTCAACAATCACATATGGCTTTAATGTTCAGGTGTCATACATTTCTAGTGCTCCAACACTCCAGTATATAATGAACTCAGATTTAGATTGTTCAAATTTGGAGACTGAGCTCATTTCACATCTGATTTGTATTCAAAGCTACACGTGCAATGCTGGCTCTACATTGAAATTATGAATACATAATGGTGGCCGATTGTTGCTTTGGTCTACATCCTGCAATGTCTCTGCCAAATGCCTGACGTAGTTGCCCATCATTTGTGTATTAGTTTCCATCTTACGGACAGCTTTAGTGTCATAAAACTTGCCAATGGTGGTTTTTGAAAACGGACCCCTTAAATGTGGTCATTAAAGAATTGTAACAATACGTGCTGAGCAGCATAATGGCAACACTCTTTATAAATTACCATAAAATTATATTTCTCTCTTCTGTACTTATTTGCTGAAATACTGTATACACCCATACAGTTATATCCGTGACAAGCTGCTATTGGCTGATAATATACCATGCAGATATATTGATGGAGCTCTTCTTACAACTCTGCTGCAGCTTCTCATTCTGTTTAAACACAGTCCACTAGCACAATCATTCAGGCCTTCAAACACCATGATAAACAGACACACAGGCCTATCTGTTCCACCAATAAAAATGGTCACAAACCAGGCTTTGGAAAAACAAATTTTTAGACAACTTCCTGTTTCTGGCGCAGATGAAGATAAGAAAAAACACATCCAATAAAACCTGACAGAAAGCACAGTTTCCAAACCTGCTTTTATCAGTGCAACATACAGGAGATTTATCATAGTTTGTGCAGACCTAATGTGCCGTGAGAAGCTGCGGCTGAGTTTTACAAAGCTATCAGAGGAGTTATCAGGGAATTTTCATATGTTTGAAAAGCTTTTATACGCACAGAAACAAAACACATCATACACATTAACGTGTACTCTACACACTCACCACCAACTTGCTAGAGACCGGCACTACATCAGTAACCATTAACAGTGAGGACAATGAATCACTGCTCAGACATCATTTGCATAACACACTGTGGCTCTGCAAGCACTCTAACTATTATTTCTTCCAGTTGGGAAACAAGGGCGGAAAACACAGCATTTGGCCACATTTTGAGAGCATGTATGTGTCTGTGTGTGTATCTCTCTTTATCCAACATGCCCCCCACTGCCTAGAACACAGAACCTGAACTATTGCAACTATTGGCTCCCAAGTAATTTGCTTTGAAGAACAGGGTAAAGCAATGCAGCTTAGGGTCTTTACATGGAAACAAAAGGTCAAACACATCCCCACCTGCTTACTCAAACATCTACAGAAAAATACATAGACACCAATGCTATCATTTTTAAAAGCAAACACATGCTTTTGTGCACGACTGCTTATTTGCCTTTCATTTGTCTTACTGCCTGTTAGAGCAATATGAAATAGCAGGCGGATCAATAAAGACACAGGAGTGATGATGAAGGGAAGGAAAGGAAGGGAGAGGAGTGTGCAGAAGAATCAAGAAGAGGAGATGGAAGAGCACCTTGCTCTGGTAGCTAAGTCAAAATCTGATAATAGGATGACGAAGCTTAGCGTGGATGGAATGCTGAGTAAGTGGCTTTGTTATTTTTCTCTCACTTACTTTTTGCTGCACAGAGACAACGCTTCCCTAAGGAAATATATTACAGAGGCCATCTGGCCTGCACTGCCTAGTACACACACAGACATACATGCACACACACGTGCATAAGCACTGGGTAAGCCGAGCACCAATGACCACAAATGACCACATCATCACCGAATTCAGCTGACATAACAGCACAGACATGGAGCAACATGCGGACTATTGCATGCCATGAACCACCAACAACCTTACAGACACAAACACAAACACAAACACAAACACAAACACACACACACACACACACACACACACAAACACACACACAAACACAAACACACACGCCGAGGAGGGTGGTGTAGTTAGCGTCCCTGCATGACCCAGATTCAGGCTTTAATATTACCACATGTGGAGCCTCCACCCTGCTTAAGTGTCTCTTAGCAAATCCCAGAATCCCTCCCCGTCACAGGGATGCTGTTCTGTAGTTGTCCTCTGACCCCCCTCCGGAGGGAGGATAAACAAGGATTTACGTCTAGGACACAAGTATTGCATACAATTATTAACCTTTTGGGTAGGTTAACTGTATTTTAAACTTTATGCATTATTGTCCTTATAATTTGAAAAAACAAACAAAAACTATAAAAGCTATTTTCCCATGTTTCCATATATTGCACAAGAGGTGACTTGTTGCCGTAAGACAGCGATGGGAAAGTGAGTGAGAGTTGGAGAGAAGAGTGCCTGTTGGAGTTTGTTGTGTTGAGGTTCAGAAAGCATAGCTTCGTGTTATCTGACAGATTTTCAATAATATGGCTGAATATTTAGCTGATTTCAACTTTGTGGATGAAGTCTCTCGAGAGATTACAGAACGAGACTTCTTCTTGAGTTAGACAAAAAGGTAGCACTTTTAGAAAACGTACATTGATGGTGAGCAATTGCTATAAGGATTATACTGCAGCCTGATTGACAGCTCCTGCAGCTGCAGCGCTCTCGCTCAATACTGGACCAATTAAAATTCAGACACAAAAACATCGGAAAATTAAGGAAGCTATAAAATGGTGCGCAATAAAGTTTTGTGAGTGACGCTGTTAAAATGAGAATTTAATTAATGGCAATTAAAAAGAAAAAGTATGAGTAGCAATATTAGATCCATTCAGCTTTCTAGCAATTAAAACATGTTGCTGAATTGTTGTCTGTGCCCAGAATATCTTAAATCATCTGCCTATCCTCTATTAAAACAATAGTTCTCAGCTAGTGCAATCCACCCGATCTAGAAAACTTCATTTAAAACTTGAATAGGGTTTTGATATTTACCCCTAAACACAAGGCCGTATGTAGCTTTTCCATTTCGTGATTTTGGTTCTCACAGAGTATTTTACACAAATTGAGCAGTGACTCCCAGCGGAGATGAAAACAAACAAAACTGTTAAGGTATAATAGCTTATGTGGATTAGGGCATGAAATGAGAAACTGTAAGTAGTCCAGAGCGACTCTCATAAGGCTGCAGAACAGCAAAACAGGAAAGAAGAAAATGTCCAGGGAAGGAACCCCTTGAGAGTAAACAAAATATGTCTCTGCTCCAAGAACTGGATGTTGCAACAATGTTTTACTGCCGTCCTAATAGAGCAAAAGAATGTGGTCAAGCAGCAATTATGTTCTTCCAAATTACATCCTGGACTTTTTCCCTAATTTTCTTTAACATAATAAACGATCCTGTCCTCCGGGGGCAGCGGCAAGTTCTCGCTGCACGCTGATAAATACACACATACATCACTGGCCTACATTTTTACAGGCCTCAGGCTGCACCTTTTGGTTGTCTTTGATAAATATTTTAATTCAAGCTATCAAATAATAATGGAAACTTCTAAACTGATTCGAGCTTGGAATATGCAGGCTGACACTGAGACAGATAAACACACATTACAGAAAAAGGGTGAGAGGGCGCCTCTGGTCCTCAGTGACCTCAATCTCCCACTTTGTTGACTTCTCACAAAACACAGTTGGCTGTTTTAGAGATACATTACACAATCAATGTCAGTCTGACGGCGAAGGGCAGCGTGGGCCAGCTAGGTCAATGCCAAGTGTGCCAGTGTTTCTATTTTGGGCAAATGGATGACTTATTTATACCATCCAACCCCTGTGACGTCAACAACGCTCACAACGTACCAGCGTCTGGCTGAGCAGACTCTCAGCCTCCTTTGCATGTGTATGTTGGTGTGTTTTACACATTTGATCATGCACATGCAGCATGTGCACTAAGGGTGTGAATCTCAAGCCACTCATTCATAGGGCTTCGATGCATCAATATTTTAGTTTTCTATACATGATTTTTTTTCCTCACTGTATGACTACATGCTCCTTTTACACCGACCGTGGGCGGAAAGCACAGGGGAGACACTTTGCTTTTGTCTCCAGTAGGGATGTTCCCGAATATGAATCAGTTATTCGGGAAAGCACAAATAATGCAAGGGAAACAGATATTTTCTTTCTACCTGTAGTTGGTCATTATTATCCAAGGGGAAAAAAACTCCATGATTAAGATATCTGTGCGTCAGTTACGTTTCCTCAAATAGCCGGCTGAACAGATACAGATAATGACATCTCTGTTCACCTCTGGTCTCCAGGGCCAAACTCACTCCAGAGCTAACCCCGCTCAGTAGCCAGAAATAAAGACATTTGTTCTAGCACAAACTGCAAACTCCACCACACACTCCCTACACACACACACACACACACACACACACAGACACACACACACACACACACACACACACAAATCTTACAAGAGAGAATTGCGTTGCATCTAAGGATCTTTCCCCCCCCACTTCTAGTGTGCACGTACAGCAGAGTCAATATGTTTCTTTACTCACAATAAGCTCTACCTGCAGTTTGTTGTGTGTCGCTCCCTACACTGTTGTTGGGGAAATTACAGCTCCAGCTCGAACTTCATGTGTCAATCAGCTCGTGAGTCAAGCCAAGAAAGCACTTCAAGGAACAATCACTGAGTGTGTATGTTACAGTTTTTCATCTTTTTTGTCAGTTTGTATTGCAAGGGAATGATGAGGCGCTGATTGACCGGGCCTGAGAACACAAGACGCCCCATAGCCAACAAAGTCAAATGCTGACTGTTGTAGCATGATCTTATGTGAGAGTGAGTGATTAAGTCAGCCTTCAAAGTGTGTGTCTTTGGATGTTGCTATGGTAACACTTGCAACCCTGCCTCTTGGGACTGGCGGTTAATGCTGTGCCAGTTAGAGGCCACAACACGGGTTAGAGAGCTAGACAACATCTGTTTGCAGACATGACTCTGTGTGTGCAAGTTTGTATCTGTATGTGTCTATTATCCATGGGCATTACCAAAGAAAAAGCCCAAAAACATGAGCATGAATTGGCCAATGATTTGGGACGTTGTCCAGTCCTCTCTGCCTCCCCCTCTGTTGACGGCCCTGGAGTTATTCCAAGCTTCCCGCTGGCCTGGGTCTGTTGCTTCAACCTTAATGCCCTGCCTCGTATTAACACGCACAGAATAACAAATGTAATTATCTCTTAGCAAGATTTAACCACGGCAGAAAAGGGCCAGTGGAGAGAGGCGAGCAAACGCCACAAAAAAACCAACAAAGACAGTGAATGGACAGTGAGATTTGGGGATGATGACAGCTGCAGGCAGGAAGGACAACAACATTGGGGGTGAGAAAGTGAAAAAAATGATCTAGCTTTCCGTGGAGTTCCCCAGAGCTAAATGTAGCAGCGTGTGAATAATTTAACCTTACGGGGAGAGCCCCTGAAGGCCAAGTGGACATCTGGAATGAGATGCATTAGGGATGATGATCTACCCTACACACTAATTAGAGTGCTTGCCCGTTCCATCGTATTATTAATAGGCACTAATATCTGCATGCTTTTTGATTTCACACAATGTTCTCAGTGTGACAAGTAGCTTTTTGACAAGCTGTTATTGCTCAGTTTTTCCTGCTCAAAGACCATCGGCACAGGGTCGTATTAACTCGCTAACACTGTTCCACTCTAAAGGAGGGCCACAGCAACTTTAGCCCTCGCCAAATTATTCTTATTAACTGTAGATTTGAATTGAAACAAGTAAAGTTTACAAGAGAGTGGTTTCCACTTTTCCGTATGAGAGACCTTGAAGCTTGAGCACAGCTGCTCCTGCAGGATTCCTTGTACAGTGTAGCACACAGACACACACTTGTACACATAAAAAGCTAAAGTATGTACACACTCTCTTTACACTTGAATACACACAAATAATTTGCCCATCGCAGAAATGGAACAAGTGGCCGGTTCTTATGAACAGGCAATGAATGTGAAAGCAGTTGAAGTGAATGGAGGCTTAAAGAGGAAGAGATCAGCAGAGCACAAAAACACAGGCAGTCTGAGCGTCTGAGGCTCACCGTCAGTCGCTCACCTGTTTCCAGTTGTCGAAGAATATGACTTTGCTGTCCTCGTCGTCGACTGTCACTGAGCACTCGTAGCCCTCACCTGCAAGCAAATCACCATGTCACACACATCAGCACACAAAGTGTATCATAAACAACACACTGCCATGAAATAGTAGAAGCACTATATATTAAAATATAAAAATATGACAGTATTCATTGTGGAATCTGAATTAATTTCAATGTTAACTTAATTAATGCTCTTTACCAAAAATGTCCATGACCTACTCAAGACACCTTAAACCAGTTTTATGAATATGTCCAAATTGGGTTATGTGGCCAAATGACATGTTTGGAAATTGTTACTACAACCCATTTTAGACATCTGCTCCTTATCTTAAGGACATTCTTATCTAAACATTTTTGTAGTCCAATTTAAAGGACACGCCTCATATTTTGTATTGCTCTTATTGTCAACAAACCCCATGGAACAAAAGCACAAACCAACAATGTTATAGCACATTTTCCCACACTTTCAAATTGTATCTCAAAGCTTGTTTATTCCTACTGAAAATGTATATCTTTTAAAATAAGGGGCACATTAAGTTGTTGTCAAAAGATACTTAAACAGGAGTAAATAGTATATTTGTTGGGGACTTTGCAATATGTTTTATTATATATTTATTATATCAGGCTTTGACTTCACAGACAATACTTGTTAATAGGATCAATTTGTCATTGGTTGTGGCTTTTAATGGGGTTAGTTGACAATAATAAAAAAATATTTTAAGACTTATAAAATGCTTCTATTAGCTGCATTTTGAATTAGTCAATTACAAAGAAAATCTATATTTACAAACTTAAAAATGATTGTTGACCATTTAACTGCATTGATACACCTTGAGAAAATACACTACCTGTAACTGCAAGGCAGCTTCTAAAATACACATTAACCCAGAATAACTTGAAATAGATTAGAAAACCCATCGATAAATGACGTGTCTTTTTTAAGGTACAAGCACACCCAATCTCCTGGGGTTAATTAGGTCTCGCTGTCTTTTACTGGTAATTACTTGGTGAGGACACGTATTGATTGTGTGTGAGGTGTTAAACCACTCATGGGTTGATAGAGCATCTGGTCAAAACTATCAAAAAAGTGTTAATTCAATAGGTGTTGATTAGTGTTTCTTTAACACTTTGTAATTTTGACATGTAGCTCATAGAATAATTTCGCACTTTCCTACAATTCTGGCTGAGGATGTGCGCACCATCAGGGAAACATGTGCAAGCTTCTTGGATGGAAGTGCTTTTCTGTCCATTTATGATGCATGAATTCAAGAGTACTACATGGGCAGTTATGAATACTGTATGGCGCGAGTCAGGGCCAAGTCAGCTTTATGCTTGAGGGAGAGTAGTCTTCTCTTAGTGACACTGACTCATCGATTGGCTAGTTGAGGACCAGGGCTGATTATACTCAATGGTGCAGTGAGCTGTGCCAGCCCTACTGACTGAAAGAGGCCAAATTAAGGCTCCTTTTATCAGCTTTAAAGGGAAATATACCCAAAGGGGAAAATATGTTATTTGTTTTCTTGCCGAGAGTTAGATGTGAAGATCAGCAACCTACCACTCTCCTGTCTGTCTGTTTAATATGAACGCAGCTAGTGGTTAGCTTAGCTTACCATAAAGAATGAAAGGAAACAACTAGCCTGGCCCTGTTCAAAGGTTACACAAAAAATCCATCCACCAATCGATATGACTTTAATGTCTGCATGTGTTATGTAGTTAAGACTGATTTAAAAAGGTGTGCCAGTGCTAACACAGGTGCACATGCACACACAAACACACTCCACCAATCCCTATCCAAGTCTTTACCACATGCTTGTGTCTCAGAGTCTGTAGAGAGGGATCTGTCCGACTGCCCGGCCAGAGATAAGGCAAGCGACGACTTGCCCACGCCAGTCTGTCCCAGTAGCACTATCCTCAAAGCCCCGCCGTGGCTATGGTAAACCGACTGGGCGGCTGCTGATTGGTTGAAGGACTCATCCCGATGCACCACTGTGTCACTGATGGGCAACGTGGCTGGCTCCTCTATGCCCGGGATCCAGTCACAGTCCTCAGACACGGCCTCTTCCCTCCGCAGCTGGTGTTTGAGAGGCACGGGTGTGCTTCCACGTCGGAGGGGGGGTGCCGTGGTGAGAAACATACTGTACTAGAATGAAATGATGCAGATAACAAAAATACATATGTGTTATTCTACAAAGGACAGTACTCATAAATAGTCAAAGAGGTCCAAAAACAGGCTGCAGATTTACCTGTAACTGTTTATTCTGATAAATGTTAACACTGAATAATGGGGGAAGGTTGTGTGTGCCTACGTGTGTAAAGAGGAGGGAGGTGATAACAGTGAAGGTGAGTCAGATAAGTGGCAGAAAGATGCTGATGAAGATGCAAAGCGTGTCAAAGGGAAACCAGTGAGAATGACAGAATATTAGTAGATGCTAAAAGACAGAATGTTGATAAGTACACAGAGAGAGAAGAGAGAGAGAGGAAGAGGTTCACAGAGATAGAAACACGGGAAAGACCAAGGGACAAAAAGCTGCAGCTGTGTGTAATGAATGTGTAAGTGCTGTCAGGTGGCTCTATACTGTACAATGTGTACAAAGTGACCTCCGCATGAATTCACAGGAAAATGGGTCAAAAACATAAAGTCTTGTTATCCATCCCTAGTCATAAAAAAAAAAAGGAAAGCTGTTAGCTGTTTTTTCTGGAACAATAGTTTGGCTGAAACAAGTGTGTGTAAGTAAGTGTGTGCATGTGCATGTGCATAACAGTGTGTTTGTTTGGAGCCACAGCAGGTCAACCATAGACTACCCTCATCAATATTAATGCAGCAATTAAACTAGCTCAAATAGCACCCCTGGGCTTCTCTGGCCCAGCGTCTGCCTGTGCCAACGCTAACTATAGAATAGGACAGGGGTCGGGAACCTTTCTGGCTGGGAGAGCCATAAAAGCCAAATATTTTTTTATGTATTTCCTTGAGAGCCATATATTTAATAGATTTGAATGCAACTTTATGCGTGCATTTTTTAAGAATAACACTTCTCCGAGTACTAATAGCGGTATCAGTGTTTCATTGAACAGGTGCTCTTTTATTAAATAAACTAAATGCTTACGTTATTTATCTCATTTATGTGCACGTTTCAGTGTTTACTGCACGCGTGTCAAACTCAAGGCAATTATATCCGGCCCGCGAGAAAATATATGTCTGTCATAACTGGCCCGCCGGTTTTGGTAATTAAATCAATGCATGGCACAACCATGCGAGGAAGAATCTAAATATGTGAATGGAATGAAAGTTTTTGGAAAGCAAAGGGAAACGCACCACAGATCTCTGGGACGATGTGAGCTGGACTGTTTGTGCGACATAACGAAGCATCTCACTGTTAAACCTGCAGCTTCAGGGCCGTGTGATCACGGACATGTATGATGCAGTGAGAGCTTTCCAAGCTAAGCTGCCTGTGGGAGACTCTGATGCATAAGGAAACTTTGGTCACTACGTGTTTCCAAACACTGACAAACATCTCCACCGCTGTGTTCCCGACAGCATTCTGCTGATCAACTGAGCGCATTTGCCGACTTTGCAGCTCAGATATTAAAATTGAACTGCTCAGCAATCCGTTTGCAGTTGACTTAAATATGTTCCATATCTTTTTGCACTTATCCATATGTGTACCCTGTTCAATAAATGTGGACCAGTGTTTGGCCCTCGACGTAGTCCCAGTTTGTAATGTTGGCCCTCTCTGTGATTGAGTTTGACACCCCCAGGTCTACTGCTTGCTTTGCGCAGTTTCTCCTCTGCTCGGTTTCGCGACGGGCGGGGCTCCGCCCCCTACGCACACACATGTGAACACACCTTCACCTACAGCCAGAGACAGGGCGGAGGAGGAGATGGGAGAACTAAAAACAAATCCGCTGCTAAATGTTTTACTTTAAAATGACACAATATAATTATTTATTATAAAATAAGAATTAACATTACTTGTTAATCATGTTAAATGTCAGCGAGCCATATTGCGTTATCGAAAGAGCCATATATGGCTCGCAAGCCATAGGTTCCCGACCCCTGGAATAGGAGCTTAATTAAAAGGTATGACAATATCACAGAATCAATTTCATCACCTACAGAGGGAATTCCCACAAATTACAATAAACTGAATGAACACCACTCTGACACAGGGCCAACAAAAACTCTAGATTGTGTAACTTCCTCAAAGTTAGGATTTATCTAGGGCAGTTGTATTAAATTGTATTTGATTGTTAGATTGTAGAAAACTAGTAACTTCGTGTAAATATCATGCTTTTGCTTTATTTTTATAAAATCTTTTAAATAGTGTAGATTTATCTTAGTATAGAATTAGTACCATTATATACTGTAATATATATACGTATATGCAGGAGAATAATTGTATTATCTTACAGTATAGCAAAGTATTGTGTTATGCAGTATAGTATTGTTTGGTGTAATGTAGTATTGTATGCTGTAGTATAGTTTTGTATAATGTGATGCAGTTCATTATATAATGTGATACTAGAATATCATATGTATTATAGTATAGTTAGGTATCTAGTATAGTATCTAATATAGTATAGTATTTAATATAATATAGTATCTAATATAGTATAGTATCTAATATAGTATAGTATAGTATCTAATATAGTATAGTATCTAATATAGTATAGTAGAGTATCTAATATGTATAGTATTTAATATAGTATAGTATCTAATATAGTATAGTATAGTATCTAATATAGTATAGTAGAGTATCTAATATAGTATAGTATTTAATATAGTATAGTATCTAATATAGTATAGTATAGTATCTAGTATAGTATAGTATCTAATATAGTATTTAATATAGTATAGTATCTAATATAGTATAGTATAGTATAGTATTTAATATAGTATAGTATCTAATATAGTATAGTATCTAATATAGTATAGTATCTAATATAGTATAGTATAGTATCTAGTATAGTATAGTATCTAATATAGTATTTAATATAGTATAGTATCTAATATAGTATAGTATAGTATTTAATATAGTATAGTATCTAATATAGTATAGTATCTAATATAGTATAGTATTTAATATAGTATAGTATAGTGTCTAATATAGTATAGTATCTAATATAATATAGTATAGTATCTAATATAGTATAGTATTTAATATAGAATAGTATAGTGTCTAATATAGTATAGTATCTAATATAGTATAGTATCTAATACAGTATAGTATCTAATATAGTATAGTATAGTATCTAATATAGTATAGTATTTAATATATTATTGTATCTAATATAGTATAGTATCTAATATAGTATAGTATCTAATATAGTATAGTATCTAATATAGTATAGTATTTAATATAGAATAGTATAGTGTCTAATATAGTATAGTATCTAATATAGTATTTAATATAATATAGTATAGTATAGTATCTAATATAGTATAGTATTTAATATAGAATAGTATAGTATCTAATATAGTATAGTATCTAATATAGTATTTAATATAGTATAGTATCTAATATAGTATTTAATATAGTATAGTATCTAATATAGTATAGTATAGTATAGTATCTAATACAGTATAGTATCTAATATAGTATAGTATAGTATCTAATATAGTATAGTATTTAATATATTATTGTATCTAATATAGTATAGTATCTAATATAGTATAGTATAGTATCTAATATAGTATAGTATCTAATATAGTATAGTATTTAATATAGTATAGTATAGTATCTAGTATATTATAGTATCTAATATAGTATAGTATCTAATATAGTATAGTATAGTATCTAATATATTATAGCATCTAATATAGTATAGTATCATATACCAAGTATAATGCAGTATAGTGTTACAGTATATTATAGGTCATTATATATTATGATATAATGGAATATAGTATAACATGATGTAGTGCAGTATTGAACTATGTAGTGTAGTATAATATAATATTGTGTAGTGTATAATATATGTTATATAATATAACATAATATAGTGTAGTATAGTATTATATAGTGTAGTATAGTATTATATAGTGTAGTTTAGTATAATATAATATAGTGCAGTATAATATAATATAATATAGTGTAGTATAATATAATATAATATAGTGTAGTATAATATAATATAGTGTAGTATAATATAATATAGTGTAGTATAATACAATATAATATAGTTTAGTATAATATAATATTATATAGTGTAGTATAATATAATATAATATAGTTTAGTATAAAATAATATAGTTTAGTATAATATAATATAATATAGTGTAGTATAATATAATATAGTGTAGTATAATATAATATAATATAGTGTAGTATAGTATAATATAGTGTAGTATAATATAATATAGTGTAGTATAATATACTATAATATGGTGTAGTATAATATAATATAATATAGTTTAGTATAATATAATATTATATAGTGTAGTATAATATAATATAATATAGTTTAGTATAAAATAATATAGTTTAGTATAATATAATATAGTGTAGTATAATATAATATAGTGTAGTATAATATAATATAATATAATATAGTGTAGTATAATATAATATAGTGTAGTATAATATAATATAATATAGTGTAGTATAATATACTATAATATGGTGTAGTATAATATAATATAATATAGTTTAGTATAATATAATATAATATAGTGTAGTATAATATAATATAGTGTAGTATGATATAATATAATATAGTGTAGTATAATATAATATGTATAGTGTAGTATAATATAATATAATATAGTTTAGTATAATATAATATAATATAATATAGTTTAGTATAACATAATATAGTTTAGTATAATATAATATAGTGTAGTATAATATAATATAATATAGTGTCGTATAATATAATATAGTGTAGTATAATATAATATAATATAATATAGTTTAGTATAATATAATATAGTTTAGTATAATATAATAGAGTGTAGTATAATATAATATAGTGTAGTATAATATAATGTAATATAGTGTAGTATAATATAATATAATATAATATAATATAGTTTAGTATAATATAATATAGTTTAGTATAATATAATAGAGTGTAGTATAATATAATATAATATAGTGTAGTATAATATAATATAATATAGTGTAGTATAATATAATATAATATAATATAATATTGTGTAGTGTAATATAGTTTAGTATAATATTGTGTAGTGTAGTATAATATAATATCGTGTAGTGTAGTATAATATAACATAGTGTAGTATAATATAATATCGTGTAATATAATATAATATTGTGTAGTGTAGTATATTATAATATAGTGTAGTGCACTGTAATATAATATAATATAATATTGTGTAGTGTAGTGTAATATAATATTGTGTCGTGTAATATATAATATAATATAATGTTGTGTAGTGTAGTATAATATAATATAGTGTAGTATAATATATTATAGTGTAGTATAATATAATATAATATAGTGTAGTGTAGTATAATATAATATAGTGTAGTGTAGTATAATATAGTGTAGTGTAGTATAATATAATATAATATAGTGTAGTGTAGTATAATATAATATAGTTCAGTGTAATATAATACAGTTTGGAATAATATAATATAGTATAGTATAGTGTAGTTTAATTATAGTGTAATATATAGTACAGTATAGCGTTGTTATTGTATAGTATAGTGTAGTGTTTGTGTAATAATGTATTATTGTGCAGTATAGTATAGTGGAGTACACTTATAGTATAGCACAATACTGTAATTGCTTTTCATATATGAAGTTGAGGTGTGGCTGCTTGTCATAGCACATACACATACACACACTGTCACACACAGGCACCCATACATCATTCACACAGGCACCCACACATCATTCACACAGTCTCACTCGGGTAGCTCAATTGGGTTAATCAAACTAATCAATTAAGCATGGCCTCTGTTGTCAGGGGAGATATACGCGAGACATACAACTCTGACCGCGGTCTGAGCCAGTGTGTCAAGGGTTAATCTCCTTCGCTCGCAAGGCTGTCGAGAAACTAAGGCAAACAACTGTGCACAATACAAAATTAATACTAAAGGCAATGTTTGTATCCTTCCGTCGTTACAGTCCAATTACACGTCGTGCTGCTTCTTCACCAGTTGTATGCTAGTTATGTCTGGTGTACTTTGATTCTTTCAAACCATGTATACTGTACGGCTCATTATAATTCAGTTTGGAGCATCTATGAAGAAATCCATGGAATTAAATGGTCCACCAAGAGAGAGACATACAGACAGAGCGTAAAAATAGTATGAGACTCAAACATTTTACTATAAAGTCACTACTGAGTAGTACATACACAAGTATCTGTAATAATATATTTAAAACAAATCTGATCCTGAAAGTAAAGATAAGAAAATGCTCCAAATCCCAAACTGAATTCCTACACACAGATAGTGTGACAATGAGAAAGTGTGCTGCATAAAAACAATGCTTAGATCTCGTGCTATTCATTAAGATACACATTACAAGGTGTGTGTGTGTGTGTGTGTGTGTGTGTGTGTGTGTGTGTGTGTGTTGTGTGTGTTTGTATGTGTGTGTGTGTGTGTGTGTGTGTGTGTGTGTGTGTGTGTGTGTGTGTGTGTGTGTGTGTAGTATTGTGCAGCGCGCATGAGGTGGGTTTAGGGAAGGTGGAAAATATGTGTCGCCTTACCTGGTCAGCCATGGTTTTCAATAAGTCTTCTCTTTATGGATCAAGTGCTGTAGTTGCAACCGCCTTCAGGTCATCTGTGCTGGGTGCAGACCCGGCATCTCATTCACAGCGGCGGTAGCAGACGGCGCACAAAAGAGACGTGCCACATCTCATTTACCATCATGCTATTCTTCCCAATCCGGCGCGTAAAATCCTCTTTTGGTGCGGCGCATGGGAAACTGGGATAGGCAGTAGTAAGCTGGAGAGGCGGGGTAAAGAGGCTACACCTGCGTCTCCGTTTGGAACAAGAAGAGACTTCTTATTGGAAGAAGAAAGACATCCCAACAACAAATCCCCTCTTGTCCTTTTGGCGTCCTAATGGCCAGCAGCGAATGCGCTTCCCTCCCCACCTCCAGTGAATACCTGCATCTCTCTCTTTCTCTTTCTCTCTCTCTCTCGTGTGTATTGGGGGCGCGTCCTTGAGTGAATGTATTACTATGGGTTCGGTTGGGGGTGGAGGGAGGTATCGTGCGGGTGAAGCAGTGCCTCTCGTTTCGTTCCTCCAGTGTAAATGTCAGCAGATGCTTTCGAAACAGATGCACATGTTTCTTCAAATATGTGCTCTGGTCAATCACCAGCCTGGTTTTTCCCGGTGTGTTTCTTTCAGGTTTGACGGAATCAGTTGTTGTCGCTGTGAGGTGAAGAGGCCGCCAGAGGGAGGCAGAGGGACGCCATCTTGGAGAAGGTGCAAGTGAATGTACAGAAGGACGAGGTTTTATTGTGTTCTCACTACCTCAAATGTCTAGAATACGTTTTTTTAAATTAAGGATTTAAAGGGGCACTTCAAAGAGGAGTTTATGAAGAGCAGTTGATTTGTCACAATACTAATCCCTTTGTTAAAACAGTTTATACATGTCTACTGTGAGACTTGAGGAGTCTGGGAAGAAAACATGATGATGTCATCAGTTATTTATATTGGATTGGTTTGAGTGT
Source organism: Cottoperca gobio (assembly GCF_900634415.1). Classification (NCBI taxonomy): domain Eukaryota; kingdom Metazoa; phylum Chordata; class Actinopteri; order Perciformes; family Bovichtidae; genus Cottoperca; species Cottoperca gobio. Next base: position 18,112,912 of record NC_041371.1, read on the forward strand.
TAACAGAAACATGAGTTACACAATTATTGAGTTGTATTACGGGAATTGCAGGATCCATTATTTTTGGGGAGGTTGACCTGGGGTATCTCATCCCTTGCTGTTTCGATTTTGACCAACCTTTTTTTTAATCCATTTCTTGTGTTCCTGAATTTAATCAAAAATGCAATGCTAAGAGTGCACTGTCCCTTTAATTTGAGTTAATTATTCCATTTCAAATGAGAGTGTGGGCTGTAACCTACTCTACTGCCTTTAGTGGTTTATAGAAATACTCAAATTATCAAGATAAAAATGTGTTAAACTAGTTAAAGAGATCTGAATCGGGGTGTCCTGATAGCAGAATGGATAGCACAAAACTGCAATGTCCCTAGTTTGATTCCAGTTGGTCAATGTCAAATTCTCCTCCCTCTCTCCCCTCATTCCTGCCTGTCCAAAGGCTAAATGCCAAAAAAAAAAAAGAATATGAATGAAAGTGCATAGCTGTTAACACCACAATTCAAAACAACAACGCTCAAATTGTAAAGACATTAGAGACCGAACATCGTGAGATCATCAAGAGTGTTCGATGGTGGTGCAAAGGTCGCTGTAGGACAGTGTCGGATGGCTTGTTTATAATGCACACTGTACCACATGACCACAGAGTCCCCACTTTAATGCCGTATTCATTTACCTCTCGCCATTATTCCCAACAATATCTATTCTGTAAGCTTGAAAGCCAAAATGCCCCCCCAAAACATTGTGAAGGCAGTTTGCAGGAAACGTTGTTTCTGAGTGATGTTTTGTACCATTCAGCTATCAAGTCCATCACCAATGCTGCCAACATAACACCCCTCTGTGACTGAGTGTATTAGCTAACTGGCACTCTCCGTAGAACATTCATTGGTTTAATTTATTTACAAAGAAAACCTCTTGAACCGAAAACATCTCAGCCCAAGATCATATCTGTCAAATATGTGAGGAATAAAATCATCTTACCATAACACAGCAAATTACATTTAGTCCCTGACTTTAAACCTTCTTTGGTCATGTCTCACTCCAATTAAATAAAATAATAATTTATTAATAATAAATAATCAGGTATCATAATGATAAATCTTTAATGCTTTATGTTGCCTTCTGCAAATCTTTTTGTCAAATCTCCCTTTTTCATGGTATGGCACTCCTCCAAACAAATGCAGTATTTTGCTGCTGTTGCAAACAAAGCCTATTATTACTCATTTAATTGGATGTACAATTAAAAAAAAAAAACGTATTAAATAAAGCTACATTTATCAAATTCTATATTAATGTGACCAGGCGATACTCAATACACCAGACCCATAATAAACTGGAGCCACAGTTCCAAATCTGTTTTATTAAAAATAAATTAATAAAAAGACTAAAAAGGGAGCATTAAGGAAAGGCCCAGGTGCAGGAGATAATAAGGGAGGGATGAAGTCAATTGTGTATAAAATAAATAAATAGTTTATGGTTCAACAATTTTATGGTTCTACAATTTCACTAATAAAATCATGCTTGTACACATATATTTTAAAAGGGAGCCTACCAAATAAAACACCAAACAAAGGATGGCCCCAGCTGATCTCTCAGGTGAGCCCCCCACCCCTTTTAAAGACTCTGCCCGTTACCTGGGTCCTAGTGCTAGACCACTGGTACCTACCCTTCCACATTAACAATCCTATAGTTCTGTTAAAACCCTTTGTAAGCTAGCGGCCCAGCATCAAATGGCAGACGGACAAAGTTAGTGACTATAGCCGGCGAGCTAGTTGCTGTCGGTGGAGAACAAACGATTTCTAAAAAAGCTGCATATTAGACATTCTTTAGGTGGACAGACACACCACTCCAAATAAATGCTAATGTTGCTCCATATCTTCTGAGTGTGTAAATATAGGCAACTACTTGCAAACACCTTCGACTTTATAAGGTGATAAATAGTCATATGTGTTAACATGTTAAAGGTTCAAGACATGTGACTTTTCAAGCTCAAGCATCAGCTACACTCACAGCTAATTCTCTGCTAGCTATTTCAAAAATCTACAATTAAACATTCCTACAACAGGCTATAAGGTAACAATGATGCAAGGACTTTGCGAGAAAGCCACTTCAACATCAGCTTCGTTCAAGATGGATAGATGGATGCATAGAAAGAACCGAACAGAGAAAGAAATTCACACTCAAGAAGTTCAATGATTTATTTTGTCTCAAAACAAAATGAGAAATGATCCTAAAGCAAGTTATTAAAACTAATTAAAACCAAAGCCATATTCAAAGAATAATCAAAAACTAGTTAAAAAAAGAAAAGAAAAGAAATACATTGCCAATTATTGTTTTCCTTTGTAGTATAATTTGCTTTTTGAACAAAAACAAAAAATTGGAGTGAGATGAAAGACATCCTGAAAATGTAGGAAAGGTAGCCTGTAAAAAAAACACTGCTCCTCCTGCCTACCTCCAATTTGACACATACAGTAGCAGGTCTATTGCTGAGAGGAACAAAGAGTCATGGATGCTGTGTGAACATCATTGCCTGGCTAAAGGTTTATTTGTGAATCATTACTCGTCCAAAGCTCTTTGTTTTTAAACCTCCCTGCTGGATTTAAATAGTGACAGTGAGTGACCGGACATCCTCTGTGTAGTGTAAGTTCTTGCTGTTACACTCAAAGAATCAATACCTGTCCGAAATGCCAATAAAGATGATGAGAAGTCCCCTCAGTTACAATCATTACCTCCTGAACACCTTGGATATTAATCTCCTCTCTCACTTTGCAGCCCAATCGTAGATGGTTGATCTTACTGTTTTTAAAACACGTGCTGGGCTCAGTGAACACCCTGAATGGAAAAGGGAAGGATCCTCTCAATGGGCCCTGCTGAGCGTGACTTATATTTTAAGCTTTCACTAATCTGCAGACTTAATTAAGTGTCATCGGGACATCAGAGCTCACCAGCGCCTCGCACTGTGTGAGAGGATCACAGCGCAGACAGATGACGGAGATAAGTGCCCTCATTAGACACCAAAACAGTATCGACGAAAAAAGCTGCCTGCTCCCTCCCAAAGGAAACACCCCGGTCTTTCATAAGAATGTGCAGCGGTGCAGTCTCGGGGATGTCAGGAGGCATTTTCAGTATTTATCATGGCCACATGCCTGCCATCCACAGATAATGACACAGCTAGAAGTGAATTACTTTTTGCTATCCAGTGAAATTAAACTGTTGAAATTGAAGGATGACTACAATGAGCATGTGGAAATTGATTATGTGCATGTGTAGCTGGATAACTATTACTTACATATGGTGTTTCGGTGTATTCATAGCTTAGGTAAACTTACAACTTACCACCACCAAGTATGACATAATAATTGTTATGTGTATGGCAACTATGGATATCAGATTGTCGTGGCAAAAAAATAATGAATTAAAACATTATTATTACAGTTAACATTGATACCTGACTGATAACATTTAGAAAAACTAAATGTTATCAGTCAGTTTGTTTATTGTGTGTTTTGTCTCTTTTTTGGCAAATAAATATACTAAAAATCCGAGTGTAAGAGAGAGTCTGTAATCAAAACTGTACCAAAGCATTCCAAGAGAACAATTACACAATATTATCATATGTGTATTATTAACATGATATTAATATTACATTTTTTTAAATATCACGTTTAGCATCATTACCGCTATATAACGACTACAGCAAAAATAAAAACACAATCCAATAAAACAATTAAACAAAATAAAAGCATTATAAAAATAAATAAATAAATAAAGTATATGTTAAGACATTACAATTATAATACAATATAATTGATTATTAGACATACATTGCAAAGAATTGATTAATTAAGTAAAAGTGCATTTTTAAAAAGAGGACAACGATGTGACCTGATCTCCTCCAGCAAATCATAATAATCAAAGTGGCACCTGACCCACCGTGAATACACAACCTGTTATTTTAACACTATATTACTTTGATTCATTAATTAATAACGTTACGTTGTGAACTAAAATAGCTGTTAACCAGACGAGTTGTTTCCCCCTGGTTTCAGTTGTTATGCTAAGCTAAGCTAACCGTCTGCTAGCTTCATATTTAGAGTGGTGTCGATCTTTTCACCTAACTCTCAGCAACAAAAGGGACAAGTGTATTTCCCAAGATGTTGAGCTTTAAATATGTCTGTCTGTGTTTCGGATAAAATATTTAAGAAATGTACATTTTGGTTGCGAAACAAACCCCTTGTATTGCATTTCGGGGCAGCTCAAGTGCGTGTAACTTACATTTAAATCACTGCTTCACATCTCCCGATATGAATAGCCTGACAACAAAGAAATCCAATTACTCGTCCTCAGCCAATTTGTCAAACAAAGCAAGTACATGACAAAAGGCTACCCTTCACGTTGTCACATTAAACCACTCCGGATGCAGATGCGCTCCACTTGTTAAGAACTAATTTTCACATGCAGTCATCTTCTGATGTGATCCTTAGTGTCAAATCCCTTTTTAATAAGCGCCTCTCCCAATTCAGGCACAGAGCAAAACAAGGAAGCTTCTATCAATGCTTCTCATAAGTCAGAGGCCTCTTTTCACGAGGTTATTCAGATAACATTGAATTTAGATAATGTTGCAACCAAGAGCTTTACAAGGAGCTTTAAAGGCAGGCAGGCTTTATCCCCAGTGTTTTCCTTTGCAAGACGGCTTAGTAATAGAGGTTGTACTGCTTGTTGTAATCTACTAGATGCAATGTATGGACATCCTATGGAGGATCCTTGGAGCTATTTTCATGCTGTGCACATGATATATATCATACTTATCAGACACTCTTTTTATTGCAGTACGGGCATGGTTGTTTAAAAGCTCCAAGGGGAATTTGATTTATGTCTGCTTGGATGGTTTATGTTAGTGATGGTGGGCTCAGCAGATGTTCTCCAGTCCCTGAAAAAGGCTGTTAAGATTGCAGGTTCATATCCCATGTGGGAGTTATCTCTTTAGGCTCATTGACCTGATAAATGGTGATGTGCATTTGGATATCAACAGATACCTTTTTCTCTTCAATAGTTTTTGAGTTGGAGGCTCACCTCCTCTACATACTGCCAGGACAGTGAGTCGCTTAGAGAGTCTGGCATTACGATGAGGAATATAAACCTTGTGTTTTTATGGCACGTAATGCATGATGTTTATGGTACACTGACATCTATCTGAGAGGCTCACACAGCGTTGCCTAGAGCTGTTTTTGTTACATATACTGTAAAGTTGCACAAGCAAAGAGGATGTGGCTATGACCGCATAAGCACCTGAAACAAACGCGAAGCTTCAAATATCCTGGATACAGGCGTTGCCATCTTGAGACTTTGACGTTATTTGGTGCCAGAGTCTGCGCTGCACCATGGTAGCTGTTAGGCTAGCTGTTAATCATGACATCTCACCTCCTTTTTAATCAAATAACTAAGTAAAACCAAACTCATCAGAAAAATGAACATTTAAACATACATCAGTTTGATAAGAAAGATCTAAAATGACAGAAACCATATTTGGGAAGCTTTATGGTTTTAACTCACGTGTTTGGATGAACGCTATTTCTTGTGATGTGAAATATGAATAGTATGTCATGGAGACATGCGAGTGAGCTAACTTTACTGAGTCAGTCTGTGTGTCACAGTTTGGTGAGTAAGTGAGTGTGCAGGAGACTGAGGGTGCGGCAGGCGTGGGGAAGGAGCAGGAGCAATACGCCAGCGCTGCACAGGCGTTTTTCCCAATTGCTTATGAAAAAAGGAAGGCAGTAGAGCTCGGAGTTGACGCACAGCCGGACGTGACAACAGGAAGTAGAGTGGGGGGTTCCAGCATGGAGCCAGACACACCAACAAAATGGCCGTCAGGGACGCTACCTCCCACAGCAAGGACACCCTTGTCTGTGTTTCCTTACTTGGCCCGAGCGAGGTGGATGATAAATATGATGAATTTGAAGAGAGCTTACGCCCCAATGTGCTGATGGGGGAAGCTGCTGAGCTAACATTAGGGGACATAACATTGAAAAACTCAAGTGCATAATACGGCAACCAGCTTATTGCAAAAACCAATGTTGAAGCAATCAGCAGAGCGGTGGCTTTCTTGTTGCGCCTGTCGGCAGCCAGAGTACCCCTGCAGCGATGGAGGTGAGAGATGATGAGGCCACAGTTGACGGCGATACAGAGGAGGGGGGCCACGTAATAAACCAGGAAAGCAGGAACCAGGAAGGAGAGCCATTCGTCTCGGCCCACTGCCCATGTGCAACCCCCTTCAAAGTTGATGTAGGTGACCTTGGGTAATGCCATTGTTACTGAGACCAGCCAAATGGCGACAACAGTGCATAACCTGTGGAAGAGGAAGACAGAGGTGTATTAGTTGTGCAGGACGATCACGTCTGGGTTAGTCAAAACAGGTCATTTATATGCTGGAAGAATACATAGACCTGGGTGTGATGGGGAGGAAAGTGACAGTTTCATTTGATGGGATTAGCCAACAATTTGTGATAACGTTGATCTGCCTTGACCTGTGACATATAAGAATACTTGTGGTTACTGAATCAAGCTAATGTCTTGTTTATTGTTTCATAATCACATATCTGGAGAATCTTTAAAGGTTTAAAGGTCTTTAAAGCTGAGATAACAGTGTTAACCTGAGGCGGAACCAGAGGGTGACCGTTACAGTTCTGCCACCACGCTGCGTGTAAGGACGTCGTTATCAGCGGTAACTGGCGTATGAGCGCAGCGCAGAGCGGCTGTCATTAGCTAACCAGTGGGGCACACAAACATGGACTCACATATCAATATCGGCAGTCTTATCTTTCTAGAACACTCACACTTGTGTCAGGCTCGCAGGCGGTCTCGTCCGCGGTGCAACAATACGATACCTCAGCACCGACAGCGCCGCCAGGCTGAAGATTTCCACTCCCACTGCTACTGAAGTCATGAACCCCAGGAGGACGCAGGTGCCACCACCGAGCTGCCAGTCCTGGAAACTAGCACTGAGAAGGACGCAGGGCAAGGTGAGCAGCGCGCCCAGGTCTGCCAGGCTGAGGTTGAGGAGCAGGACGGAGTTCGGCTTGGAGCGAGTGCGAGGGTTCCTCACCAGCACCAGCCACAGTAGGAGGTGACCTCCAACCCCCACCAGCAGCGAGACCAGGCTGACCATGGGCAGCACCACGGTGAAGGGGATGGTGGTGTTGGTGGAGACGACGTTGAAAAGGAGGTTGACTATGGCAGGCATGGTAGGCGAGGCTAAGAAGATATCACTGGGATAAAATACAGATTTAGAAATGGAGGACAGTTGAATAGATGGGCAATAGAATGTGAAGACGGTGAGCAAGGCACTCAAAAAAACAAATTGGAGTAATTCTACGAAATAGGATTGTGGATAAAGAGGGCAAGGCTGGATGAGAGGAATGAATGTGCGTAAGGTGATATAGGGGTCGAGAGGAGAGAACGCAAGAAACAATATGAGGAATTACAAATGAGATGAGACAGGAGCGGCGGAGAGAAAGCCAAGAAGTAATAGAGGAATTAATTTTTAGAGGTGAAAACAATTACCAACAACTGTCAGAGCAAGGTAGACAAAAAAACGACATTTCAAGAGAAACACAGAGGGACAATAATTCTGAAACCTTATTTTGATAATCAACCATCTCCCATGTATTATTCATGCTTACAACAGTTGTAGCTCCAGGTCCCAAGAGCACAGCAGGCACTTTGTGTGACTGACAAGCCTGATGATTCAGACCCGACGCTCTAGTCCCCCCAAATTCTCTCTCAGGTGACATCAGCAATTTGAATACATCACAGCACAAACAAGACAACTCACGTCGGCACATGGCTCAGGCAGACACGGCGCTCAGGCAGGACAGGAGCTTGTTTGTCCCGAGGGGGATAAACAACAGAGAGCAGTCTTTGGTAAAGGGCAGGAGATTGACTGGAGCAAAGCCCCGCAAGTAAACAAACCACTTATTTGCTGTTAGAGAGATGACTTTCTGAATCATGGCCCACGCCCTGACATTTGAGAAGCTTTTCTGAATTATTGATTATGCAACAATGTCTGAGCAGAAAGTCCAACATTTGCCCTAAAATTCAGCCGTGTGACAGACGGTTACACTTTACATGGATCAGCTGTTCATCCCACCGCAACATCCTGAACAAAACAAACCACAAAACTTTAAAGACGGATTCAACTAAATGCTCTTAAAACACCCAGGGAGTTGTCTACTGAGACCATTCTTTTATTTGACATAAATACATAAATGACTATATGAGCCGAGATAGAAGATAGGTATTAGTATGCAATGGAGAAGTTAGAGCAACTCATTAAAAGAATAGTTTAACACTTTGGAAAATACGCTTGTTTGCTGTTTTTCAGAGTGTGAGGTGAGAAATTTGGTGTTAATCTTTTGTGTGTCCGATAGGAAGCAGCTGGAGTTAGCCTAGCCTTAGCATAAAGACAGGAATCAGACAGTAACAGCGAGTGCTGTGTTGCTCAAACATATAAACATATAACACATTGTACCTGTTTAACTCGTACAGAAAGAGAAATATAAAAATGTCTTTCGTGGACTTAATGTAACTCTTCTGGTTGGCCTTTATGTGTGTGTTCTTTTATAAAAACCTTTTAATTTCCTGTAAAGAATGATCTAATGCGGTACTAATTATAATGGATGGATGGTACTAATTTGACAAAACGCCCTTACACCTAAACGACAGAATAGGTTTAGGAAAAGATCATGGATCTGCCATTAAAGACTGCTGTATAGATAGATACTATAGTATTCAAAATTGTCTTAAGAATTAAAACGTTAAGTCTCAAATTGTGTACTTAAAGGTACATCACCACTTTCTATGCAGCAGCATATTACACATGGTCAATGTAGTATAATACAATCCACTTAAAGTATCCAAAGTAAAAGTACTTATTATACTTGTCAATAATGTTTTATTATTGGATCATTATAATGTATCATGTATTATTATGTAAGTGGAACTAATTTAAACTATTTCATACTTTAATCAATAATGCTATATATTATAAAGTGATTATATGTTGTGTATATAAAATGTTAATATGAAAACTTACTATTAACTATAGCTGGTAAATAAAAGTAGTAAAGTAAAATGGTGCAATGTGTTTGAGTAGAAGTATACAGTAAAGTACCTCACAACTAAGTAAATGTGCTTAGTTACTGTCATTTCTCTTAGTTCCATAGATCTGCTCTTTTTAGCTCTGACTGTTAATTGTGACATTATGGATGTCATTTGAAAATGCCAGAGTGTGGTGGGATGCATCATTACTCCCACTTTTGTCAAACCCTCATGAACTGTGTCCTCACTGTGTGTGGGGGACAGATGGACGAACAAATGAACAAACGTTTGTTCATTCCTTCGTCCATCTGTCCCCTTCGTGCAGTTTCTCACTCAAGCTTAACATCCCTGTCCAAATGTTAATCTTTGGGGGGTGGGTGATCATACAAAGCAAGGTCAGCGCCGCAGCTCAGTTGGTGTTTTGAACAAAGTCACCCCTAACTGTTAACCATTTATTTTAAATACAGACTTAGAGGAGAAACCTTTATTTGAGGGGAAATAACACATTTGCAGCTTGCTTCTAACCTTTTACATTTCACTTTGCACATCACAATAACACAGAAGCTGACGACGAAGCTTCATTGTGATTATATTTTTCGAGTACAGCTGCAACTGAACGAGAAGTGAAGAGTAGAAGTAGTGGGAAAGGGTTAACAGGGAAAGATGTGACATGACAGATGCGGGGAGACAGCAAAGAACATAGAAGTGACGGGAAGTACAGAGACACGAAGTGAGCAACACAATGCTCAACTAATTGTGTTTAATTTTAGAAACATTGACCTCCAGCTGTTCTGATTTACTGATTTAGAAGTTGCGACCGGCTCCGGGCTATTTTCGGTCCAACCACTTTCACTCCTCGGCCACAGAATGGATTTACATACATCTGGAGCATGAACATCGATCCGTCCAGGCTGTGGTTTTCAGAGGAAAGCAGAAATAAAAACCTGATTGATTCACCACTAAATTGAATTCAGAAATACACATGGATGACAGAGCCAATGTGAATAGATGTGTGGAAAGCAGACGCTTCCATACAGGGCACTAGAGTTCCTTTAATGGTCTGACGGGTACACAACACTAATGGTTGAGTTTTAAACGACGTGCTAGACAGCGTTCTGCAACTTCATCAATTATCACAAGCAGTTCTTTATATAAATGTAATTGTCATATTACCCCCTTCAACGACACATTTCAAGTCAAAGCCGACAATTTCTACGAGCAGCATCATTTGATATCTAGTATTTTAAATCACATCACATACAGCATTTATTTTATTAATCGTCCTTTTCTCAACTACATTGAATAATGCAAAGTGTGGTAACGGTAGAGTCACATCCACACAACTGAAGTGGAAGAGATGAAGATGAAATATAATATAAACGTTGTTTACTGGCTTTATGGCATCATTTGAACTCAGCACTAAGTTTTCCTCACGTAAGGGAAGTATAACGAGGACCATTAATAACCTAATCACACTCATATATACCAGGATGTTCTTATCAAACATTAACATAAAAAAAAGTATAACTCACAGATGTGATACACAATCATTCAAAGAGTTGGTCACAAGATAATTCACACAAAAAATAAATATATTTAAATACTTATTTCATCATATAACAGAGTAACACAAAAATGTCAAACTTCAAGTGGGTTCACACAGAAGCCAAGTTTTGTGCAGCAACTCTGAACAACTGAAGGTAGAGCATAAAAGCAAAAAGCTAAAAGCAGAGGTCTGACACAGGCAAGGCCACAGGGAAATACAAAGAGGAGAGGTAAGATGTATGTGACTCACTGTGAAGCGTGACCTGCTCAGGGGAGAAGCCCTCCGCTCACCATCAGCATACAGGAGAAAGAGAGGGCACACACATGCGTCCCTCCCTCTATCCCCTTCTCCTCTTCAATTCCCATGCGTTCCTTTGGCCACACACACACACACACACACACACACACACACACACACACACACACACACACACACAAACACACACACACACACACACACACACTCTTTCCAACTTTGTGTCAATAGCTTGGAGGAGGTCAAACACGAGAGAGAAAGAGAGTTTTTCATGGTCCTAACCCTAACCCTAACCCTAACGTCAACATGCTGATATTTAGCAGGTATCGTTTACCGTGCTCACCATCTTAGTTTAGCCTCCAGCACCATACGTGTATGCTAACATTTGTTGGTTCGCACCAAACAAAAAGTACAGCCGAGGCTGATGGGAAGGTCGTTAGTTTCCAGGTATTAGATCTTAAACCAAAGTATTGGACATATTTGACCTGATGATGGCGCTAAATAGAGACAAGTGATGTTTTACAATTTGTCCTGTGGGAGACATGAATCCGTAACTAAATTGAATGGGATTCCACCCGATAGCATTTGACTCAAAAGCACTAAATGTAAATGTGACGGAGGCGCAAGAGGAAAAGTCGTCAGGGTCACTAAACACGTTAGGATTCATCCTCTGGGGACGTAGAACATCCATCTGGTACATGCCAAAATATTTCACTGGATAAGTAAAAACTTTGAACTGCTTTTGGAGCTCGAGGAAAACAATGTCATTAAAATACAACGTATGAGGACCTTGAACGCATGTACAAGACTTCAGGGCAAACCATCCAATAGTTGTTTGGACCAAACTAAGAGGTCCATTCGTCAAACTGCGCCGCTAGTGTGGCTTCACATCACATATGGTGTTTTGTTTGGATGTCTACATACTTTTGTCCACAAAGTGTATCTTCAGTAAACAACTTTAGAGATTTAAGTCTGAAAATCCCTCCTCCCTTCTGTGGCTGGGTTACCTCAGTCAGCCTTTCCCCTCGAGCTGTTTGTTGTCTACAAAATAATTCACTCCCACGAAATCCAACACTGAATCAGCTCCTCCAACACTGACCTCACTATCACTTTCCTTTTCCCTCACGCAAACTGACACACACACTGAAACAGAAGGGCAAGCACGCCTCGACACGCACACACAGCTTTTATCTCCACTAATTGTTGGCAGCAGGGGAAACAAACAGGTATATATATATATATATATATATATATATATATATATGAGAGAGAGAGAGAGAGAGAGAGAGAGAGAGCAGGAATTAGGTGAGACAGCATTACGAGGGAGGCAGATGCAGAGATGAGGAAGGAAGGAGAGAGAGTGAATGACTGCTTCCACAAGGCCTGCGTGGAAAGTGTCAAACACGTCTCCTCAGATCGTAAAAGTGGATGCAAACTGAATAAAAGCCTTTTATGAACCTGAGAGGAAAAACACAGCGACAGCTGCGTCGGTGGGAGATGTCTGAGTCGTGTAGAGTTCAGGATGGAGCCGGAGGAATGCCAGAGTGTTGAGCTCTGATGCGTCATGTTCATTCTATAAAAGGAGGGATGAAGGTGTTCTGAACTATGGCAGAAAGAGAGAGGCAGTAAAGTTTATGGGTTTACTTGAAGGCGGTTGCCTCGTAGCTCATTTACAGCACCGTGGGGCTCAAACCTAGACTCAGTTTAACTGTTTACGCAGTTTTATTGTCTTTGTTGTGTTTTAATTTAAAGAAACAGTCCCTTTTTTATATAAATTGGTCAAAATGGCTATTTCAGCTGCTATTCTATACTATTTACCACCATTTAGCCCACATATCAAAGTACTAAGTGTCAGACCTGTTTAATTAAATCGCTGAGGCACATCTGAAGCAGAGATTATGATAAAGTTACGTGACTTTAAAAGAGCTGCGTGTAGGATTTAGGGGGATTAACTGGCAGAATATAATATGAATAACTATGTTTTCATTAATATATAAAGACCTGAAACTAAGAATCGTTGTGTTTTCATTATGTTAGCTTCGATTCATATCTACTGGGGAGCAACTCTTCATGGAGTCGGCCATGTTGCACCGCCATGTTTCTACAGTAGCTCAGAAAGGACAAACTCTGGCTCTAGAGAGGGCCTTTCACGTCTTTACGCCAGCTGAAGGCCGAATCTACGAGACGCATGTACAGGGAGGAGTGAGTGGAGCGGAGTCAGCTCGACACCACTGAATCCTACACACTGCTCCTTTAAGTCATTCTCCTATTTTGTCCACATTACTTGGTCTTACCATATAAAGTCATTGTGTTGCAGGTCCCTCAGCAAAAGGTTTTAGCAAAGGTAAAATACAGTAACTAGTACTGTACATTTACATCAATAATCCACACATTTAAACGTGTGTGTTGCTTTAAAACAAACTCAATAACTCAGACTGTACAACTGAGCAAACTTAATCTTCTCATGAAGACCATGTAATATGACTGAGAGCAAGTAAGTAAGTCGACTTTTTGATCAGTTTCCAAGGTATAGAACAATCTTCCAGCTTAACTTTATAATATTAAAAAGCTAAATGTTCAGGTGTGCCTTGCCACTATTACTGTACCGTCTGTTCTCTGTTGACCACAGCTTAGTTCTTACAGTCCATCTAAATGTGATCGTCTAGGTATCATCTGTTATCTGTCTGTGTGCACCGTCCGAATGAAGGCGTTAGCTGGAGCTTTTACTGTAAATGACGAACACAGCTCCACTATTATTAAAAAAACATTGCATCCAAACCTTACTCAAGCTGCACACCATTTGGCTTGACTTCAAGCTGATTTTTACGCCACCAATTGCCAGAAAATAAAATTAAAAAGCTACTTTAACTTTGTGGTTTTCATCGAGAATCCAGAGCAGCCAGTGCTGCATGAAATTACCACTGCCTCAAAAATGCTACCAGTATCACAAGCGTGATCTATAAGTCATTAAGGTTTAGCTGTATGCAACACAAACTTTGCATCCTAATATTCCAAGGCTTTGCTTAAGGCCAGGCCTTTAGAAAGTCCACATATGTGTGACCAACTTCTTTCAAATGAAATGTAACTAATTGGTTGGTGGCTTTATAAGCTTTGATTGGAGGAAGTTGTTCTGCTTGTATGCATGTAGGACATGTAGGTGTCTGGAAGGGACGTTTGACACAATGTTTATTATTGTGGTGACACTAAGCTGAAATCCTTTTTGGAGTAAAATCATTTCTTCACACCACACAGCCCTTTGTTGTGCGTCGGGCTTCTTTGCTGCTCAGTCGGTGCACAGAGTGCAAATATAAACTCATTACCAGCCTTCCACTGTTGACACAGAGAGTCAAGTGGCTTGTTGCTGTCCCATCTGCTGGTGCTGAAAACACGCCACACACACATTAAGAGGAACACACTTCTCTACTAAAAAACAGTAGACATAGATGAATGAGTGAACTTGGAAACATGCAGATAACTGTGCCCACACCTCACACCATCTGATACCATCAACATGAATGAGCTAGAGTCGCTTTGGATTAATTGTGTTTATACATGCGTGGACAGCGTAGGTTTGACATATACTGTAATGAAACATTCAGATGGGCATATGGTGCGTGGCACTCTGCGGATGGAAACACTGAGAGGAGAGTTAACCGAGCTTATCCGGTGACCCAGTGAATGTGAACGCAACACCCCTGGCTGTGATCTGCCCGGGCAGTGTGGGAGATCAGGTGACTGGTTGGAGGGAGTTAAATCGCTTCTTATTTTCACATGACAAACAGGATCGTCATTGTTTTTGGAACAGCTGACGGACCGTGCAAACCCTGATGACACGCAACACAGCAGTGAGAATCCACTGTGTATGTGTGTGTGTGTAGGCCTAATCTGCTGTTTAAATGTGAAGAGACGGAAGTGATTAAGGAGCATGTTTGTGCTGCTCATTAGCAAGTCTGTCATTCCAAGGATCTCATCTGAAAAAAGCCACAACAGCTGTATCATCATGCATATTCCGCCTTCATTACCGCAGCCAGTGGCTCGGATCCATGTTTATGGTAATGACAGTGCGTGACGACCTGGCGGCGACATGTCAGTGGTACAGTGAGCAGGTGATTTCAGGCGAGGAGCGCTCAGTCTCTGCTGCCCTCTGCTGCCCTCTGCTGCTCAGAAACACTCATTAGATCTCTAAGTGACAGAATGATAGAGTGCAATCGCAAAACATCAAACTATTCCTTTAAAAAAATGTCCTGACATTATCTGGGGTTATTTTTATAACCTTTATTTTACCAGGATAGGTCTCATTGAGATTAAAAATCTCTTTTTCAAGAGCGTCCTGGCCAAGATAGGCAGCAGCATAGTTACAGACAAAAACAATCACAAGCACAACATTAATTAAAACATTTACAGACACAGTGGCTTCAATGTCTTTAAGAGTTGCTTTAAGTCTGTTCAGAGAGACCAGCTCTGAGTTTCAGCTCATTCTGCAGCTGGTTCCAGGGAGCCGGAGCAGCGCAACTAAAAGCCCTTTTCCCAAGTTCTGTACGGACTTTTGGGACAGTTAAAAGAAACAAGTCCTCGGAGCGAAGCCGATATGGTACTACATTTCCGACTAACGTAGATCCTTAGGTATTGTGGAAGAGCACCAAGAATAGCTTTATAAATAAGGATGTGCCAGTGTTTCAGTCTACGGGAGGTCAGGGAAGACCATCCAACACGAGCATATAAGCATATTTCCTTAAGACAGGATACTTGTAAGTACACTCATGATTCATAAACTGACCTTAATGTGTGGGATTTGCTGGAGTCCCCTTTTGCTAAATGCATGTTATAACATTTGGATGTATATGCAGAAATGTGACTTTCAATAATACAATTCCTCGTGTAAAGTCAAATTTATTTATTCTGGTTCATAGAAGCATTTTTAGAAAATATACTAATGTCCAGGCCTGCAAAATCAGATTAAAACTGTCCACCGACTGGTTTAAATACTCTTGAAGAGATGGGAGTGCTAAGTGCATGATAACACATTTCTCAATCATCGACATCAGCATACACCAAAAACAAAAGCATACTTACAAACACAGATATCAAATGATATATTATCACAAATAAAAACATGATTGTTAACTGGTAGTTAAATGGTTAGTGCAGTTTTAGCTTCATTATTTACATCTCCATTAGAATCAATTCAATACAAACTCACTTTTAGTCACAGATTGTCAGTAAAAGACGGTGAGGGGGAGGGGGGGGGGTTGAGAAGACGTTATCAATATTAAATTATTTTTGCACAAATGATTAAAAGAGTTCATGATGAGCCGACTGGAGGGACATTGAACTACTGTGTGCTTTATGTACTGCAGGTCAGAGCTTCACTTATGCCTGAGAAAAACCATAGCAAGTGCAACCAGTTAAAAACAGAACGCATACCAGTGCATGCATTTTCAGCAACAAATGTTTACATGGATTAAAATTGGGAGGAGGAGAGGGGGGTGGGGGGGGGGGTTGGTAGGGGTATAGGGTCCACACTTGAGTCCACACAGTTTTAAAAGCTTGTCTCTCTCCAGTCTTCCTTGTTCCAGTCCCGTCCCAGCAAACTTCTCCTGGTCCACTGGTAACGTCATAACGCGTCTCTGTTACCGAGATGGGGACTTTCATAACCTGAAGAAGCAGAAAGAAGCAGAGTCAACACATGACTCTAAAGCTGCACTAATCCTAATGTTTATATTAGCAGTGCATTAAGGGCTCACGTGTAATGTGAAAGGTCCAGATTGCTGATGCTGATTTATATTCAGACTAATTGCAGAGAACATCAAGTCTCTCCTCCAGTGGAATTAACATAATATTATTATGCCCACTCTAGATTAGTATGGGCTTTACAGACTGTTGCTTAAACTCAATAATATATTCACTTAACTCATTAAAAAATAGGAGCTTGTTGTGTGGCTATACAATTTATTAAATTGTAGAAAATGTGCACAAAATATAAGCAGTTTCAAACCTATTAAGACTAATGAACGACTGAGAGAACTAATGTACTGCGTGTCCTCCAAGTCAGACTCAAGCACGAGGAAAATTACCCTCCACACTGCACTGATGTTGCACCTGCTCGGTCAACGATCCGCGACGCATGGGCATAATTAAAGTGTAGTTTTATTTGCAGGTCATATCTGCAAAAATGTTTTACATTATGTGCAGACGGCGATATTTTATTTTGAAGCCTTTACCGGCCGATACCGACGATTTGTGCGTCCAGAAAAAGGATCAGCCAAAACCTTCAGTCCCCTTTCAGCTGCAGAGATAAAAAGGAGTAAATATTGGACTAACATGCGTCAGTTGAATACAAACTCTTCAAAATGTTTCTGCTTTTAGTCTATTTTGTGTCGCTGTTCTGGATTTTTGACACGGAGCTCAGCTCGACAACTTCCTTTTAATCCAGAGCAGACAGCTGTTTTCGGAAAAACAAAAAACAAATCCCCCCCCCCCCCCCCCCCACGCAAAGAAAAACAACAAGTGTACTCCACCGGCTTAGTACCAAACGGCAGAAAGACAAAGTTGGTCTCTAGCTTGTGAAGTGGAGCATTTAGCTCCTGGAAACAGGAATTGAAGGAACGCTCATCTTGTTTTGTGTCCGCTGGCTGAAAGATGATATTACTGCACGTCAGACGTGTTTTAAAACTAAAACACTATGAAAACTAACAAACTAGAAACAAAACTATTACAACCTTGTTGTCCAGATGATGAAGTCTTTGCTTGATGCATCAGCCTTCCTACAATGAAACCAGACAGGGCCCAGAGGAACACTTAGCTTCCACACTTCCTGTGTAACTGGCTTTTATGCCACCATCTGTGACATGTGGACCTTTTTATCATTCTCACAGCGATGGTAATTGAGTCTCATGCAGTAGGGTTTTGATATACGGCTCTGCATGTCAGAGGTAATTGGCAGTAGTATTGCGACGTCATTAGAGCCCCTAGAATTAAACTGCCACGGGGTTTTCATCTTCAATGCCAAACGGCTCAGAGTAGAAATGGATTACAAGTCAGCTAAAACATGGCTGCCAATTATCTCAATAATACGCCACGGTATCCAAAAGGAATCAGCTCAAATTAAAGCAGGAGTGATAAAAGGTCCTCATTGGAAATGATGCTGGGTTTCCCGTCTAACAGCACTCTCATCCGGGCAGATTACGTTTCTGGAGAAAAGCCAAATGACGTCTTTAAATAATGTTTTACGATCTTTCTTTGGTCAGCGGAACGAGCATGCACTCAATATGTTAGGTATGACTCATCCATGTACCGTGCTATGAAAAAGTCTACACAGGGGAGTTTTTGCAAAAAGTTAAAAAAAATTTAGCTGCACACAACTTTTTGTTTTGCTTTTAATTAACCTTACAAAGATTACCTGTTCTTACAAGTTTAAGTACAAAAATCAGTACGAGGGTGCAAACTTTTCCTGCTACATGGCCGTCATACCACACATATTTGCAGGAAGTGAAACAGATACATACACCTGGTCCCAGCAGGGAAGTCCAGAGATCTGTTTCTGAACTGGGGGAAACAGGGCTTTTTCACAGGGAATCTGCGATCGGAGGACCTCTCCAGATCGTAGGGGCTGTCCCGTTCCATGCCTGAGGGGAAATGGCATGAGAGACACACAAACACAGATTGGGGTGTGGGAACTGAAAAAAGGGGGTTGCAGGATAAAGCAGTACACAGCCAGGAGGCTTGGGAGCACATCGGATGAGAGACTCGCGCTGCTTTCATTCGATAAAACAATAACAAAAAGGCAGTGGGCCATTGTTATGAATTATGAATAAAAGCTGTGCATTTGTCTCATACATCCATGTGTGGAACTAAACAAAGCATGCATGTTGAGTTCATCATAATGTGTGCACTACAGCAGGGGGGATGTCACCAGACATACAGTACCTATGTCAAACGAGTTGGACTTCCTGGTGTGACGCGATACTGCTGGAAATCCATTACGACCTTCTTCTTCATCTGGTTGGTGGAAAAGTCATAATCACCATCATCATCATCATCATCTGCACATATTCTGTCCATAATGGCCTTCTGACATCATCAACAACATACAGTCTTCTGTCTTTAAGATCCTTGACTCTGCTCTAACGAGTAGATATTATATGCATATTAGCATTAAAAGCTACCATGTTAGAAGAAGAGCCTCGTGTAGAATCTGAGGTTTATTCTATAGGAAATCAAAGGAATTATTTGCCAGAACGGGAAAATATATATTATTACGTATTATTCCAGTTATAATATATATATATATATATATATATATCTCAAAAGTGAGTACACCCTTTAGATTTTTGCAAATATTCTGTTATATCCTTTCAGGGGATAACATTATCCTACTGAAACTTTGATATAACTTAAAGTAGTCAGTGTGCTGCTTGAATAACAGTATAGATTTATTGTCCTTTGAAAATTACTCAGTACACAGCTGTTAATGTCTAAACAGCTGGCAACAAAAGTGAGTACACCCCATAGTGAACATGTCCTAATTGTGCCCAATGATGTTGTTTTCCCGCCCTGGTGTCATGTGACTCGTTAGTGTTACAAGGATTCAGGTGTAAATGATAAGCAGGGCTGTTAAATTTGGTGTTTTGGGCACAATTCTCTCTGAATGCTGGACAACATGGCACCTCATGGCAAGGAACTCTCTGAGCGGCTGAAAAAAAGGATTATTGCGCTTCACAAAGATGGCCTTGGCTATAAGAAGATTGCCAACACCATGAAAATGAGTTGCAGCACAGTGGCTAAGATCATACAGCGGTTTTCCAGGACAGGTTCCACTCGGAACAGGCCTCGCCAGGGTCGACCAAAGAAGTTGAGTCCACGTGCTCAGCGTCATATCCAGAGGTTGGTTTCCAAAAATAGACGTGCGAGTGCTTCCAGCATTGCTGCAGAGGTTGCAGAAGTGGGATGTCAGCCTGTCAGTGCCCAGACCATACGCCGCACACTGCATCAAATCGGTTTGTATGGCCGTCGCCCCAGACAGAAGCCCCTTCTGAAACCGATGCATAAGAAAGCCCGCAAACAGTTTGCTGAAGACAATGAATCCAAGAACATGAGTTACTGGAACCATGTCCTGTGGTCTGATGAGACCAAAATAAACCTGTTTGGGTCAGATGGTGTCCGGCGTGTGTGGCGGCACCCTGGTGAGGAGTACCAAGACAAATGTGTTTTGCCTACAGTCAAGCATGGTGGTGGCAGCATCATGGTCTGGGGCTGCATGAGTGCTGCCGGCACTGGGGAGCTGCATTTCATTGAGGGACACATGAATTCCAATATATACTGTGACATCCTGCAGCAGAGCATGATCCCCTCTCTTCGGAAACTGGGCCGTAGGGCAGTTTTCCAACATGATAATGACCCTAAACACACCTCCAAGATGACAACGGCCTTGCTGAAGAAGCTGAAGGTTAAGGTGATGGACTGGCCAAGTATGTCTCCAGACCTAAACCCAATTGAGCACATGTGGGGCATCCTCAAGAGGAAGGTGGAGGAGTGCAAGGTGTCCAACATCCGTGCGCTCCGTGATGTCGTCGTGGAGGAGTGGAAGAAGATTCCAGAAGCAACCTGTGCAGCTCTGGTGAATTCCATGCCCAGGAGGGTTAAAGCAGTGCTAGATAACAATGGTGGTCACACAAAATATTGACACTTTGGGCACAATTTAGACATGTTCACTATGGGGTGTACTCACTTTGTTGCCAGCTGTTTAGACATTAACAGCTGTGTACTGAGTAATTTTCAAAGGACAATAAATCTATACTGTTATTCAAGCAGCACACTGACTACTTTAAGTTATATCAAAGTTTCAGTAGGATAATGTTATCCCCTGAAAGGATATAACAGAATATTTGCAAAAATCTAAAGGGTGTACTCACTTTTGAGATATACTGTATATATATATATATATATATATATATATATATATATATATATATATATATATATATATATATATATCTACTATATATATAATATATATATATATATATATATATATATATATATATATATATATTATCGGCCGATAATGCGAAACCAATTTGCTTTTATTCAGTTAACAATTGCAGCATCTACAGTTTGTTTGTGATCCGCCAATAAACACAGAGAAGAAGAAGAAGTGCAGCACGCTGACATGTTGTCGCCAGTGTGGACGTCTCAGAGGAAGACAATACAAGTTATTTGATTTACTTTACTAAAAAAAATAAAGGAACATTTGAAGAGTGACAACTGTTCTTTGTTGTTGTTGTTGTTGTTGACAATAGTGACGTCAGTTAGATTGTGTGATGTCAGAGCTATGGAATATTAAATCATCCATCTTTGCTCACTACATCTTAGCCTTTCCTACCCTCAGGTGTGCAGAAACTACAGGTTGTGAACTCTTTTACAACAATACAAATACAGAAATATCGGTTGTCTTATCGGTATCGGTCATGAAAGGCAGGTAACTATCGGTTATATGCATCGGCTGAAAATAATCCACATCGTTCATCCTTAAAAATGAAATAAAAGCAACCACACCGTCTTATCACGAGTGATCTACACATCACAGTGTGCGATTACTCTCACCATCTACTGTAAAGCAACGTTGTTACAGCACCTTGACTGACGGGATCGGCTGCATCTAACCCCGGCTGGGCCGATGCTGCCGGGCTTTTCCCTCCTGTGGTCCCCTCCTCCTGAATGATTGGCTGAGCAGGGGGCACGCTCTTCTGGTCATCGGTCGCTTCTTCACCTGGATTGACGGGCGAGGTTTTGGGAGAGCGCACGTCCTGTTCTGGAGAGGTCTGGTCTCTGGAGAGGTCGAGGCTGGGCTGAGGGAGGAACACAGCATGCGAGTGTTACAATGAGTCTTATTTTCCCCTTTTATTTCTTTCCATCTGAAATGCTGCACACATGCCTTATTGGGCAGGAGAGGACGCTGGCCCTCTGGCCCTCGCGCTCTCTGCTTCTCTTCAAGCTTTCTTTCACTCTGGTCTTCTTCTCCTTGCAGCCTTCCCGCCTCTTCTGGCGAGACAAAAAGTAAACGTCAACACAGTGCTTACAATGATCCGTCAGGGATTTGTTTGAACATTACAAATATAAAAACACCTTAAGCACGAACGCTGAGTTACAGGTGCACACATTCCATGTCTGATACTCAGACTGGGACAGAAATCACTGACAAACACAAGCATTAAGTAAACCACAACCTAGGATTATGGACTGGGCTGCTTTGCATTTATATGTTAACTGCTTTCTACAACTTCAAGAGACACAAAAATCATATAATGCATATTCTGCTGGCCACTTGCACGTTTATACACATGTTCATATGCTGATGGGTCGTCTCTGATGTCATCTCCAGTTAACGAGCAGAAGCTATTATTAATATTTATTGCTGTGCACATATTGCAGCAAGGTTTCAATTGGAAAATAAAAGAGCACTTTTTACAAGTCCAGATTTTTACATTGATTTTATGGCCTGCCCGGTTCTGGCCTCGAGCCATGGTACAGATCTCTTAATTCCCTTCGAGCCAGAGTCCAGTCTGAAGCTGCGTTTGAAACGTGGAGGTTTCTCAACAATAGCCCTGAACAATGGCCCTCTCTCTGTAAAGGCCCCCATTGTTTGGGAAAGCTTACCTTTGAGACGAAGCAGAACTCTGTCCACTTATCTCTCATTAAACTCACTTTGACAGACTTGTCCTCAACAAATATTGTTTTAATGATATTGATCTAACTTTTACTTTTATAGTTTCTTAGCTTTCTAACTTTTTAATTAGCTTCTTCTGAGCTTTTCCTTCTTTTATTCTGAAAACAGAACAGTGATAACAATCACTGCGAAGCACTACTACTGGCTGCCATCTATGCATTTCTGTATACTACATGTAGAGCTGATAATTCATCATTATTGCTAGTGTGACGGCCTCAGAGGTGGCTGTCCTGTCCTTCCCAGGCTGTGTGCTTCACCTGTGTTTTGGGCTCAGGCTATAAAGAGATCTGCAAGATCTTCTCCGTCTCTTCCCTCTGACCTGCTGCCTGCTATTTGTATTGTGCTTGTGATTTGTGTATTTTACTTAAATTAAACCATATAGAACAGTTATTTGATTGTGTGGTCTCCCTCCTTGTCACCTCCTCTCGAGCCAGGTTGCGACACTAGTGATCATTATCAATTGAAGACCCCCCCAATATTACCAAAAAGGGGCCACATGCTGCATTTTAACAACAGCAAATGGATTTAGAAAAAAACGTATTACAAATTGTTTATACATGTTGCAGTAATTATACCAGAGTATCACAATTCATCATGCCCGTACATTTAAATGTTCCTTGTTACTCAAAATAAAATGGTGTTCATCAAATAAAGCTGCCAACAGTATCCAACTCACACAGAATCTGCGCTGGTCATTTCCTCAAGATTACTCCATCAGCAATGAGAACAATAAAAAGTCCTGTTTCTGCACAAGTCAGTTTTTGAAATTATGTAAACTAAGAATGAACTTTGAAAATGTTGATATTATGTATTAATATGGCTGCTTATGGCCAATCTAGATTAGAGTCTGACATGAGACGACGACATCAATCCTACATTTAGGATACAGATGAAATAAAGGTTGTGAGTGTACGTCACTACATCAGTCACTGGTTACTAGGATACAATTAAACCACAATTTATAACTGCAACAGGTATTCAATCCAGCCAAGCTTGTAACTGTCTGTGGCTGACAGCGCTATTGGTTGTGAAACATGTGACACTATCTGGTGGGATTATTTTGGTAGATATGGAAGGAAGCTCCAGGCTCAGGAATGTTTCCAAAAACTGCTCGATCCACCATGTTTCCTGTCAAAACGTTCACTATGCTAATGGAAGCTCACGCTCTGTGCTGGAGGTTTCAGCTCTTTGCACAAGACCGTTTCCCTGTTGATACATTACTGCGTATTTGACAGCGATTGACTGTTTCCAATTTGTGACATACCTAATGTAGCCCGGGGTAAGTTTAACAGACATCTCCCCCTTCAGTAATGTGACCTCTTTAGTGACAAACTTTGTGCAGATATAGTCAGTATGAAGTCAGTATAGTCAAGGTCAGATGTTTTCGGGGCCATAAACATATGAAAACATTTTTTTTTGGGATCTTTAACAATTATGTTCCAATGCTGCTAACCACGCTAAAGTTGATAGAATATGTACTGGCATTTTATTCACTGTGTGCTCTCTAATATGAGCCATCGGTTACGTTATGTGGTGTTTAAAATAAATAAATAAATAAAGTCAGTTAGACCGTCTCAGGATTGTTACACACTAAAACTCTATTGTTCAAAGTGAGCCAAAGCAACCACATAATACTGTAATAAAGCTTCACTTGCTGTCTAAGGCGCAGTACCTAAACTCTCCTGCAGGTGTCTCTGCCTCATGACAGCCACACTGGGCTTGGTGTTCTGTGGAGGCGGATCTGGCCTCGGCACACTGGGCGCCACGCTCCCACCGCCGCTCTGTCTGTCCTCCTCCATGTCGGTCAGCGAGTCTGTCAGCGGTACGATCCTCTCCTGCCTGCCTGCCTCCATCTGTCTGTCCGTCTGCTGCTTGGAGGACACCACGTGGCCATTGGTCCGAGTATCAGCAGGGACGTCTGAGATGATGGTTGGTCTGTCAGTGTCTCGGTCCGTATCTTTCATGTCACAGGTGCTGCTCCCATCAGAGTCCTCGATTTCTGCCCCGATGCAGCTGTACACCATGCTGACCAGGTCTGTGGACTGGACAAAAAACAAACAAAAGAGATAAATTAGCCAGCAAAAGTAATTTGACCTCACATACCTCATACTACTGTCTGGGATTCCCCGTTGTCCATGATGTACTGAATCATTTAACCGTCTGGTCCAATGGTAACAGTGGTGAGAGTGGTGAGAGTGAAGGCTACGATTAACATTTTGCAATTCTGGTAAATTCAATTATACCAAAAATAAATGATCCCTCATTTTCCTGGGGATCCCCTCAAGGCGAAGTGAGGATCCATGGACTCTATTTTAAGAACCAAAGGGATTTGGATGACGGCGTTTGTGCACGTGCCTTTGGGCAGATTTAAAATAGACTTTATAATTCTCCACACCTCTGACAAACTCCGCAGATCCAACAGAGAGAAAGACTGGGAATAGCAGGTGGTGGGCACAGCATGCATCGACGCACTTTGTCGTGCCGTGTGGAAGTAGAGGACTTGGGATTTGAAACCCTATTTATGAGTTCGACTGGAAGCAGACGGAAGATATGGTGTTGGAATAGCACTATTCCACAGAGGAACAATGCAGTGTGTGACTAAATGTTTTGGCTATTTGGAAATTAAATACACACCTAAGGAGCGTCACCATTCTTTTAAAAAGGTCAAAGGTCACAGTTAGCAGCCTTGGAGCTGGATCAGTATATACGGTCAACAGCGTATATACGAGTTAACGTCTTGAGTTAGGATTTGGATTTCTACTTGAACAGTAGTCTCCACATACTCCCTGTGACTATCCCGAACACTTTACCTGTCTTTGGATGAGGCATGGGGGGCTAGCAGCCCTCAGCCCCTGCACAGATACACCCTGCATGGACCGAGGTGAAGCCATGGTGCCGTTTGCTCCAGGAACAGTGCTCTCCGGCCTCCCAGCTTCCTTAGTGTGCTGAATCATGGAGTACACGTTCTCTGAGGTGCTACTGGTAAAGACAAAACGCAAGACATTTTGATGAGAGAAGCGCATTCATGCACATTTAGGGGGTTTGGCTTTAACCTGGGGGGCACGGGATGACGTGAGTGTTTGGGGATCAACTGTCATCAATGATTATGTCATCATAATTACTCATTTACAATTGGCTGTCCTGTGTCTCCAATTTGAACATCTTGTAGTTAATGAACGCATCTATGGCCCAGATGCTGTTGCACTTCCCACACACACACTGCGCTGGCGTAACAAGGCGAAAGAAATGGGTGCAGAGGGCAGCCAATGAAATGCACCTACTGCAGCTACTCTTAAGATGACTTATCTATTCTTTCATCCTTCTCTTTCATCCTCTTTCAGACTGCTGGAAAACTTTGCCTCCGTTTAAACGTGCAACTTCTTCGCTGCACACTGTTGTGAAACAGCAGAGGCGATTGTGTCCCCACACTTTAGCCTTCGCTTCAACTTCTTTTGCACCTTTGTCAGCTGAAATGCACACGTAGCTCTCCCCGAGTGACTTGTTCTCCTCTATTTTGTGTAACTAACTCGTTTTGAAAGGTGTAGTTAACAGAGAATCAAAGTTATTAATCAGTGTTACTTATAAATAAGTTACTCGCCCTCTTTGCAAAACTGCCGTCTGCTTTTTAACTATGGTTATGTAAAGGCACCCTAAATGTATTCAATGCCATCAATTCAAAGCAAAGGAAAACAGTTGGAGACAGCAAAATATTTTCTTCCATTAAAATATTTATAAGGCTATGAAGTGACGTTAATGCCCAGTGCTGGATTTATTTAACAGCCGTCTCATTCTCTGGGTCGGTGAACTCAAAAACACTTTCCCCCCCCTTCTTCCACTCGGCCCCCGCGCTGCATACTCACTCCGAGTCCTGATTAGAGATGGTGGAGTTGCGGTTTTTGCGGAAGCCGGAGAAAATTGACAACATGCTGCGTCTTTTCTTTCTCCTCAGCGACTGGCCCTGATGGAGGGATGACAACTGACTGAAGGGGGAGAAAGAGGAGAGAGGTTGTCGGTAAAAGAACGGACAGAT
Organism: Cottoperca gobio; assembly: GCF_900634415.1. Lineage (NCBI taxonomy): Eukaryota > Metazoa > Chordata > Actinopteri > Perciformes > Bovichtidae > Cottoperca > Cottoperca gobio. The sequence goes on from NC_041371.1 coordinate 18,139,555, forward strand.
ACGGTTTTGTTGCATTATTGCAATTAGCCATCAACCATAATTTACCAGCGTACTCTCTATGCAAGTCATTACTGGCTTAACAGTGTCTTAACAGCTGACTACATTATATGTGCTGCTAAAGCTAATCAACCATTTTAAAGTTGAATGTTATTGGTCCGGCCTATTGTTGAATCAGGTTTTGCTTTTTTGCTCGACTCTGTCCTCTGTATGCGGGCGCTGTCCGTAGTACTGAAACAAAGTGGAGGAGATCGATAGACTGAACTGTTTCTTCGTCTGCTAGCTTTTTGTTCTTGTTAGGACGACTTTTGACCCTAATTTCAGATTGTCGCAGTTGATTGGACGTGATTTATTTCACATTTTTCACAGATGGTTTAATATACTGACAGAAGGCATGTTTTGTGGTGCCTCAATTAATCACAGCACACACCGTCACGTGGCCTTATAACGCTTTGGGAACTACTATTTTTTAAAATTGATTATCTTACAATTCCAATCAAATCTTTATTTATTATGATATACACAACTAAAGTAAGCTGCTAACAAATTGCTAGCTTAAAAACTGACCTGTAATGCGTCAAATTCATTATTACACCAACTTAAAATTCTTAACCCACGCTGTACGACTCAATTATGTTGAAATATAATTGTTTTAAATTAGCGACAGTAGTGCCGTGTGAGCCTGAAGGTGGACGAGCTTTAGTCGTTGGCAAAGCTGTAGTACGTATATTCATGTTTCTGCTTGTAGCACTAGTATCACTTATATTTATGCTGTAAAATATGTAGTTTTAACTTCTCATGAAATATATAGTTAAGTAAGTTATTTTAGTGACGTTCTAGAGTCAACACAGTGGAGCTTTAAACCTGCAATGATTGATTTTGATACGATATGAAAACACAACGTTAACATATCATTACCCTTTAAGTTGATCTGGAAAACGTTAGCAAACTAATTATACAATCAGCATATACAATAGCATTTTTGGAGTGGAGTTTCTGTCCCCCTGAAGAGTGACAGTTTAATATTCACCCTCCCTTTAGCTCTGCTTTTGGTCTCCACCAACTCCAGAGGAAAATATCTGACTGTTTAGCCGCTAAATGCTCCTTTAGGTTCACAGCTAGTAGCTAGTAGAAAATGACGCTGATGGGAGCGATTAGTGAACCAACGAACAGTTAAGTTGCAGGCCTGAACACCAAAACAATGAGCTAAAAGATGCTAAAATGCTCTGTACAGTTGAGGGGAACTGGGTTCATCACCCTTTCCACATACAAGTATATCCATCGTTTATACACAAATATTGTAGCCTCTTTAAAAGTGACCCAAAATGATCAAATCATTACTTTACCGCATTCACACACAGCGCTTTGTTGGAATTGTATTGATTATCCTTGCAGTATTATTTCACATCACGTGCCACTGACGACAAATACTGGTTAAAGTAGTCGTTTTAATGCAGGGGGGGGGCAAACAATAGCAAATGCTTTGATTTCATGATTCTAGGCCAGAAAACCTCATGTGCCCATATAAAAAATAATGTTCTCTCAAAATAACTACACAACACTTCTACACAGTTTAAGGTTTGACAGAACAGTATTTTATTACAGAAAAATAATTTCTGTATCTGCTATCTAAATCAAATTAATTCAATACTTTTAAGTCTTAAAAGTGCACGGCCTAAGTGCCCACTTAAAGTGTTATGATGTTAATCTGTAATTAAGTTAAGATAAAACACACAGAAATCTTTCTCTTCATGTCCTTAGCACCCACTTTAATGTGTAACAAACAGGCAGCAGTGGTAAAATATTAATTTCTGTGAGAGATGTTTTCACAAAATGTAGTGTTTGAATTACAATATGCAACGTACGTACAGTGTTAGAGTTACAGTGTAAGTCATTAGAAACATGCTCAAGGCATAGAACAGTTTATTTGTAAAAATTCCCCGCAGGCCTTTAAAAACTGGCAGTTGTCCCGCGGGACGTAGTTTAGTCACCCCAGTGTTAAAGAAAGCAGAAAGATTTGTGTTTCTTGGATATGTAATTGGTTTGACACAGCTCTGTAAACAGACAGTCGGTACTGTCTCTAATAAAGAGAAAGCACATAAAGCGTTTTTGTGAGACCAATGTGCAGTTACAAAGACATTTAGTTAGGAAACAGGAGGCTGGACTGTGACAGGAAACGGGATGATTTGCTTCATATAATGGAATATGTTCTGGTTATTGAACAAATAAGAGCTAAAAGATGAGGCCTGTATCCAGTGCAAATGGAAGCTCTCCGCTACATGTGCAGCAGAGTGCTTTCGGAGCTCATTCATCATTGATACCATTACATGACACGAGTACAGCGATATGGAGCCGGACATCGAATAGTCCTGTTGTTAATGCATGTTTAATGCATATTTCTGGCTGCAGCAGGTTAGTTGAATTTGTGTGCAGAGCAGATGCAGCCTACAGTAAGACTACACATGTGATTCACTCCCTCATACACAGGTAATGTGATACATTTAAAGCAGCCACAGGATTTGTACTTCTGGATAAAATGTAAGAAATGATTCTGTTTAACAACATGATGGAACACTGAAGACATTTCCAGCTGAGTTGCACTGATATAGCATTGAAGCGCATCACATTCATCAAAGGGAGGAACAACAACAACTGCAAAGCGTCTGGTAATTATAGATTCTACTTCTCATAATTCTAACTACGCATCTCACGAATGGAGCTTAGCGGCTTGTAATCAGGACATCTGTATGTGCTAACTGTGAGGAGGCGATGCCATAATAATGACAAAAAGCAAAACACCATTTGAGACGACGATGATGACACCGCTAATCATGTCCTTCTTGGTTTGATTTAGAAGACACTGATGTAGTCACTGACCTTATGGCAATATTCATACTGCATGTCAACATTGCTCAGGAATCGTAAGTTATTGGAGTTGTTAAGGTGAAGAAAACATTTACTTAAACTTGCATTAACTGACTTCTTTTGCCTGCCTGAGGGCAGCAGTGAGGGTAATAATACCTTTTAACTTGACATGGCAGCTGGCAGATACTGAGCATCAATAGCTTGTGTTGGAGTTGTAACCACTTACAGAAAGATACAGTCTCGTAAACATCGCTGCGTACCCGTTTCAGAGATTGCTGCGAAAACTTGGTTGAATAGCCAATTTTATTTGAATTTGCACTTTGTTGTTGGTTCTGCTGTCCTGAGCCGCGTGCGGCAGTTGGTAAATTATTTTAAAAAATAGTTGCCACTTCATTTAAATTGCAACTTCACAACAAACAATATATTCAGAACATCCCACGTCTCAACATTTGAGAGACTTTTGAAAGATTGATTTAAGACATTTACCAGTTAATAAGGCTTTAAAAAAAAAAAAATGAATTCATTGCCTTTCAAGACTTTAAAAATCTGCAAGAACCCTGAATGACACATCGAGTGCATTTCGTAATGATTGCACAAAAAACTGAGTTAGCTACCTGTCAGGGAGAACTCTCTTGCTGTAGAAATCAGGCAGTCCATCCTCCAGCATATTGACTCCTCCGTTCTCTGAGCAATTCTACACACACACACACACACACACACACACACACACACACACACACACACACACACACACACACACACACACACACACACACACACACACACACACACACACACACACACACACACACACACACACACACAGACAGAATAGCAGGATAACAATGATCAATATGCCATGTCGACTACAATCTGACAAAAGGTATTATCGTTTCAAATGTCTGGCTGGCAGAACTGAATCCACTGCCAACAGAAGTCTGTTTGTAAAATATCTCCTTATCATGCCATCCTAACAGAGTTTGTACCGATTTAGAAAAAGCTTTTTACAAAGTCTCAAAACAAACAAGCCGCTAAGTCAGAGGCTGCCCCTGGGAGATGGCTGTGCATGATTAACATTTGAGACATACGCGACAGCTTCCTACTTTAAAAAGGGACTTATTTTTGGAAAGTGCCCCTGGCATGGAAAACCAGATAAATAACAACAGTTCACACAAAGCAGGCAGGAGATAAAAGAAGCCTGTGAAAACTATATACACGGTGGGTTTACTTTCTCACCACAGACTTAACTTCATGCTGCAGCGTGAGATCAGAAATGGGGCAGTTAAACTAACAGCGGTGTCACTAACACATAAAGACTCCTTTACCTTCAAGGTGCCGTAAAAAGATCCAGATGGCAAACAAAGTGCTGGCTGTGTGAGAATCAGGTGAGTATACGAGTCTCGGACGTTTGTTTGGAGCTCATAATTAACTGCCACGCCATTTGCCATCAACTTACAGATTCAGGGGGAGGGTGCCCCGCTCTGTGTCTCCGCGGTGGGCGAGGCCTGACGTGGGTCACGTGACGCAAGGGCGAGCCGTTGGTGGGGAGGGTGGACAGACACTCCCATGATGCCGAGTGGGTAAGAGGGGCAGAGTGCGGTGGTGCAGAGGGGGTAGGAGAGGGACTGGGCTCATCACCTGCAACAGGATAACAAAATAACATTTCATTTAAAGGTCACATTTTCTACTATATTGCATATTAACTTTCATTTTACTAACTTTGTTTATTTGCGTTTGAACATTTCTTCTAAATTCACCAAAACGTATCATTAGAGAACGCCTCGTGTATTTAAACATCACATTTAGAAAAACCTTGTAATACCAAAAACGTTTTGAACTGGGTGTCATGGTGATGTCCATTAGTTCACATGTTTGACCTTTGCCCTGTCGTCTTGCAGAATGCATGGAATTTTACAAAACATATTTTAAAGGCCGTTCTGTCAAAATAACTTGTTTCTCATACTCCACTACAGGAGCTCTTACATAACCAAGCTGTGTACTTTCACTCCCATCTATATTCTGAAGGTCTTTATCATTCAATTATTTATTATAATATCATTTATAGCCCGATTTATAGAGCATATTCCTAAAAACATTTTTTTATTTATGGAGGGATACAAAAAGATGCAACATCCCCCTGAAACTAAATGAAACAAGAATTCTGAATGTTCAGGTTTCTGTTCTGGAAATATATGCAAATTAGCACATATTTAATAAAATAATGCCTCATTTGCATATTTCAATACAACATTTCAGAAAGCTTCCAACACAAAAAGTAATTGTCTTGATGTAAGTAATCAACTGGGGAAGTTTCATGATGATATCCATGAGTTTAAATGTTTACCCCATCTACCTGTAGTGTAGTTTCCCTAAACAGACTAAAGTTGCAATCAAACACAAACTTATGAAAGAGTTCTTAGATTACATATTTCTAACCTCAAACATAAGAATAAAAAAAGTAAATCTTCTCAAGGTCCAATGATCATTTAAACCTTAAAATGTAACCCTTCTACGGCCTACGTATATTACACCGCCATGCTACTGTGGAACATGGAGGAACACGGAGAAGCAACTCTGCCATTCTTAAACCAGAGTCAGAGAAAAGGCCATGCTCGTAAATCCTTCAATTCTAAGATATTACATGCAAGATTAAAAACACCGGCTAACAACACGGTCCCTATTAGCATAAGCATTAGCATGGGTGAGAAAGAATTAAATCCAGCTTAAATATTCAAAGACATGATCACTCACTTAATCATGGTACGTTGCACACCACATAGCGGGTGAAGAAATAGTACTTTCTCATTTTATTACAAGTAGAAAGTCAATTGAGCGTGACCCTGCTATTATTGTAACACACAATCCTGCTATGTGAGCACTTGAGCGGAATTAGCTGCGAGGTGAGGCACGAGATCTCACTTGGTCTGGTGGAGACGGGACGAATTCTTCTAGTTCTGGAGCTCCGCTTCTTAATGGCCATCGTGTCCTTTTGTCAAAAGGAGAGAAATGTATAATGAGCTGTTTTATTTTAAAACATCCAAATATGTAGTGACAAAAGCAGGCAAGAAGAATAACGGGGTTATGTGAAGTATTATAGTAATTATTATCACGTCCAATGCATTGTGATCCGTTAGTATTACTCTCTTAACAACCGGCAATGAGAACATACTGTGACTTTATTTCCCTGTGGTTGCTTTATAGATATTATCCAGATCATCATTAAAATGGCACTAAAAACATACTGGCAGTAGGGTTGGGCCAGTGGCTGACAGTCATCCAGCAGTAGCCCAACATCATGAGTTATTTATTTTGCGAGTGCAACTGAAGCTGGACACTCGGGCTGTCTCAAGCGACCCCAAAATAATTGTCGTCATTAAATCAGGCTGTATTTTTCACTTCTCTACTATGACAGACAGCTTCAAGTCACTTGAGGTTTTTCTGCGATACGATCCTATATGGTCCCATCCCTAGTAGATGCTGCAGTAGCATCAGTCACATCAGAACTGGAGAGAATTTCCTCTCTGCAAAAAGAGCAAAGAACGGCGCTGAAGGCTTTTCTCCATGGAGAAGATGTTTTCTCTCTTCTCTCGACTGGCTTCGGCAGGCGGTGATCGACAGATGGTTCATCCAATCACCTGCCAAGTGCCAAGTTTTAAGTTTCCACATGACGGCTTCTCAGAGGGTTCTGTGTAACAAACCATCTGGCACGTCAGGTTAACAAATGTGCACCTATGGAACAAAACAGGAGCTCACTATTCACCAAACACACAAACATTATCAGCACGTCCTCAGACACTTACTATTCCCAGGTTGACGCCAAAGTCCTCATCAGGAAATTCCAGAGACTCAACTAATCTGGACTGCCTGATGGTGCGTCTCCCCGTCCCGGCGTCATCCCAGCGCTTTGCCTGAGACACCTGCCGCAGCTGATGCAACACACACACACACACACACACACACACACACACACACACAAATACGCTGTGATGACACCTGGATCAATATCCTTCAGCACAATGTGGGAGGAGAAGTGTGTCTGACCTTGTACACAAGAAAGGGTACTTTGCTAAAGTTTGAAAAGACAATGAATAATATGAATAAAATACAATTTCCTGATTATCAAAGCGGAGTGAGGCATGATGGAGGACAAACTTGCAATGCAGCAAAACAGGGAAGAGAAAATGAGATGTGACGGTAAAGGCTGTGAAAGGAATGCAAAACAGAGCGGGGACGGTGTTATAGCCAGAAGTCTATTTCTGCCTCTTTTTCCGCTAGCTTCGTTTTAAACAATTCAATTTTATGGAGAGGACAAAGCTGCAGGGTCTAATCAAGTCCTGAACAGACTCAAGTCTAGTTGTGTTGCTTCTGAGTGCAACTCCTAGAAAAGCTGCTCTATACTTATAACCCTTTCTCCTGATATGGTAATGACACAGCAGCAGCCGCAGCAGCAGCAGCTCAGAAGCAGTCCCTACTTCACTTAGAGATACTTAAGATTAAAAGATAAACAGCCTTTTCGACAGCACGGGAGATTTCTATCGTAAACATCCAAGACATCAAATTTTAATGGATCCTCCACGCTACAGAAAGTCTTTGATAAGAGACCAATAATGAGCTTCTGCACTTCACATCCAATTGCACGACGACTGATTCTCAACTCTCTAAATGTTTGTTGAGTGTTGACTGACATTTGAGTGTCACCTGGAGGCGTCTCTGGGCCGCTGGTTGAAAATCTCCGCACTTGGCTGGCGTAGCTGGAGGCAGGAGTTGTACTTATTTGGCAACATTTTATCAATAAAGTGTGTGATCTGTAATAAACAGACCTTTTGAGCACACTGATGTATTCCACAGCAGACATGCTTTAATATTCTGCGTGTTCAGATGAATCTATGACTCATCTTAGTGAAGAGGAATAAAAATGAATCATCATGTCGTACACAAACACGCTGCACAAATCAATGAATGGTGTTAAAAAATAAAAATGTTGTTGCTTTTGTCGAGCAGCAAGAAAGACCAGAGTTCTGACCTCTTTCCTGTATTGGGAAACACACTTTATGCTTTGGGTTAAGACCTTTACACACTGGGGGCGGTTTCTTTTATTATGCTGAAATACATTGAACAGTTTCACACAGAACGGTGAAAAAGCCCAAATTTTCCCAAAATGTTAAATTATTACTTGTACAAAAACAAAATCTGAATTTAAAGCTGAAATCAGTAATGTTTTGTGACTTTATGTAATGTAATGATCTTTTGCAATAGTACGGTGTGGAATAACACACACACATTACATCACGTGGATACGCAATATATTAGATTCTGAAATCATCTTTGGCAGTGAAGTTACAGATTTCAGCTTCAAACACGGAAACATTTTGTTCTACATTCCTACAGAGAAGTCATGCAGAAAGGGTTATTACCAGTACCAGGGTTTTATGGCTGTTGTACAGCTCTTGCAGAATCTGATCCACGATGGAGTTGGTCAGATAGGAGACCACAGACAACTTCACCTCCCTGAGAAGAGGAGAGCGGAGGGAAACAAGAGGAGGGAATAACGAACGGATCAATATCTGAGCTGAAGTTCGTGGCTTCCCCTTTGAACCGTTGTCACCAGCTCTCGTTCTTACTCCAGCGCTCTGTTGATGTCCTCAGCCGCTCGCTCCATGAGGGCGTTGCGGATGGCGGAGCGAGGGATCGAAACTTGTTCGGAGATGGACGAGAGAGGCGGGCTGAGTCTCTCGGCGGCCGAGCAGGACATTGGACACAGCTCACGGCACAGAGACACCATCGAGTCCACCACCACCTGGACACACACCCAGACATTAACCCTTACATTAGGTACATTTCTCTCAATACATTCTCAATACACACATGTTTGTGTTTCCAAAGCATTTAAATCATTCATGCAGTCTTGCTTTTTCTCCTTCGATAAATTTATTTTGTTCTCCAGGTCCTTTGCGCCGACTTGATCTTTTATTTACGTTGCATTGCAGCATTCCATTCATCCATGTATCAACTACAAACAGTTCATACGATCTGTTCGCCCTCTTCCAGATCACTCTTTGCCGCTTCAAACCAAAGTTGGACGTTTGTGCATGAACTGAATTATTGCAATTATTGATCTCCACCTTTGCAAATTACAAATGTAGCCTTGTGAGTCACAGCAAAATTGGGAGAGCACAAACAGAAAATACAAATTTGGCTCAAAGTAAGTTGAAATTCAAAAGAAAGTATCCCAGATTCCTCCACGAATTAAAGAAATGTTAAACTGTTCCCTCTGTGAATTTTAAATGCTACATTTCTTTTGAAGTCAGCATACCTGCACCGCACACACAGCCTCACGGTATTAATGGGCAATTTAAATGCAGCTAGTCCAGAGCTGCACTGCTATTTAAAATACGGACGCATCGGGGGAATGGCTGTTGTCTGCGATCGCGGCCCACAGATCCACCAGCGACCCACCTGCAGCTCTTTGTCGGCCGCCTTCGCCAGTTCTCCAGCCAGGGTGTCCAGTCGCTGTTTGACGGGGCCGTCCACTGACAACACGTGGGCCAACTCGCACAGAGAGGGGTACAGCTGAGAGACACACACACACACGACAGGGAGAAGAGAAGAGGTGGAACTCAGTGGAGGAAGCAGAATATCCCCTTTCTGAAAGTGATATCATTGTATTCATTATATCGTTGGAGTATTATTAATGTGTAATCAGTATTTAGATGCAGTAGAACGTGAAGGTGGAGCCGACTTCAACCATATTATATACTCGGGACGCACCGATCCGAGTCATTTAATATATTACCCAGTCACGATGACACAGGCTGATAGTTTGCACTTTCAGGACATTAAAGTTACTAAATATTAATGTAATGTTTATGCATTAACAAAATCAGGACTGTATCCAAACAGTTTAAACAAACTAAAACTTTCTTATCAGAATTCCACTAAGAGCAGTATCGGTCTCATTTGTTCTTTTAACAAAACAACAAAGTAAACGATGACTTTATAAATTCCACTTAGTGAAGCCTTGTAATAAAACCAGAACCCTGGAAATGAGTAATATAATCATAATATCTCATTTAATCAATAACACATTCATCATATTCCAGAAGCTATTTCTAAGTTTTGTGGACAGAATCATCCATCTTTAAAAGCATAAACACATTCTGTGTGAAGCGTCTCTCTGGCTTTACTAACTTGTGCTTATTAGAAAGTCAGAAAACGGTCTCCCTTATTAAAAAGGTATGAATTTGTAGCTTAATAGGTGTTAATTATGTACGCCGTCTTGCATCAGCTCCTAGAAAAGTCACCACTAGCCGTCGTTTCTTTACTGATATTTTTATTTCCTTCCTTCAGGCGCAGAGTTTTGTGAAGCTTTTCCAATTCGTTTTTTCCTAATTAAGAGTGAAATAGCAGCAACATGTGTTTGTTACGTCCACATGTTTCAGCTGTTTGAGAGCACGTGTTGGTGCGCCATGTCTCCATGTTGCCGTAGCAACCGTTAATTGGACTGCTCATCCTGCGCTGTCTTCTGCACGCAATCATCCATCAGTGGGGATTCTTCCTTGTTATTGATGTTGATGGTACGTTACATGTATTCCTAATATGAATATGGTTTACATTCAACTTTAACATTACTGCCGACCTAATGCATTATTTGTTAACCTTTATTAATTAATGTATTCATGTCTTGACTATTAATTACTCAGACCTTTCACAACCCGGCAACTTAAAAGTTGTTCCGATTGTTTGAAACTGATCTACAAAGTATTGAAAAGTAAACAAAATGATAATTAACCATTAATAAAAGTTATTAATTACAACTTATAATAATGAGGCATCCTTTTAGAATAAAGTGTGAAATCTTAATATGCAAAATAACTGGTCACTATAGCCATCAGGTAAATGTAACAGAGATACAATATTTCCCACTAGAATGTGTAAAGAAACAAAAATAGACCGACATAATACACACACATCACACAAGGGTCTGTATCACACATCCCATAATATTATACGAGTCATTACACACACTAAAGTGGTACCCTACTCACAGCTCTGGAGTCTCTGGCTTCTTTGAGGATTTGTCTGGCCGTCTGGACCTCCTCTTCTTCCTCACAGCCTTTCAGGATACACACCTGCTGCTGCACGCGCACACACAGACGCTCCATCACCTACGCACACATGAAACACAAACTCAGTCAACCTTTAATAAAAAAAATGTTTACATTTACAAGAAAATTTATACAAATCCTGTTTCAATCTAGTGAAATACTTCCAAATCAATAATTGAATCATTCTTGTCAAACTTTGCACAAGATGTTATGTTCTCATTATCTGAGGCACAGGTTGAATGATTAAGAATGCAGCTTTGATATTACGAGTCATCCTGACTGCGCTCATTAGCGATGGTGATTAGTGATGGTGCACGTCTCGTTCCTTGTGGACCGAGCGCCGTGTGTGTGTAGAGCGAGAGAGAGTACAGTGCACTGTATGTGATCGCTGCTCTACAGGGGAGGGAGAGACAGAGATGCACTCCCCCACAGCCAACATTTCTCCTCACTAAGAGATTTCCACTTCGGGGAAATAGCCATGAAAATAACAAAAGTTCCAAATGTTAATCCCTGAAGAGAAACTGGTAGTTCTGCGAGATGAAGGCACAGCAGCTCCTCTAGCAGCTAAATATGTTTCAGCCTGCCACAGCCTGAGGGACACTACAAGATCCCCCCAAAGTAGGGATTTCTATACTGTTCAGTAACTGTATTTAACTGAACAGAAGTGAAGTGTGTAGCAATCAGAAAAGGGACCGCATCAGTATAATATACAACCTGCACATGTGACATCTGCATATTTAATATGTAATCTGTGAATCTTCTGTAAAATGCTTTGGCAACATGTTTTTGTTCCTTAAGAGCGATGGAGAGAGGGGAAGAGATTTTTGGTAACACTTATTTTTTAAACTACAACGCTACGGCACGTTGATATCGTCACAGTGAGTGTTTAATGACGCCGGTGCCGTCTCGTCATCGTCTAGTCATGGAGAAAAGTGTTTTTTGTTATTAAAATCAAAAGTGCATTCAGTACATGCATGCGTGGAAACATATACAAGCATGTTGGTAAAATACTCCTCTCCACTTGTTCACAACTACAGACACACACCTGTTCGGCGGTGCTGGTGACGAGGCCCTGGTGCAGCCTGAGGGCCTGTTTCTGAGAGAAGCGCTGAGTCTGGTTGTTCCTAAGCAGGGCACGTTGGATCTGTCACACACACACGGAAAACAAACAAGAAGAGGGAGAGGAGTGGAGATGACAGGTGTTTACAAAGCACAGTGCGCAGGAGGCTGCAGACGATCCCATTTGCATGGTAATAAGGAGACCGCAGAGCGAGTTCTGACAACCTTACGGGATGCCTCAGATTTATTTTCTTGACTCGGCAGATTGAAGTATTCACTGCTTAATTACCTTATGTAAAAGAAAGATGGAATCGAGGGTTCCTCGAGGAGTTGGGAGTTTCACAGACAGCGCAGACAAACAAGAACGCTCACCATAATAAAGGCTTCACAACACTTGAGATGAGAAGCAGAAACGGATCCATTAGGCTCCGTTTCTGACGTCAGAAAGAACAATGACTATCGTTGATATTGTGTTTCTATGTTTCTGGAGATGCATCAGAAATGCTCCTTTAGCCTCTAAGCTCCTGGGGAGGCGAGAGGTCGTGTGTGTGTGATTGACTGACAGCTGAGCCGGCGGGGAAACAGCGTTTGATGTGCAGTGTAAACAGACTTGCTCGGTTAACTGCAGCTTACAAGCCAAGAGACAAACAGCATTTATCCATCAGTGGTACCGAGCAGTACGACCTCAACATTCAGGATCTTTATATCTCTCCGGTCCGGCAATGTTATTGTCGTCTTCGTCTCTTTTGTCTCTTTGTGGTCGGCTGCTGTCTGGCTGACCGTCATGCCAATGAGAGCGAGTTATTGCTTTGATTAAATGTGTTGATGAGCTGTATGAAAGGAAACGTCTCTGATGACACGGCCGGGTAACGGCACATCCACACACACGCGAACAGACGGGCAACCACTGTGATCAAATAATGTAAAATGTGTATTGGCGGGCTCTGACAGCGGAGGACATCGATATTCACAGCACATCTTTGTGGTGTAGCAGGAAAGAAGCAGCTGTAGAGATCCCTCCAGTGGGAGTGTTTTAAGTAACAGATTAACAAAAGGTTGAATAAAAATCCGAATCGCAAACGCAAAAATAAAGAATCATCATCAACAGGAGGATTATGGGAGAACAGTCAGGGACATCTTGATAATATTGCAGCTGCACGTTAAATTGACTAAGAGGACCACTTGTTGTCCACTGACCAGCACCAACATCCATCAACACTCTGTGACAGTCTTAACACCCTTGTTTTTACCAACGACCTGTTGATAACACAAGTTTCCAATATGAAGCTGACCTCTACTTTAAAACCTGCAGCGTCCTGGTGTCACGTCTGTTACACAAGCAGGAAGTGAACATGTGCAACAGTTACTCACTATAGATTAATCTCATCATTATTTTCCTGACTGATCCATTGTTCTTGTTTACATCTTCTTCTTGTTTTCTGTTGTCTGACCAACAGTCCCATAACCCAGAGATGTATTACGACATCAGGGGGAGAAAAGCAGCACATTTGAAAAGATGGATAGGAGGTAACGTTTGGCATCTTTGCATGAAAAAATTACTTCAATTGATAGCCAGTGACCGTTTGTCAATCTACTCATTTTTGTACTATGAAAAATACTTTTTGTTCCCCTAAGAATAAGAATATGACGTACAATGAGACACTATATGCAACCCAAATATTTGAAAGGCTCTGAGAAGTAGGTGTCTTTTCATGCAAACCTTTTATTATTATTATTATTATTTTTTTTTAAATGGCACATATCCCATGCAGCAATATAATAATCTATCAAAACGTCCACATTTAATCATCACTTCTAATGCACAAGCACAAAAATGAAAGTCATTCATCAAAGCCATGAATCATCTTCTTTATTGTCAGGTAATGCAACTATCTGCATTTCCATAACACGATGCAGCAAATTTAGACTCCACAAACTGAAAAGGAAAAAGCTCCTCTCACCTTGGTCAGGGCTTGATCCGTCTTCTCCGGGGCGTTGCGGTACGCCTGAGTGACATCACCGAGTGGGAGGGGCATGTACTGAAGGGTGAAGTTGCTGTTTAGCGGAGAGGGAAGGAAGAAGAGACAATATTACCCTTGCAATAACAAACGGGAAGAAATGGTGATGTTAACGAGAACAAACAGGAGAACACCCAGGGCACTTATAAACAGTTGTCTCCAATTCCCTAATATGCGCCCACACACACACACACACACACACACACACCTTGTACACACATTAAAACAAACTGCACAAACACACGCTGAAAAAAGAAAAGAAAAATGACTGGCATGCACATCAGAGGGCTGATGAAACGTTGTGTAAGAGTAAACATTGTACAGAGATGGTTATCTGCCTGCGTATGTGTGTATCTCCTCTTCAAACAGTGCTTGTGTGTGTGTGTGTGCGTGTGCGTGTGTTCGTCTTACTGCTCCAGCGCCCTCGCTACATCTTGCAAGCCTGTCGCTGTGGTGTTGTTGCGATCCCACGTCACACTCCTGAGAGGGATCAAACCAGCAGGAAATAGGGGGAGACGGGTACAGAGAGGGAGAAGAAACGAGATGAGTCACTTTATACACACACACACACACACACACACACAGCGCATAGCATCACAGTTACCGCACTTATCGGACCACGCAGCTGCACACACACGGAAGGATAAACAAGACGAGTCCATATCGCGACATTAAGAATGCATGAACAACTGCCATGCAACTAATGAGCGTCTGTTATTACACAGCGCAGACTCCCCACCTACACTCCGCACCGTCTAACTCCTGTTTTTAAACACATCACTAATTTTTCAGCCCATGTTTCTTTTCCATCATCCTCCTCCTCCTCCTCCTCCTCCTCCTCCTCCTTCCCTCGACTCGCTCTGCCCTAGAAATTCATCAGCTAAACCCAAATCTGACTTCTCTGGTGATCTCCCTCTCCCATCTCTTGAACCCCCCCCCCCCTCCCCTTTTTCTACCTATCTCAGAGTTTCCATCTGCTCCTTCCATTCCTCCACCTTCAAAACATACACTCACGTCTTCACTCAGTCCTTTTATTTCTGGTGCAATACATTGTTTGCCTAAAGGCCATTTCCCCTCCCTCCACAGATTCCCCTCGCTATCCCTCCTACTCCTCAGTCTTACCTTCTTATCTCCTACATTGTTCACTTTCCCCACTCTGTCTTTGAAGCACTGCACTGAACTTACTGTTCTGCTTCTAAGCAACCTCAGTATGTCCTCTCCTCAAACCATACCAACACATTCATTCTCTCATCTGACCTCTAACACCTATTTCTTCCTCCTTATTCTCCTCTGTTAACTGTGTGCTTTGATCTGCAAGGAAAGCCCTCCTTCAGAGTAGTGTTCACACACACACACACACACACACACACACACACACACACCTGAGTGTTGTGTTGATCTGCAGGGCTTTGCTGAGCATCTTGGCCCCAGAGTCCTCCAGGAGGTTGCCGCTCAGGTCGACCTTGCGTAGGCATGCGTTGGAGCCCAGGGCGTTGACCAGCACCGTGCCCCGCTGGCGAAGCCTGGAGTCTGCCAGGGAGAGGGACTGCAGGGCCTGGAGGAGGCAGGAAGAGAGAGAGAGAGAGAGAGAGAGGCGGAACAAGATGAGAGATGATGTGAAAATAACAGATCAAATCACAGACCGGGTCAAAATTAAAAACTGGGACTACGTCGACGGCCAAACAGGGTCAACATTTATTGAACAGGATCGACGTATTTGATAATATTTATATTATCGCGGGCCGGATATACTTGTACCTGGCCTTGAGTTTTACATGTCTGAGCATTAATGTCAATGTTAAAGGTTTTGAGGCTCTTACTGTCGGAGGATCTCGTCATTAAGTGATGACATGTATTCCAGGCAGATTATAGATGGGGCTTTCATTTTCTAAATATCTGGAAATGAGTTGGTGTTTTAATGATTATTACAAAACCTTTCATCTACGTTATTGTATTATGGATTTTGGAAAATCAATAATACAAGAACCTACAAAAACACCATTTTCAGCTCAAACCCTGCAGTTGAATCATTTATTGTTTCTCTAGTTGCTTGGAGACACAGAGCATAACAATCAGCAGCTTATTTGCACTTTCCCGCATTTTGAAGCCTGGGGTGTCGTTCGGTCGTGTGTGTGTGTGTGTGTGTGTGTGTGTGTGTGTGTGTGTGTGTGTGTGTGTGTGTGTGTGTGTGTGTGTGTGTGTGTGTGTGTGTGTGTGTGTGTGTGTGTGTGATAAGCTTATAAATGTGTGTGCTATAAAGTTTGCCTTCAGGATTAAGCGTATGCTACTATTACACGGGTAATCTCACATACTACGAACTGACTGTATGCTCAAGGACCTCTTGTGATTTGCAGTGATTCATAACTTTTGAAAAACCATTATTATTATTATTATTATTATTTAACACCGCCATAGACTGCAGACTCATTCCTCCTCTTACCGGCCGCTAAGGGCCACAAGCAACTGTTTCAGTTTGGATTCTTGTTTCTGTAAAACTATTGTGTTATGTATTCAATCAAACATTACAGCAGAGGTCGTTTAAAACAGAACTTAATACTATTTCTTTCTACAGAGACAGCAAAATACAACATGGTTACACCGGCCGGATACTGCACTCTGCCGAGCGCACTTTTCTGCTTGTGTCTACTTTCTTTTCTTTTGTATTTGTGAACAGTGTGTTTTGCATGAGGACCTTATCTACTATACAATGTGGTGAGCGGTGTCTTCTTGCAGCAGAACATGTTAAGAGTGGAATTGTTTCAGTGTTAAAATTGTTTTTAACAAACGAGCAATTATAAAAAGAATTTGATTGGTTACTTCTCAGTGAAACTAAAGTCTGATTACATTTTTGAATCTCAGAAAGCATTTTAAATGTTAACCAACATATTCATCGAGTGAGTTTTAGCCGTCTCCCATAACATATAATAATAATTTATAATGTAGAGGAATAGTATCCCTAATAGTTTGACATGGCAAGAATTAGAAGTTGTACCAGTCTCATGTCTGTATGTTAATAAGGACGCTGGAGCTAACAGCTGATTAGCTTAGGTTAAATAAAGACTGGAAACAGGGAGGAAATGCAACTTTGTCATTTTTACACTTTGGTTTTTGTACAGTTTAAACCAGACATTACAGTCCATGTTAGATTACGAGATTAAGAGGCGCTGGCTGGTGGGTTTAGCTGACCTGTTGACAGCCAGGCGAGCGGTTTCCCTCCGCTTCAAATGTTTTTGCTAGCTAAACTTAGTGTTTCCTTGTTTGTTCTTATTTACTCACTTTTAAATGATCGATGATGATTTGGAACACTGTTGATTCTGATGTTGGGTTTTCATCACTTGCTGGGCGAGTTGACAAATCGCTGAGAAACTTGGGTGTCCTTCCTCTGAACTTACACAGTGACAACTATCTGTGCCTCTGTTAGTGTGGAGAGCATCGTTGTGAGCTATCACCATCAACAGTGGTAAATAATTGAGTAAGCTCCTTGTCATGCTGGATCTGCAGAGCGGAGAGGAGCGGGAGCCTAGGGAGCCTCGGGAGCCTCGCATAGACACCGAGACCAAATTAATCATTTGCCGAGCCCTCAGCCAACATGACTTGTGTGTCTGTTCGCACCTTGTGTGTGGCAGGTGGGGAGATTGCGCATAAATGCACATGAATAAGGACACAAAAATGTAATCGGTGACAAGTGTGTGCTCATGTGTGCACAGGATATGTGTGTGTAGGCGGGCAGAAGCTTCGTGTAAAATATGTTACGTAATTCAACTCACACACTCTTCCTCTTGCACCAAATGAACCAGTTTTTGCAGAATTTCCTCCAGCACCCTGAGGAGGCAGAGAGAAGAGGAAAACATTCATCATCCGTATTGTCTTCACAAACCATCTGTGCTGCTGGTTCCCCGCGCGGTCCGTACCTGCCCTTGATGTTGAAGTTCTTTCCCAGCATCAGGTGTTTGAGGGAGGGGTGCCTGGAGAACGCTGGGATGACAGCCAGCAAGTCAGCATCCAAACCTGCACACAACACACACACACACACACACACACACCACTGAGTACGAGTGCAACGCCAACAATACTACGTTTTCCCGAGCCCTTTGTGAAAACACACTTCAAAAAGAAGATGGTTAATTACATGTTTATAAAGTACCGAAGAAACTTCACGAGACTTAATGTTTAACACGAACAAGATGAGACGTCAACTTTCATATTAAACTGAAAAAACTCAGATTTGATTGCTGCACACCATTTCTGGGCTGTCACACCAGTGACTCATCATTTACTCTGTCAGGTGCCAACACTTCTGGCTTTCAAAGCTCTTTTTCTTTTTTTCTTTTTTAAATAATCGCACGGTTTCTTTTTGGAACATATCTCACTGCCCACTGAAAATCCAAAATACTCCTAATTAACTGCCCCACTCACATCTTCAAAAGCTCAGGGATGGAGGATGCTGCTAAGAGGAAGTGGTTACCATGGAGAGGTGTTTCAGCAACAAAGACTTAAACGTCTCATTCACAGAGAAAAAACTATCCACGGCTAAATAAACTGACATGCTTCTGATGTGAAGTGAGTTCATTCTTGTGTCAATGACACAAGAGAAGAGGGGAGAGTGGGCTGCACCAGTGTGATGGAGGACACACATATTAATAATTATTAAGTACTCTCCGAGACAGGGATGAGATTAGCTAATAAAGAAGGATTTGGTATTGTACTTTAGAGGTGCAAGTTCACTAATAAATTTGCTATTCATGAAATTAGCAACAGCAATGGACGCTCTTTTTTGTTTAGAAAGTGAAACGACCTGGAAGTAGTGGCAGCCATGATAAGAGCTGGTGGGTCTAAATGCTTAAATACTTCCTCTCTCATCTACTTTAGAGTATGGTACACCGGGCCATCCTTCACCAAAAGGGAAGGAGACAATGCAGTCCCACAATTCCTTGCGGCAGCGCTTGTATACTAAGGATACATTGAAGACATCCTTCGTAGGTGGTGTGATCGTGACTTGTGCAGGAATCCTTAAGTTTGTAGCTGTTATCATTTTCTGTGTTGTAAATAATGTTGCTTAAAGACAAAGTGGTGGTCGCATAGTGCAAGTGTAAATTCTTCACATCCTTCCTTCGCCACATGACATTTTCCAATGTAGTCACGGAAAAGCGGTTCGGAAAAGACAAAGGACGTCATTTCTTTTGTAAGGCAGCCTTGAACATATATATAGAAAAATCCCTAATTTCCTTATGAATGAGTGCATTATTGTTGTTTAATGGAGCACTGCGTTAACTCCAAAGTGGCACTTACTACTCATGCAGCTGTACAGCACTTTTCCTCTCCTATACATTAATGCTAAACACTGTTTGCTGCCGTAGCTGCCTCCACCACCCCGACCTCCTCCTTTGGTACTGTCGATTTAACTAAGCTTTAATGTTCATGCATGTTTATTAAGGGGGATTAGCTCTCCCAGCAGAATCCTTATTGCTGCTCGAATTCTTCTGAGCTTCTTCAAAGAGCAGTGCCTTTTCCGACAAATCGAACTGTATAAGCATTTGATATAAAGTATAATTTCCTTGACGTACGCATATGCATACATAAGTGTCTCTGACCGAATTCTTGTTGTGTTAGTAAAAACATTTCTCTAATTAATTAAAAAAGCCGAGAGCTTAAAGTTGAAAGGATTTTTCTTAACACCAAGTGGGATTCGCATGTAGTGCCATCCTTTAAAGAGGTGCTCCAACAACTTAGTAATGCACTTCAACAAAGTTGGAGTATGCAAACAGAATTTTAAAAACGTGCTAAATCTGTGCAGCAGAGGCCGAGAGATCCTCACTTCATTCTCTAGGATGGTTTAAGCTCCAAAATGCTGGATCCTATCATTTCTAAAAATGCAACTAAGTCTTAAGCCCAAACCGAGATGACATCATTATGACATCAGGCTTAACTTTGTAAAGAACTGCAGAAGACATTACACTAGTGTTCACATCACAGGATCAGTCGTACTGAAAGAACTTCATGAGTAAAATCTGTGGCGACCTGTCAATCCCCAGGTAGTCACGCCCTAAAATATCATCCGTTTTTAATTAAATAGGAAACTCATTTATAAAATACAACTCATGAAGAAGAAAAACCCGTCAGGATAATGTTTACTGAGGAAATAAATCAAGTGAGAAGTCATTTTCTCAGACTTCTATAAAAATCGGTCTTCTTTTTGCCACCAGTGAAGTTGCCCCCTGCTGGCTACTAGACAGAATGCAGTTTTAAGGCACTTTAACATTAGCTTCACCTTTCAGAGCCGGAGGCTGTCTGTCGCTTTGGTGCAAATAATGTTTAGATTGTTCTTTAAAAAAAGGTGCATTTCACATATAAAACCGTACATGCTAGTGCCGGTGGACGGGCTGAAAAAGGGATTTGAATACTCTCCATTAGTAAAATGTGTGTTAATCTGAAAATATACAACAGCAGACCATTTAAGTCCATCCCATGTAGGTGTGCGCAGGCGTATCTCTTACCATTATCAGAGATGTCTAAAGTCCCCACGCAGGAAACTCGAGGAAACAGCTCCTGGATAACACCAGCACCTGCTGACCTCAACTGTGGGAGGGAGAGAGAGAGGAGTGAGACATGATGGGATAGCCACAGGTATCCATCTACGAAGAAGATGAGTTAATATACCTACAGCACAGACTAACTGAGCATACCTCACAGCTGCTGATGTCCAGGTGTAAATCAGCGATATGAGGGTTATTGGACAGACCTAGGAACAGAGCCCTGAGGGAAAACACAGGCAGAGAGACGGGGGAAAGCAAAAGCAGAGAGAGAGGGAGGAGGGTAAGATTAATGGAAAAGCAGAGAGAGGAGAGAACAGAATGATGGGAAGATAAGAAGAAATAGAGGAGAAACAACAGGCAATTAATGGAAAAAGGAAAGGCCAACGTAACAACTAGAAAAACACATAAAAAAAGATCAGTCCCACATGAATCCAATTCGCTTCTTTTCCTCCATTTAACAACCTGAAACATATCATCCGCCCCCTCCCCGCCGCCCCATCCTGCCCACGCATTCTCCTCTGCACACCTAAAAAGTTTTAAAGACGTCTTAAAGGATTTACAGAAAAGTAACTTAAAAAGAAGATTCATAGTTCACCAACTCCCCACTACAAATCCCCTTAAATACCAAATCTTCAATATTTATTCAAGTGGCCAATTGTGTCACACACACACACACACACACACACACACACACACTTGTACATCAAGGCTCTGCTGGAGGTTGTTCCTTTTGCAACGAATACACATTCAAGAGTTCTGCAACATGAGGAGGTGATGAGGAGAAGTGCTAAGTGGGGAGTCCGCTCCTTACATTTTGGCTGAGCTCCATGACGCAGCACACAGTCGTCTCTAGCGTTGGCAGTTTGCTTTGTTTACTCGGCTATTGATCGTGTGTTTTGGCTATGAGAAGCGGCAACAGCAGGCTACACACCTAACACAGAAACTGTAATATAGCAATACTCCATCTAGTCTCATAAAGGAATTTTTTTTTTCCATTTGGCCGCTCTCTTTGAGCTGCTTCAGCTACAGATCTCCTGAAGCTGGTGAGGATACAGAGTCCTGAACAAAGACGCGTCAGCACGGTGGACGCCAGCCAATGCGAAGGCTTCAATCCGTGTCCTCTGATTGAAGGCCAGTGTCCCAACACAATAGAAAATGGCTCCACTGTCGAGGCAAACCTAATACGAGCCTTCATTAAATCTCACTGATGCTTTGGATGCAAACTGCACTCCATATGGTGCGAGCTATTTTAGTGTTCAAGTCTGTATAAAAAAAAAAAAGGATGTTGGATATGAAATGTAAAAAGGCCTTGAGCTGTGATCCTTCTGGTGTGTCGTTTTAAAGTCCAGCATCACGAGGAGACATTTGTTAGCACGAGTGGTCTCAGTCTCATTGTCTGCAGCACAAATAGTTGTCGACACAGAGAGGCGGCATCAGTGAAAAAGTGCTGGTACGAGGTGGACGGTTAGAAATCATGGACGACATGAGTTGCCGTATAAAGTGCTGACATCATGAACCTTCTTCATAGCTAAACATAGCCTAATGGTATTTCAGATCTGTTAACTTTCAATTCACCATTAGCCTGTACGTGCATGTGAGAATACACTGGGTCTAATATTACATTAAAAGGGATATGTCTCCTACACCTCCATATTGGCTCATTTACACTGTTTAATTTTTTAATGAGCTTATTATATGGATTTACTCCTACTGTGTGTGAAATTCATGATAGAAATGATGGGAGATGTATTGTATCTGTCCCATAAAAGATTTTAGCAATACCTTCATTTCTTAAGCCCCGTATAATATTGTCTATAATATTCCAATTAGGACTTTGATTCCTCCGTTATGCATTAGCACTTGGTTTGCGATTGCACATAAATCTGACTGTAGTTAAAGTCTTAGATCGCAAGATTTGGATTCTGTTGCAAGTGCACAGACTGAACTGGGTAAGAAGGCTTCTGTACTCGACTCCCTTCACTTGGAAAAGCCTTTAAAAAAAAAAAAAAAAAAAAAAGGACTTGAAACTAAGAGCATTGGTCTCTCTGCCTGATTTTAAAGCTCTTGGAAGTACGAAGGTGAACGAATCTGTTGGCGCTCGTCACTGTGCGGAGGCGTGTGCTATGTCTTCTTGTCTGTAACTGTTTTGCTGCAGTATTGGCCAGGTCCAAATTGCAAACGAGTTTGTTGATCTCATTGGGTCTCCCCTGGTTCAATTAAAAAGTTAATTAAAGAAAATTGTATCTAATGAGATCTGCATCTATAACTTCTGACTTTATCCTTCAGTTCTTATTCATCTAACAGATCAAACAGTAACAGAGTTTGCCATCTATTGAACATAATATCAGCCTAATATCACATGGACGGTTTGAAGCGTTTGTTACTTCTTGGCTTTTATTAGAGTTTATTGAGCCAACACAGTACGTGCATCCTGTTCAGAGGTTCTCCGAATGACGGGGAAGTAATTATTTGCCAATTGGCTGTCACAGAGGCTAACGTGCGAGTCAAAGCTGATCAGCGTCAGTGGCATGTTCATGACATAATCACATCACGAACGCCACAACTAACACAGCAATAAACAAACTGACCGAACATTTGGTTACCAAATGAGTGAGTACTGGGTATCCACTGATTGTACTACTTTACCGCAGTCAATGGGCTGTTAATCAAACCTTATGTCCTCCCCAAGTACCGATTCTTTATAGACAATATAGGCTCTATAGACAATGAATGAGAGACTGATCTGTCTGTGGACCCAAAGTTTGTTTTCGTGGTGTTCTCAGTTGTGAAACAGATGTACCCATATACTCAGGATATTCCCCTGGGTGCTCTCAGTGTCATGTATAACATCGTTCCCAATTCATTGTCTATGGAGCCAGACTTTACACCCGACGACTTCACAAATTTGAGTTTTACCACTCCAGTTTTTGGATTTGGGAGCGAGTTGTTCATGTTCACTAATATTGTTGGACAGTCTTAGACCACAGCAATAAGATGAATTAATTTGGAAAATGGGCGTAGTTCCCCTTAAAGGCATTTTAAAATAGCGAGTACCGATCCATTACTGGTGCTCCCAAATTGTAAACCCTCAATGTGTGGAACTCATGGAATCATTTTATCGTGAGGCTCTGGATTGCTGTAAATAATGTCAATGACAAAGTAGCTGTACGCAACGTGGATCGGTTACGTCATGATACAATACTATTTTAAAGATGCAGATTCGCCATATTGGATTGGTGCATGACTGTCAATAATGAATCTAATGAATCCCAATGACCACATACCCAGTTCCCCCATTTACGCTGCACGGCTGGATCACTTTCAAACCTGAATATGTTCTTTGACCCTTTTTAGAAGTGGACTTAACATTCTGCTTGGATTTTTAGATGGGGCTTTGGTACCTTTATGACTGGCACTGAAATAATTTGTTCTCCCCCACTTGTGAATCTGCAGAGCTTATTTCTTACAGCTCACTTCATCTGTCAAAACTGGCTGTTTAAAATAAAATCTTCATTTTTGTTTCGATGTGCTTCTCGGATTGTTTTGTTTATTTTAGATTTATTTAAGAAGCATGGCGATCTTATCACCACCCAAGGTTGTTTGGGGGGGGGGGGGGGGGATAAGATCTTTAATACATATTGTGTGCATTTGCTTTGCATGTATATTCTTTTTGACTGTATGGAATCATAATTTAAATGCATATAAAACATGAACACTGAATGAGGTAACCTTAGTCTGTGACAAAGACTCACCTCAGGAAATCTGGAGGGACTTTCACAGAGGCCAGGCTGACGTGGGTCAGGCTGAATGCGGAGCTGAAGAACTGGCGGAAAGTTGGCAGAGAATCTCTCGCTTTCCTGGGAAACAGAACACAAAAAGGAAGATTTGTTTTAAAGCGTGTGGGAGTGAATGGGAAAAGCAGAGACAGCCTGCGAACGTGATTGATGGACCACAATCAGACGGTTAAGACGGACAGAAAATGAAAAGGAGGTGAGCGAAATGACGAGATGCATATACGAGACAAGACGGCGGATGACGGGAGGAGTTGATATGCTGATAGAGTGTGACAGGAACTTTGCATCAGACGAGCAGAGAACTGACAGAGAGATAACTGAACAGCAGGAGCGAGACGCTGCCTGTGACATTTATTATATCAACCAGACACTGAAAGGTGAAGCTGGCCTTAATTACTGCCACCAGTTAAAAAGGTAACATTGACCAATTATCCGACCATCTGCTTGGCATATAGCACATTAGCCCGTCATCAGAGGGACTCACAGAGAAAATGTCTGTGTGCATGTGCAACATTCCTCTGAGCCGTAATACATTAATACAAAGGGACTGCATTCACAGGATGGATGCAGTAAACTGGTTCGGATCCGTGTTTAGAACTTGTCAAAGCAGCCAATCTGCCCCCCCCCGCCCACCACTGCACAAATCATTCCCCACAGGGGAGGGTGAGGAGGGGGTCTGGAGACAAGCGGGAGAAAGTGGTGAGAGGCGAGGGAGGAGGGAGGGAGAGAGAATGAATTTATCTCCCAGAAAAATGAGGTTTGTTTTTCAGGAACAGATTACCTGCTGCCTCTCTGCAGGCAGATGATGTGGTGTTTACTTGCGCAGCAGAATTCTTTTCACCCCTCATCCTTATTAATGAGTATTTTTCAGTTACGAGGCACTTTAGTTAACATGACTCATCATTTCAGAGTTACATTAACTACAATTTCAAAACCACTTCTATTTTCAGATAACTATTCTTTCCGTTTCATGATCCCTTTCTCACTGCAGACATTTGGAGGAAACGCACAGCAGGTGAAACTAATTTGGTTAACGAGGGCTCAGTTCCATATATGGAAAGCTGCTACAGCTGTGCGTTTCTTACCATCACATGTCAAACGCATGCAACATGTTCCCTTCACTTTGATTGGGCTCGTTTTTCTTTTGCTGCAGAATCAATTTACACCAGATGGTTGTGAGTGAATCGTTTTTGCTTTCAAAATAAAAGTCACACATCATAGAGCAACGGAGTTATAAAGAATAACAGCCCTGCTAGCAGCTGTGCGAGGCCATACTAAGGCACAACAGTGCTTTGAGCTACACGCTATCATCAACATGCTAACACTCTCACGGTCAATGGGAAATACTGACTTGTAGCAGGTGTAATGTTTGCCATATGTTTGCTTTCTTCATTTTCCATGTTAGGGTCTTAACAGTTGTGAAATAGCACTGAACACAAAGTACAGCAGCAGTGGATGGGAATGCTGTTAGTTTTGCGGGTAATTCGACATAGAAAGTAAAGTTGAATTGAAAAGTGAAAATGTTAAACTTGCGGAGGCACAAGAAGTAAAAGTCACTAAAGTTATAAGGCGCCATGAATATCTGGATACAATTTTTACAGAAATTAGGGCTGCAACTAACTACTTTTTTCATTATTGATTAATCTTCTGATTTCTTTCAAGATTAAATCGATTGGTGTGAAAAATGTCCAAAGTCTTGAAATGTCTTGTTTTGTCAGTCAAAAAGCCAAAGATATTCAATTCTATAAGATATAAAGCGGAGAAAAGCAGAACATCTCAATATTTGAGAGGATGAAACAGCATTTCTGCCGTTTGTGTGAAAAATGTCTTTCACAATTTATCGATTATCAAAACAGACGAATCGATTAATCGTTGAAGCTCCAACGTCGATCCATCCAATAGTTGAGCTAGTTCAGTCCGGACCAAAGTGGTGGACTGAACTATTCCCAGAGATAAATGAGCTCATTGTTTGTGTAGTCTATTTCTGTATATATGCAAGCATCATTTATATATTATACTACGGATAGTGACCTTTACTACACTAAAACCTGCTGACACTTCAAATACGCTCTTAACTACAGTGTATTTTAGTGTGTCGACTACTGCACAATTGCCAATTCACAAAGTTGTTGCTGAATTATGTACACTAAAAAACAGATTTCTTATGAAGGCAAATGTTGAAACATTTCATACTTTGGTTATACTGTATGTAATATTTACAAGGCCTTTGCCCTGCCCACGTTTTTCAAATACAAGCTTCAGATCTCATCAACTGACACTTCAGCAGCTTCTCCAACACTTAACATTTCACTGAAAACTTATGACACTTAAACTGTTTCAACTTTAAGATAAGAGGTTTCAAGACTCCACATAAGATATTAACGTTTCAAAAGTTTCAACTGCACATTTTCAGTTGTCAGTGCACCATTTACTGTCATGTATTGTATGCCTGATGTAGAATTCTCATTATAACTCATGTAATTTGATGTATTTGCTACAGAAATAGAAACTAATTGAACATTTAAAACTATTAACTAGTATTTACTTTCAGTTTTTTTTAAATGTTTAGCTTTTATACATTTAGTTTGATTTTGTTAGTGCCAGGTATAACGTCTCAGAAGTACGGAGCTACACATACATAGAACATGTGTGGTCGGAGAAGTGTGTAGGAACCACCATAATGTTTAAATCTTTTGATTTGGGGAATCATCTTGAGTACTCTTTCATTACCAGTTTAACTTTAGACCTGAGCTGAAGAGCTCAAATGGCATTCGATGTACTACAATATTTAAATCATGTTCTTCATATTTTTCACCGCTTATTTTCATTTTAGTCTTTAGCTCAGGATAACCCTGCTAAAGCTGATGCAAATTCAAATATCACCTGCCTTTAGCATCACATTTGTATTCCATCTGAACCTCGAGGACATCATAACTGAAACGCTGCTCCACACTCTCCTCTCCGATTACTGAGCCAACTTTCTGCCCATGTGTTTGGCACAGCTGTTTAATTGCTATGAGAGCTGTAATGTGACAGGATGAGAATATAATGAATAATCACTACACCCCACCAATTTCTATTCCGCTTCATCAAATTCCTTTGTGCATATTGCACTGTGAGTATAAGCCCTTATTGCCCTTGTGCGCATGAACCAGTGATTTACACTGACTGGTGTGATTGCACCGTTAGAGATAAGAACATCAGAATTTGATTTAGGACTTGCAGAGTTGGCTTGTAACATGACAAGGATACCAGACACAATTAGCTTTTGGCGAGTGTTCATTTCAAGCCCTACACACACACACAAGATACAAGGTTCAAAAAAATAAAAAATACATCAATGTTTCCCAGATATCAGGCACATGTGTGGTTGATACGGCTGCATGCCTTTCATAATGATCTGACATTCAGCCCACACAGTATATAGCGAGAGGAAAGTAATAAAATAAAATGTGAGATGAAGAAGGGGGAAAAGGGGGAGAGAATTAAGTTATGAGGGGTAAAAAAAATGGGGGTGAGCAATGAATAGTATTGAGGGGAAACCAGGCTGCAGCTGCATTACAAGCCCCTGTCATTGCTATTGTGATAAACTCCCTGTGTGTGGAACGCCAGCTCTTCTTTGACCCATTTGTAATGATTAGCATAGAGCCCGTCAGGAGTCTGTCGATACAGAATAGCTTCTGTCGCATGAGCAGATACAGTGTCACCGTCTCTCTCACAAAACACACTCAAGGGAGCCGTATCAGCAACTTGTTACCACACGTGTACATGCGTGAAACTGCATCTACATGGACTGCTCATTGTTTTGCAAAAGCACCACATCTGTGTGTGTGTGTGTGTGATGTGTGAAGAAGGGGTCAAAGGCAGTCCGTTCCATATTCATTAGCGGCAGCCGGGCGGTTCTTATCAGCTCGGTTCAGCTTTGTGGCTCCACAGCACGGCAGCCGTCTGAGCAGCAGCACTGAGCCACAGTGCATTTAATGCCAGAGGACCGGCAAGAGGTGGGATGAACTATGAAGAGGGGGAGGCAGAGTGGGGGAGGACGAGGGAAGGGATGAGTGGGGAACATGTGAGGAGAAAGAGCAGCGGTACAGAAAGGGGATGAAAGAGGGAAGAGGAGTGATAAGGAAGAGAGGAAGAGGAGAATATATAAGCGGAGAGTGAGGAGGGAGGAAATTGGGGAGAAAAAGAAGTAAAGAGGGTAATAGAGTGGGGGAGGCAGTAAGCAAGGAGAGAGGGATAAGTGGGGAGAAAACAGCCATGGAAAGGGAAAGATGAAAAAAAAGAAATAAACAGACAGAGACGATGGATCAAGTGTGGAACGCTGGAAAATTCATCTTCCTATCAGAGAGTTGTGTGGGCAAGAGCATGAAGTCACATCATAGACATATACGAAGAAAGAAGAAGAAGAAGAAGAAGCGGTGCAACAGACCGGTGCGAAAAGTAAAATATTGACTGAAAGTCGATACAAATAAAAAGAGACGGGGAGAGAGAAAGAGAAATGCAGGCGTGGGAGCCTGGGGATTGGAACAATAATTCCTGTTTAAAATTAGTCTCATTTTTCAACCAACTTCGTCCTCAGTAATTCTGTAATGTAATATGCTGAGCAGGGGAGCTCCTGGGCTCCTGGGGGAGACGACATGATGAGTACCGGAGCCGCTAATGCCTGCTAGCTTGGTAGAAAAGAAAAGACACACGCGTACACCCACACATATATTTTGTAGCTCGCACAAAAAGACAAAAGACTTGTGGGCATGCAAACAAGTGCTTGACAGATGGCAAACTTGTTAGCAAACAGAGACATGTGTACATTGAAGACAGACGGGAGCACATTCTGCACACACAGTATGTATGCGTAGTGAGCCGGGACAAATTAAGGGGGCGAGCCGAGCGTGTGCGCTAATTACATGAGTGAGGTCCAGGGCCAAACACTGATCTACAGCAGAAAATAAATGAGGATGCTCGCTCTGCTCCGCGCCTCCTGAATGGAATTCCTCCAGAGCTGTTTGGCTGAGTCAGAAGAAGGAAACAAGTGGGTTTTTTTCTACAACAACAACAACAGGGATTTACAGTGGAGGAGAACGCCTACCTGTGAGAGAAGGAGTTCTTGGACAGGTTCAGGTAGGAGAGGTCAGCACAGCAGCCTCGCAGCAAGGCCCCAAACAACTGGCAGAGAAACAGAAAGACAGAGGGATCAAAAATGGGTTGCAGTGTGCTCTTTACAGCGAATGCGAGTGTGTTGTGTAACAGTTCTTTTGGCTCTGGAACACTACACAAATGAGTATAGCACAGATTAAAGCTGACACAAATGCAATTTGAACACACTAAAGTGATGCGGCCGTACTGTATTTCTTTCTTGCCAGAAGCCTCTTCAATAAAAATGGCTCTTAATGTGTCATACTAGCGTTATAGATGGCATTGAATAATAGATTTTTCGTAGAAGCCTGACTCTGCAAATTGGTGCGTGAAAAAAAATAAAACAAAATGGAGCAGAACAAATGAGACGTTACCGCTGGTCAAATCAGGACAAAGCAGTCTTGGCAATTTGTTTTAGGATTTATTTGATCCTTTTCCGTGCCATATGGTTAGGGTTTATACAACATGATGCAACCTGGGACAATAAGTTCATACGACCACACACACAGAAGTGTAATGAGCATCTAGCATGCGAGCGCTGAGGAACACGGCAGCATGTCATATTCTCTGAAATAGCACTTTCAGGTAAAAAAACAGCCGCACACACATATTTGTCGTGACGGCTTTGCTTATTATCTGCTGTGAGTTCTAACTGAGATGCCACATTGTTACTGTGTGAGCGAGGCATTTCAACTAAAAAAATTATTTTGTCCGAGAGTCTGAATTGTGACGTCTCAGTCTCGGGGAGAAACGGTGATGGGAGGGATTTGAATCAGGTGGTCATCGACTTGATGAATACATTTCGGGATCAGCTGTATGCAGTGGTCAGACGTGGCATTCCTCAAACAGGCTGCAGCACTTCAGCACACGTCATGTTGATATATGCTGATGCTAAGCAGGTATTTACTCACCTGTGGGCGCCAGTTTTAGTTTAGCATGTAAGCACAAAGTACAGCTGAGGCTGATGGGAACATCATCAGTATTTTGGTCATGTACCGAAGTAATGGACAGATCGGTGAACCCTTAACTTTTCCTGAAGCGCCATCATCAGGTCAAACATTTCAAAGTGAGTCCAGTTCATCCCGAGGGGAACATGACAGATGTCAACCGCATGGTGGCGCTGGAGGAAAAGACAAAAAGACCAACACTGCCACATATTGAGCTGTTGAGCTTTGCAACGATTAAATAAAGCTTAAAAAAAACAAAAAAAAAAGACAGAAATTTTTTACCAATATTGGGAAATAAAAAATGAGAAATAAGGCGTTATTTAGACCCCAATAGTTGGAAATGTTTATGTTTCTGCACATTTCAGGGTTAATGCCCCGTCGCGCCAGCAGCAGTTAAATACAGCAGACAGCAGTTTCTACCATTATTCCAAAGTGTGTACGGAAAGTGCTCATCTGTCTGAGAAGGTCTATGAATTCCTTGATAGCAGGACCAAAATGGGCAATAAGAGTAATTGTATTACACCGAATCACAATCAAGCTGAAACCATAGCAGCAAATTAAATTTGTAATACTGAATATTCATCAAATGTCAAGTTTCACATTACATAAAAACAAATAGAAAATACTGGGCCCGTGTGTAGGCAATTAATTATGTTGGGTCACGTAAAGTTTACCTGCTCATATGATCAACGTGACATCATGCAGCCATTCGTCTACCATCCATCACAGTGCACGTCCAATCAGACTCTCATCTTGTCAAAGTATTGCTCACTTTCAAACTACAGGGCACCGGAAAGTACCAAAAATGAATATACAGGAATCTGTGACCCAATTAATCTTGAAATAAAGATGATATACGTGTGTTTGTAAGACAGGCAAATATGATCGGCATCAAAACCCAATTTCTTGCAAGACTGTCGGAGCGTCCCATCGCTTGCGAGAGGTTAAACTATCGCACAAATCCACTTTTCCCTGGCAGTGCGATCCATCACGCAAATTGACTAATCGACCCTTGTCGGTGCATCAACGCAGATTAAAACAGGAACTTATTAATAATTCAATCCAACAGGCCAACACTAAAAAAGACAAATTCTCCCTCAGACAGTTTCTCGAGACAGGATAAATGACAATTAGCAAAACAGGACATGAAGCCGTTATCACAGAGAGCACTCCTTAAGTCTCAAGGGGATTTTTAAAGAGGTGGAGACAAAACTTTGAGAACTTGCAAATAAAGCAGTATAGATGCAATGACTTCCACTCATGCACATAATTCACTAAATTGATGGCCCACATTCCTTCCTGAAACAGATTCCTGCCTGACAAGCTGCCTGCTCATAAAGTGCAAGGCATTGTGGTCATTAAAAACCAAGGGTGGAAGTATCAGAAGTATTCGGATCCTTAAACTTAAGAAAAAGTATTAATGCAATAACTTAAAAATGTCCATTACAGGTAAAACTTCAGCATTCAAACTCTTGTGCAAGTAAAAGTTAAGTAGTAAAAGTTCTCGTACAGAATGGCTCCTCTAAGCATTCTACACACATTAGTTTTATTACCACTGTTGCCTTCATGTGTGAGCGGCATTCATGTTGTAGCTGGTGGACGTGGAGATGTTTTTACCTATTTTATAAAGCATAAGGCAGTTTAAACTTCTAATCCTTAAAATTGTCATTAAATCAAACCTTGTTTTTCAATATTTAGAATCTGAAACTTTCAGGAAATACTCATTTAATGCATTTACATTCTGTAATTACCTCTTTATATGGTAGTTTTCATGGCTTGTGGCAGTGTCTGCCATTTCTAAGCAGGATTACAATTTCCTTCACAGCAACATTACTTTTTGTATTCTTATTTCATTCAAAATCAGCCTTACTGTTAGCTCTTCCACAGCTGTATCAGAACTGTATCAAATGACTGCTAATGCAACCTGAACATGTCCTACTGCTGCTAGTTCACAGCACCTGGTGGCTTTCATTGTGAGTCTCAAGAAACTCAACGTGTGTGACTGAGGTTCCTAAAAAAAATGTAATTTAAGGTGGGTTTTTTTCATTTATGTATCTTGAAACGAGAGAATGAACGAGAAGTGGAATTAGGAAGAGTTGATTTCAGACAAAAATTGAGTAAAACGGACGCAATGTCTTTTTAAAAATGTAGTGGAGTAGTAGTAAATATTCAAGTTTACTAAAGTCGTTGAGCAAATGTTCTTACATGACATTCCACCACTGCAAGGAGGCGAAAGTGTTGGTCTAAAACCTGCAGACCAGCAAATATGCTTGATGTGCAATATGACGACGCATCACGGCAGTATACGGAGTGCAGCGCCGTGCTGAGGTGTCACTGAGCAACAGCAGCGCTCAGAGTAAATCTCTGGCCGACTCTGACCTATCAACTCCCAGCAGCACAGAACACAATGAAATCAGATATCTGTGTTCGTTCTAACCACTCTTGCGTGTCCCTGCTGCTCGTCATCCTGTCAGCAGCAGCACAACACTGACAAAGCAGCAGCAGCAGCGACAACGACGGGATTTCAACAAACAAATGTGAGCCGGCAACTCCTCACGAGCCTTTTACATCTTCCAGAGGGACACGGAGGACTGAAAACATCCCGAGTGCAGCTGGAACGTACAACATTTCTTTCCCCACCCGAGTCTCGTCTATTCACAGTGAGTTCGGGAAGAACTGCCATGTCAGTGGTATCCAGCAGGGGCAGGCCATCCAAGCGTGGTCACTGAACTCTTTGGGAGAGAAAGCTCCGTCATCCTTTCAGCTGTGAGCGTGTTCCTGCTAATGCTGCAAGACACCGTTTTGTCACACTGGCGCACGCGCTAAATTTAGACACAGTAACAACACAGACAAAGTCATCTCTCTGAAGTGACAAGCGTACTGGAACAACAGCTCCTGTACGCTACTCATACAATGTCCTGTTTAATTCATAAGAGGCTATATGTTTCTATTGTAGTGCGTTCTAAGAGCTTTCAGAATCACTAAAAGCATTATGCACAGAGGAGCTTTAAGACAGACTGTGAGCCGTCTGAGGTAACATTGTTTTTGTGTGGTGGGCGATTTGTATTCAGGACGCTTCCCCCCCCCTTCTGTTGCTTGGCCCGAATCCCATCCTAGAGATGAAGTCGGACGGCGATGTCTGGATATTAACTGCTACATAGACGCTGAGTACTAACCGAGTCCACGGTGCAGTCTGTCCCAGACAGGTCCAAGTGCACCAGGCAGTTGGGCTGGGCCAGGAACAGGTACAGGTTCTGCACAGGAGGAACAACACCGTCTTTTAGAGAATGAATATCAGAAATATACATGCATACATTCATACTCGATTAGAAAGTATTCATCCCCTTTGGATGTTTTATTGATAGAAGCTTTAAATGTGTCTTTTTTTGACACTGTTCAACAGAAAAAGACTCTTTCATGTCAAAGTAAAAAAACAGACCTCTGCAAAGTCATCTTAATTAATTACAGATGTATGTAAAACCTTGTTTCCATAAGAATCCCCCCTGAACATCCCTGGGAGCGAAGTTGAATCAATAATTAAGAAATGGAAGGAGTCGGGCACAGAACTGAGAAACTTTTTTTTGAGTGTGGAAGTAGACCAGAGAGGACGGCCACTAACGGACGGCCTGAAGGTGCTGCGAGCTTCAGAGGCTCAGAGTGGAGAGACAGTTTGCCGGGAGCTTGACCTGTCGCAGCTTTACGGGAGAGAGGCAAAGAGGAAGCTCCGAAAACAACTCCCAGGACATCTCGGCTGCAGTCGGAAGGTATTTTAGATTTAGTTTTAGTCTTATGAAGAAAATGTTTATTAGTTTGTCCCATTTTAGTCATTTTTATTCTTCATAGTTTTATTGAAAATGATTACATTTTCTTCAACTTTTAGTCAAAATGTTTTCTCTCGAATCTTCTTTATTTAGTCTTAATCCTGTGTCGACTGTCCTTTTCCATCAGATTATATTGAACATTTCAGATGAACCCAAACATATTTTAGTCACATTCTTTCACAGAAGATTTTAATTATCTGATGAAAAACACACGTTTAATTATTAAGAGTGCAGCTTTGCTACTCAGAGTCCTCTTGACTTTGCTCATTAGTGACTGCGGGTCAGTCGCGCTCACCTCGCCCGTTATGAGAGTCACTCTGCACGTCCCAACCACCAGAACCTGAACCGACCTGCAAACGTTTTGCATTTTAGGCACGATTGTCAGGACTGAGTACTGAGACAACGACAAAAGTTTGCAGACAAACATATTCCGTCGTAGTTTTCTTTATAAGAAACGAACACTGCTCTCTCAGCTGAGGGTTCGGTGGTCTGATGAGAGCTTTTTATCCATCACATCATCATAAACATAATGTAGCATCACCAGTGTGAAGCGTGGTGGTGGCTGCATCATGCCGAGGAGATGCTCGACTCTGCAGGTACAGGAAGGTTTGAGAGAGTAAAATGAAACACAGATATCCTGGACGAAAGGAAAACATTGTTACTTTGTTTTCCAGCAAAACCAGCATAAAGCCAAAGCTACACAGGTAACAAACTACAAAGGTAATGTCCTGCGGTGGCCGAGTTCACATCTCAACCTAATACAGAATGTGTGGATTGATTTGAAAATGCTGTTCACTCACAATCCCCCGAGCAACCTGACAGAGCTCGAGCAGTGTTGCAATAAAGAAGGAGGTCAATACTTGTGCAACCATTTTCTATTTGTAATTCATTTAGATTATTTTGTAGGCAATCGGTTTTAACTTTGATATTAAAAGGGTCTTTTTCTGCTGCCACATTAAATTCCACTTGATTAAAATGTTAAACAGTAGGGTTTCCATCCAAATGTTTCTAAACACTCCTGATGTGCAAGAATAAGGAGTTGGTTCATCAAGAAAAACCGTTGGTGGTGCAAATTCTCCAGTCGGGTGCCACAAACCTATTTTATAGTGCGCCAATCGAACCTCAAAGATATAAAAACCTTGTAAAAAAACAAGATGGAAGCATGTAGATTTATAGTATTTCTCTTGGGTCCATGTATTCGTTTGAGGAAGGTTACAGTCTCCTCATCGCCCCACACAGATCTGATGGTTCGTCTGCAGCATGGACTTGGAACATGCTTCATGTAAGTCATGATTTATTTGTTGAGGCGTTTTTTTACCCAGACACTTTGAAGCATGCGAAAAACTAAATGCGACAACCTCAAAACATATTTTCTTTATAAGCGTTTTCACACAGTTAGTAACACAGGTGTTTGTGTGCGTGTCCCTCACTGTGGCGTCCTCTCCAGACAGAACCCCGGGGTTTTTGCTGAGGTCCAGATGCAGCAGGGAATTGGAGTAGTCGTCACTTAAACACAACGCCTGGGACAGAGTAACCACACCTAATGAGGGGGGGGGGGGGGAGGATAGAGAGGGAGAGATGGAGGAGAACGGAAAAGGAATTTGTATAATCAAGTTATATGCATCCCTTAGACATTTAATGATCTTATAATGATACTTTTTTCCCTCCAATGGGCCAATTTAATGCCCTGGACGTGACTTATTAGCAACTAATGAATACAAAACCACATAATGAAAGAGGGTGAGCAAGCGATGTGGCAAAACAAAATAATTAAGCACACTAGTGAGCTCCGATGGCAGGCGAGTATCAAAAGGGCTTTCGGAGGAAGCCAGTCACTTTTTCCCCCCCGTATCCAAGTGTACCCTGAAAGCCAAAACAACAGAAAATCATTCTTTCAAAATCAGATCACTACACAATTACACCCACAGGCCCGATGGAAGCCCTCATTAAAATCCTCACTGTGCAAGACTGATGCAAAGCACAGCACGCCATGGCAAGTTGAGGATTAAATATAGACACAATAACAACACGGGAGAAATATCGAGCAGCTGCAACAAATAAAAAACAGTCTACAACCATCATTAATCTATTTGCGGCAGGAAGTTGTAGGGACTAAATGTCTGCTGTTCTTAAGCATTGGGGAGGCCGGCTAGTGCATGTGCTGCACTGAAGCTGGCAAGGCGCTAAGCTCTTCATCCCTAATTTGTAGCGATTAGGAGCCAAATGAGGGGAAGAGGGGACAGGGTGTCTAATCCCCCCTCCCTCATCTAGCCATGGGACTTTAAGAAGCCATCCGGTTTATGTGTCAATGTCAAGTGTGTGAGAGCAAGTGTGTGAGAGCATGCGTAAGATGTCTGCCTATTAGCATGTCTGATCACATCTCAGAGACGATGCGTGTGTGTGTGAGAGGCCTTAGTGTGTGTGTGTGTGTGTGTGTGTGTGTGTGTGTGTGTGTGTGAGTGTGAGTGTGAGAGGCCTTAGTGTGTGTGTGTGTGAGAGGCCTTAGTGTGTGTGTGTGTATGTGTGTGTGTGTGTGAGTGTGAGAGGCCTTAGTGTGTGTGTGTGTGTGTGTGTGTGTGTGAGTGTGAGAGGCCTTAGTGTGTGTGTGTGTGTGTGTGTGTGTGAGTGTGAGAGGCCTTAGTGTGTGTGTGTGTGAGAGGCCTTAGTGTGTGTGTGTGTATGTGTGTGTGTGTGTGAGTGTGAGAGGCCTTAGTGTGTGCACGTGCTCGCGTCAGCATATGTGTTGGCGTTTTAGAGACGGAGGGAAGGAGGGGGAAGAGAGATCTATAAATATTCAACAAAAAATAAAAAGCTCAGCCCCTGCAAAGTCATACCTCCACCCACCATTCAAGGTCAGCACCATCACTGCATTCCCCCTGAATCACTGTGTCAACCCGTCTGTTAAGATCGCACCCAGTGTGGTTTTCCCATTCATAGGGTGCACTATGTCTGCGGCATGTACACAACTCTCAGCCCTTATAAATACTTTCAACTCCTCCTCAGTCGTGATGGCTTCAATGAAAAGGCAGCGAGCGGATTCTACAGAAGCAGAAGAGTTGGGGAAAACAATGGTTCAGCTTTCAAGCTGGCGAGCAAACCGTGCAACAAATGGAAAGGACGTAATAACCCAATTTTGGGGCTGGTTATTTCAGACCACAAAATAATGCCATAGAATCTAAAAAGAGCAGATTGCTGCTACTCCTTCCCAGAATGCAAGGGGAAAATGTGATTACGTGGTCTATGATGCTCACGTCTATAATGAAGCATAAACATACTCATGTGTCATATTATTGTACTGCATATAGATTATAATGCATTATATGGTATTTTTTAAAATATTATAATGTATAATATAATACAACTATGGGAATTATATATAGTTATAATACACGATGACTGATATAGGGGTGGCCTGGTGGATACGCCTTACAAACCAGAAGGTCGTGAGCTCAATGCCACCATTGTGCCCCTGAGCAAGGCCCTTAACCCCGAGTTGCTCACTGTAAGTCGCTCTGGATAACGGCGTCCGCTAAATGACCTGTAATGTAATATAGTTATAATACACTATGACTGATATAGTTAAAACTTGATTTCACTGTGTGACCAGCAATTATGAACTATAGTTATACTTGACCTTATAAGTCGTTATATTATGCTTTATAATGAATGCTTGAATGAATTAGGATTATTGTTATAAAAGCACATTTAAGAGTGTTTACAACTCTAATTATACAGTGCTATAAAGCAAATTATAACACATTATAACTATTACCAAGAATAAACTAAAAAGCTGGCTGAAGCTAAATGTGCTCTTTTAGGTTTTCTTGTCCATTTTAACAAAAAACAAAAGCTTAAAAACACCAAATCATAGCTATGCTAGTTAGCTTTAGCCAGAGTTCAGCTGTTTGGTTTTTTTTATCTCCTCCACAATCATTAGAAGTAGCGACTTCCTCATTCAGATGTGTTGGATAACAAAGTCAATCACCAGATGTCAGTTCACCAGAAAGGATATTTTTCAATTACACACAATAGCTAGGGAAGAATGACTCGCATAAAGTCAGCAAAGGCGATGGCACAAGCGAGCTTTCACTTTCTCTTTTTTTAAACCTCTTTAGCTAGCCGTCCCTCTGTGAATAAAATCATGTTTAAACTAAAGAGTAATAGTAAGATAATTCAGAGATCATCACTACCCATAAATGAGATCAAAATACGCTATAATGACCAAAAATGCTTCTACGATCCGGCCATTAATGTATAGGATTTACATATGATCCTTTTGAATCGGCTACTAGCGGATAGTAGTATTGTCTGGGATAAAAGCAATAGAATTGGGACGCTGCACTAATGCCTACCGAGGAGTTTAAGGAGATTAATTCAGTAGATGGCTCATACTGCACGGGTCTGTTCATCTATGAGAGTAAAGCCCCAATACAACTGCGTCTGAGGCTTCACAGCCAGATTCACAGAAAGCTTTCAGCCAGCTGCTGCGTCTCGGAGGAGCATACCTACCCTTGGAGGAAAGGGACGTCTTGGAGAGATTGAGGAGGCGCAGACCCTTGTTGAGGCGACACACTTGTTGAATCAGGTTGGAGACTCCTGGTTTGAGCAGGGGGGGGAAGATAAAAGCCTCATTTAATCACAAAAACACACACATCTAGAGCCAAAACAACTATTTGTTTGTTTGTTGATCGACTATAAAGAAAATCGGCATCCGTTTTGAAGAATGATTTATTTATATAAATGCAGAAATTCAACACCAGGGCTGCAACTAACAAATAATGTTCATTATCGATTTATCTGCCGACGTTTTTCTAGATTAAATCGTTTGTTCTATAAAATGTCAGAATAATGAAAAAAGTCCATCCCCGTTTGTCAAAGTCAAAAGGTGATGTCTTTAAATGTCTCGTTTGTTTGTACAAAACCCAAAATAATGAATTTAATATGATATAAAAACAGAGAAAAGCAGGAAATCTCCATATTTGAGAGGCTAAAAAAGGCATTTTCTGCCATTTTTTGCATGAATAATTACTTTAACGATAAATTGATTATCAAAAGAGTCGATCGATTCATCGATTAGTCGTTGCAGCTCTAACGCACAGCCATCCACGTTCAGAGTTATGAGCCCAAACAGAGCTCTGCCAAACAACATGGAGCTAAAATACGACCTCTCTCAACACACCCCCTCCAAACATATACATAGCTATACCCACAAGTGTACTACAGCGAAAAGAAGCATCTCCAACATACTTGACAATCTCACTTTCTCCCACATACTCAGCGCAGAAACCAACCCATATAAAAAACAAGCCACATTACATAACACCTAGTTTCAGCTCAGCAATTCGATTAAAGACACTGCAGCCATGAATATTATAATAGTATGGAAGGCTTGGCTGTATTAAAAATAGAATGCTTTTTTGTAGCGCCGAACCTAGTTTCCTGGTTCCCGCAGAAATGTGTGTGTACAGAACTCTTACTGGCATTCAAGGTATAAAAGAACGTGGCAACCATTGTACGCTGCACTGAAGGTCATTTTTTACTGTGATTGTGGACATTATTGTGATTGTGGTTAAGGGCTGCAGTACTTAAAGTAAGTCTGCATACTGTCAATATACACACACACACACACACACACACACACACACACACACACACACACACACACACACATATATATACATACAGGGAGGTGAGCACAACAAATGTATTGAAGCGAGTGGAAGTATGCGTGCGTGCGTGTGTGTGTGTATGTATGTGTGGAATAACCATAATAGGTGTGTTATGGGCGAGACTGTAAAAATAAAAGCATGCCTCTAAAGAGGAGGACCACTCAGACATATAGCATGAAAGATAGATGAGCGTTAAACAGGGAGAAACAGAAAATGGGACTTCTGTGAGGAGAAATTGATTTTGATTTCTTTGAGAGCGAACAAAAGCGGCGGCGAAGTAAGAGCAAAAGAACAATCAGTTGCGCCCCGAGAGACACAGCAGTAGGAGTGGGTGGGGGGGGGGGCTGAGAGTTCACAGAGTCCAGGCCGGTACCTTGGTTGTCTAGCGTGTTGTGAGCGAGGTTCAGAGAGTGAATCACAGAGGCGGGGTTCTCCGACAGCGCTGACGCCATCTTCTGCGGAAAATCCCTGCAGACAAACCGTTAAAAAAAGGAACATTTATATTTTTTTGTTAAAATTGCTAATTCAATGCTGGGTTTTAAAGATCGAGAAAGTCCACCAGATACATTTCCCTGATTCAACTCAATGCAACTGGGGATGTTTCACCATAACAACTCGAGCAGAAATGTTTGAACTGAAGTAAGTTTGTGCTGCAGAAGGGAGAATGCATAAGAAGTTGATCTAAGACGAACACTCAGTCAACTTGTTATTAAGAGCACAATGCGCATTAATAACGGTTTATATTGATATGCTTCAATGTGGCCTTGTGTAATGATTATTGTCATCACCAAGTGAAACTCAAAAAGCATAGTGTTTTGAAAAAAAACATATTTTGGGTGCTGACTGAAATGATATATGAAATATCAAAGTTTTGTTATTTTTAGATTTTTCCCAGATATAAATATAAAAAAATAATTTTGCTAGCTGCTAAATTTTTAGTTACTGTAGTTGAAAGATTTATTTGGTTGGACTCCCGCTTCACTTCAACTAAATCTCCAAGCTTGAGCATGTGCGGTCAGGATTAGTAATAACTAAATGTTTTGGGGCTGTACCGAATAGTTTGAAGCATAACGTTGACATTCACTTTGTAAATCAACATTTTAATGTCATTTCTTGCATGTCTACTCATTGTGTTTGAAGCCGGTACTTCTGCACAGTTGCAGATAAAGATCAGGCTTCACTAATATTATTAGTATTTTGCCATTTGTAGAATGAGATTCCAGTGTTGGCTGCGAAGGATCGTTTCCGACTCTTGTGATCCGAACATTTCCAATATGTACAAAAGTCTGACCAACCAAATAATCTGCTTCAATTTATATTTGTTGCCGTTTAAAAAAAAAAAAAAACACATTTTCACTGTGGTCAAAAAAGTCTCCCACTTGCTGCACACAAAGGGAGGCACGCACACATTTAACAGCACCATAAATGACATTTATATAACCACAATAACAAACAAAAAAACATTTTCTTTTTTTAAGGGTGAAGAAATCCTAAGATATGTCGACAGACATTCAAAGCTTCATTGGAAAACCTCAACAGAGGCTTCAAAATAAATATATATATTTTTAAAAACAAGACATTCAGTACGGCCCTACTTTCTTCTGCACTTGTAAACAAGTGAAGGAATAAAATGCTTATGAATGCGAAACAAAAAAAAAAAAGAATTCTTACTGTGCTGTGCTTAAATCACAGAATACACAATGACATGGCAAGTCACCAGTCACTGTGCAGAGCATCTTATGTAGTGTTTTGGTTCTTTTATTTCGCTGTGAGCGTTTTGGTGCAGTGTTTGTGGAGAGCCTCTAATGAAACATTGCCCTCTGTATGGGAAATGATTTTACACAGGGAAAGTATAAAAATGTGGTAACCTCATCATTATGCTGCAGTAAATCACGTTGCCTCCAGGCAGCCAATTCATCTCAATTATTACTTAATAAAGGAAACTGCTCTGCTAAATGATACTAGCCATGCATAGAAGGTGAAAAGTCTTGCCAGGTGAAGCCCAAAATGTTCTCTAATGTTTCGGTGGGACAAATAACAGTGCTGCCACGGGCAGACAGGAGGGACCTTTATTGGATGAAAGGGTGGAGGTTAAGAGAGGTGTGAGAGAGGAAAAAGGAGCCGAGACAGAATTGCAAAGGTTAAGACAGCAGAGCAGAGGAGGTGAGGAGAGGAGAGCTGAGATGAGCTGAGGTGAAGAGGTGAGACGAGACATGGAAGTGAGAAGAGGGAGTACAAGCAAAGCAGAAAAGGAGAGGGGAGAGAAAAGACTGGAGCCATTATAAAGAGGGCAAAAGAGGAGCGGTGGAGGGGTGTTAAGAGTGGCGAAGGTGTGAGGAGAAGAAGAGAATGAGAGGAAATTAGATTAACAGAGAGGTGACAGGCCGGGCTGAAGATGTCAGGAAAGAGGAAACCTACGATTTGAGTCCTGCGTTCTCCAGAGTGAGCTCCTCCAGACTGTTGGATTTGCTGACTGTGTGCAGGACCTGGTCCACCACCTCCGACCCCTGCAGATAAACAAAACAACATGCAGGAGCAACTTGTGACATTGTGTTTCAGCATCGGTAAAGTCTGATTAATGGATTTCGGATTCTACTCTTTCAAAGCAGTTTCATGAAAGTAGTAATTTATTAAATTGGCCTTATGTAAATTAAGATGAATAGCTATAAACTATGTATAGAAGTCTATGAGCGGGGTTCATTTTGGCAGTTATTTTAGTCTTTCATTTTAGTCCTTTAACAACCCAGTTTTAGTTGACGAAGATTTATTACTTTTAATCGTTACTTGTCAAAATGTTTACTCTCTTAATTTGTTATATATTTCTTACGTCGTGTGTCAAATGTCAAAAATCGGATTATATTGCTATACTTGCCAAAATCAATAGTCGTCACCTTTTTTCAGCTGAGCCCTGCACAATTCAGCTCGGCGAAAAGAGATCAGCGAAAACAAGGAATACAGAAACACAGATATCTTGCAGTCTTGGGCGGGGTGAGCGGAGGGATATTCAGTTGGTTGCAATCTGCAATCTCGCCACGAGATGCCGCCAAATTCTATACACTGTGTCTTTAAACCCCGTATATTCTAATGAGCGCCTGCATGTGACAGATGAAGAGGAAGCCAAATCTGAATGGCTTGTTGAATCATATTTTCTGACCGAGGCAGCTGGAAAAATAACTGACTGGGTCGTCTTATTTCACAGTTTGTGGGTTGGTATGCACTCCAGATACAAGCACTGACAAATAGTTTTTTCTTGATATGTTCCCTTTAAATAATACAATCATTTTTTTAACTTTGTTTTTAAAAATTCAAAACCACATTTTGAGGGTCTTAAATTATCAATTCATAAAGTTTAACCTTTCAAATAATATTTATTTGTTTAACGTTTTTCACCCCCTTATGTTAAATGGATACCACTCACGCATATTATGAATATTTAATAAAGATTCACATCATCTTAAATAGGAACATAAAACTATGCTGACTCACTGTCTTCTTTCAAGCTGCTTTTCTTAACTTGATTTTCATTCTGTACATGATGCATTCAAACCTCTTTATTTATACACATTTGGACGGCATGCAGTCTGTCAAATGAGCAGATAAAAAAAAGTGTCTTGAATAAAAGAAATGTAATCTGATAACGGACAGGATAACAGGAAAACAAAAACATGGATTGGTAGGGTTACATCTGGCAAGAAGGTTTAGAAGAGAGAAAGAAAGTTAAAGATAGTTACAATGCGCATGTCTTTGCAGTGCAGCTTGGTGAACCAGG
Organism: Cottoperca gobio; assembly: GCF_900634415.1. Taxonomy (NCBI): domain Eukaryota; kingdom Metazoa; phylum Chordata; class Actinopteri; order Perciformes; family Bovichtidae; genus Cottoperca; species Cottoperca gobio. Next base: position 18,183,268 of record NC_041371.1, read on the forward strand.
TGTTGTACGCAATGGATGCCACGATGACCGCCAAGTCCCTGAAACGGAGAAACACACACACACACACACACACACACACACACACATTAGAGATAAAAATTAAAATCTTTAAATTAGCAAACCCCATCTGCTCAAAACCATTTGATGTTATTGATCCATAAATTCACATTATCGTGGGCCAAACTTTTTCTTTGCTCCCCTTTTAGTTAAAAGCAGTTCATCATTATGACAGGGAGTACACTCTGGGCAGGGCTGCTTTCTAAAAGATGACTGATACTGCAGCGCTGCTGAGGAAGAGAAGCAGAGAATAAAAATAAATAAAAAAAAGAGAAAGATGGAAAGATCAATGCCTGGGTCAGTGGATTATTCATTCAATAAAGCCACAGTTTGATCCCAGCGACAGACCTGAAACACTGCTACAGCCACTGCTACACTGAGCCCACAGACCATCATGTGGGTGTGTGTGGGGGGGGGGGGGGAACGAGAGGAGAGGGAGAGAGAGTTTTAGAATCCTCCGAGGTCCAACTAAAGCCACACTGCTGCTACACCTGCTATATATCATCTGACAAACAAGCAGCAACACACAATGAGAGGGAGAGGGGGGGCACAGAGGAAGAGAATAAACCCAGAGAGAGGAAGAGAAGAGGATAGCGAAACAAAGTGAAAGAGAGAGGAAGAGAAAGTGTAATATAGCCAGTTAGGGTCCTGTTGCCAGTAACTGCAGTAGCCAGACATTACAGTAGATCTCAGAGGAGCAAAATGGCTACAGGCTGTGTTCCTTTTTCCATTACCGTGCCAGCCATCAGACCGGACCAGTCCATTCTGACTGACGCATCCATATATGTGTGCGTGTGAGCAGATGATGCCCATGTCAAGATTCATCATCAACACTGACTGTTGATTCATGTTTTGACAGCAGGACATGCAATTGACCTCTATGATGTCTCACTCAGTCATGCAGCACGTTGGGGCCTTGTACTCGTACACGTTGGTGCTCACTCTGTCGCTTCTTTATACACACACACACACACACACACACACACACACTTAATGTGAAGATACGCCTTAAAATTAAAATTAGTCTAGGGCTAGGTTAAGGTTAGAATGAAATTAGAGTTGGGGAAGTGTTATGGTAGAGTTACAGAATTCTCCAATTTAAACGGTTCTTACGTTAGTTCGTGTACGTTAGGTGGACCTAGAGTATCATATCGTACCATGCACACAAAGATCCTACTTTTTAATTTGAATGCCATGTATATGTATGCTGTGAATGGACTGGTGTAAATGCATTTGACTTTTTGGAAATATGCCGATGTACTTTCTTGCGGAGAGATAAAATAGATACCACTCTCATGTCTGTAACTAATGTAAGATAAGATGGTGGGGGTGGGGGGTTACTGGTTCTGTCCAAAAAGTAAAAGAATCCGCCTACAAGCACTTCTAAAGATCACTAATCAACACGTTTTATCGTGTTTGCTTAATCTGTACAAAAACTCAAGTGTGCTGTGTTATCTTTTATTTCCAGGCGGCGACTTCCTTTCCTGGAGCCAGGAGAGTCCGCACTTGGTTGCCGGGCAACATCATGGTAACGACAAGAGTCCAGGAAGTAATTGTTGCGCTTCAGAAATAATGAGAGACTCATTTTGTTGACTTTGGATTTCCAGTCTTTATGCTAAGCTAAGCGTATTTACCATACCGACAGCATGATGTCGATCTTCTCATCTAACCCACGTCAAGAAAGCAAGTAAGTGTATTCCAAGAATACACTTCGATCCAACCAATTCTTTAAACTCAAATTCTACTTTCTGCGTCCACAAGGTTCAGAGAGACGCCCATGCAGCGCGCAGACTGTATACGTGTGAACATGTCCACCCGATCAGACACCCAATGGGGTATACAAAGACGGAGCGAGCATGAGCTGCCCATATCCATGTCATGACAGAAATCCTAACTTTATTATGATCCGAATACGCATTTCTAGCAAACTCAAAAGGCTCCATTTATTACAGCCCACAGTTTGAACAACAGAGAACTGTGATATTGATATTCTTAGACCTGAGCAGGAAAAGGGCTAAGATAGAGAGTTTCTCCTGAGAGGTTACAGGAGAAAAGGTCACGGGGTTCTTCAAATCAAATTTTCCCTGGGTGCATAACTGTGCTCAGAGCATCTCATGGCAATAAGCCTATTATGTTTATTTAATAGCTTGTGCGCTAAAGTTGAGGAGAGGACGATAAGTGTCCACAGTAAACAGGGTTCCTCCTCTAGGGAGCGTGGATCTGCTCAGTAAATTTCATGGCTGTGTTCTCATTAGATTTTTATAGTTTGTATGTGCAAGTGAAATATTTTCTTATTGTGATAGACGGAAGGTCGGCGGGGTTCATCAAAAACTTTATTATTCAACCTGTAGGTAACAATGAATATTTATAGCACTTTGTGAGAATGGAAGGCGGATATTCTGACCTAATTGGTGACACTGGAGGAAGAAAGGTCAGAAGGCCCTTAAAGCCTTAGGAATCCTCCTCTGGGGATTATAAATATTCATAACAATTTGACAGCTATTTGGCTGATTGTTGAATCAACCGACCATCATCGCCAGATGGAGAAGTGCGCAAATATGCCGTATGGTAATAAATTAGCGCCACAGTCTAACCACGCACAGACAGTGACTCGGGTCCAACAGTGACAGGTGATGCAGATGGTAGCAGTGAGCTGTGGAGCTGCAGTCCTGCTTCAGTAACAAAGAACCAACCAGACAGAGAGTTGGAGAAAAGTTGGAAAAGGCATCCAGGCTTATTAGTGAGTATGTGTGTGAGTATGCACACAGAGGAGTGACTGTCAAGACAAGGAGGTGCACCAACAACACATAAAACAAACAAACATATGCAAGCACAAAGTCTCAACCTAAATGCACACGCACTCTCACGCACAATCCCCACAGCAATATGGTGTCAACGTGCAGTGGACAGACACAACCAACAGAGACATGCAGTGTGTGTGTGTGTGTGTGTGTGTGTGCGCGCGCGCGCGTGTGTGTGTTTGAGAGGAGGAGAGTGACTCAGAAGATTCAAAAGAGAGCCGAGGAAAAAAAATTAAAAAGGGGAAGACAATAAAGGAATTGGAAAACAACAGGATGAAACAGGGCCAGAGAAAAAAGGTGTCCGCTTTCAGTCAGGAGGAATGAGCGGAGACGATGGTCGGACGGACAGCAGTCAGCAGAAAAGGCATTGCCCTGTCGCTCGCGGTAACGCTAGATGGGCTCAATCAGGTGAGATGGAGAGGATGGAAATGTGGAAGGACAAGGAAGGGAGGAAGGGAGTAATGCACCACAAATGGCCTCTGGCACAAGATCATGGAAAGACCGATCCTCAGATCCTTTCTTCAGTAATTTGCAGCCTTTCATGATTGTTTCCCTGCATTTCTGTTGGTGATCCCTAGTGTACCCAGTGTGTTCCAATTTGATACATCTTCTTTAAAATAGCAGGGAGAGAGTCTTTAGTATTGGATTGTGGGCTCAAGGGAACAATATGTTAAAAGTAAGATCTTTAAAAAACAGCATGGGGAAGCAGCTTCCCCCGCAAAGGCTTCCTCTTTATCACACTATATAAAATATCGGTGGAGAAACAACAGCGATGCAGTGATTTCCAAGATGAACGACATTAATATATTCATGAGTTGCCGCTGCAATCATGCTTCTATGAATGGCTTTTTGATTTACCAGCATAGCAAGGCTTTGCTCCTATGATGAGAAATGCATGTTTTAAGAATGAATGTATCCTCTCCCGTCGGGACTGTCGTCTACACGGGATGGAATTCCATCGGCCTGCAGATTATCTAAGGACAGAACATTCCTCAGATGTAAAAGACAAGCGAGCTAGGTTGAACGCTCCATTTACGTGTCAGCCGTCAAACCTTTTTATGATTGGCAGCACTCGAGCGACACGTACACTCTTCCTCAATATGTCTGGGAAATCAAATGGGGGACTTAAAAAAGATACCAGAGGGGAGGTAGCGGAGAAGACATATGGCACTATACAGCTGAATTCTGCCTCTGACAAGCTTATCATTCCCCTTCTCTGTGATACTTCCAAACTTCTAACACAACTGAACAGAGACACAAGACAGCAAGTGAGCCACAGAGAGAATGACAGAGCAACACAGTTAATATTTTACCCAGGGAGGGTCTTGTTAAACAAACATCCACTCTAATAGTCAGAGAAATCGGCGGCTGACGGATGTCTGGAAACCAATTTCTGCAAAACATCATGATGCAGAATGAGGACGAACAAGTCTTTCAAAACTACGGAGTAGTCTGAAAGTATTAGGGCAAGGATATGTTTTTATTGTTGTGGGACTGTATTTCAGCACAGTGGGTTGGAAATGACAACTTTTCAGTCCTGGTTAGTTGGTGGGAGTGGCGGCAAAAGGATGTTCAGTTACACACACTGCTGTGAGTGAGGCCTTAGTGCCCAGTCTAAAATTGAAGAATTCCCAAGAAAGAACTGATTTGACAAGACTCGTGCAATACGCAAGTGGGGTCACGTACACGATCACACAGAGACCGCTGATGGCAAACTATAGCACTGAATTCCATGATTTTACACGTTTAGCCACTTCTGATCAGGCGAAGAACAATCCCGCTGGTCCAATGCCTGCTACATTTCAAAAGAGCTGTGTAACAACGGGTTTCCCCAGGTACTCGCCTGCTGGTGATGTTATATTAGAGTGACAGCACAGCGGAGCAAAGCCTGTAGACCAACTTCTGCTTCTACATGGATTGGCTATTGCTTAAAAATGCTGGTCAAATATTGTTTCAAAATGGGTTCCCCCTGCACTCAAAAATGTGTTTTTCTTACTTTTGCTTTACTTTAAAAGTTGGACCTTCTTTGTGCAGAATAACGTGTGTGCAGTTTGACCGCTCACGGGGAAAAGTTTCTCTGCGCTCATCTTAAAACTGTGCACGTACCAGCAGGATCAGTCTGGAGCCAATCATTGTCCAATATGCAATTTAAGCCGCTTTTACACATGCACTGCAACCCTGAAACTATCTACACATTACACGGAGGAGCTGCATGTGAGAACGCAAATACCCAAATCTGTTGAAACGGACATTAAAAACAGACTTCACCCTGCCAGCTCCGAAGTACAAAGTCTGTGTGATGTCAGATTTGAGCCCGTGTGTGAACAGAGCCGTGCGAAGAAGAAGTTCATATGAGAGAGCTGCGTTACATTAATGTGATGTGGAAACTTGAATTTGAGTTTTAAGTGAAGTAGTAAACATCTTGTGTCCAGCATTTACACTTTTGAAAATTATTTTAATCATTTATTCCACTTGTCAAGGAATTACAGCCAACAGCGAGGCAGCCAGTGGACGGTCAAAGAAAAACCCAAAGCAGCCAAAAGTTAAAAACAGGAAACAAGTACAGTCCTGGCAGAGCATCATAAAGAAGAAGCTAAATGTCTGCTGATATCTGAGGGTTTCAGTGAGCCACTAACCGCAACATAAATATGATGAATATCAAATACAATGAGTTTGTGTTGAGTTGTCGAATGACTTCCTGTCCCTTAAATGCCCACTGATGTGGATATAAACACCCTCGAATAATGCTGAACACACACACACACGCACTGATTGGAAAGATACAAGTGTGTGTGTGTGTGTGTGTGTATCTTTCCAATCAGTGCGTGCTGGCACACTGATCGTGGTTAATATGTCAACAAACTGCGTCACCTGCTGTCGAGATGGCTGAAATCCACTAAATTGAACTCCCGGTTGTCCTGAGAGTGGTAGATGGTGTCAACGTCCTGGAACAGAGGAGGGAAGAGAGGAAAGAGGAGAGAAAAAGTTTTGAGTTACAGCGAGGTACAGAACAGTAAGTTAACACAGGAGTCTCTTAAACAACACGACAAACGGAAGTGGTTTTGTACAGCTTGTATAATGTCCTCACCCACTGAACTTCTTCTTTGCAGCCAATTCCATTGTAGTCACAAAGAGCCGCATAGGTCTCAGAAAAACCTCCTGAAAGAAACAAAATCAATCCAGGGCTGACCTTAACAGATCAAGATAGAATAAAGCAGGGTAGAGGATGAATGTATGAAAAGGAGAAAAGGGTGCAGGCCAGAGATGAAAGAGGAAGTCAGAAAGAGCAGCGAGCGAGTGAGAGAGAGAGGAGAGAGAGACAGCGAGAGAGAGAGAGAGAGAGAGAGAGAGGAGGAGAGAGAGGAGGAGAGAGGAGAGAGAGACAGCGAGACAGCGAGAGAGAGAGAGAGTGAGAGAGTCAGCGAGAGAGAGAGAGAGAGAGAGAGAGAGAGAGAGAGAGAGAGCGAGAGAGAGAGTGAGAGAGAGAGCGAGAGAGAGAGAGAGCGAGAGAGAGCGAGAGAGAGCGAGAGAGAGCGAGAGAGAAGAGAGAGACAGCGAGCGAGAGAGAGAGACAGCGAGAGAGAGAGAGAGACAGCGAGAGAGAGAGAGGGGCGAGAGAGAGAGAGGGGCGAGAGAGAGAGAGGGGCGAGAGAGCGAGAGAGAGAGAGGGGGCGAGAGAGAGAGAGAGAGAGAGAGAGAGAGAGAGAGAGCGAGAGCGAGAGACAGCGAGAGAGAGAGACAGCGAGAGAGAGAGGAGAGAGAGAGACAGCGAGAGAGTGAGAGAGTCAGCGAGAGACAGAGAGAGAGAGAGAGAGAGAGAGAGAGAGAGCGAGAGAGAGAGGAGAGAGAGCGAGGGAGAGAGGAGAGAGAGACAGCGAGCGAGAGAGAGAGAGACAGCGAGAGAGAGAGAGAGACAGCGAGAGAGAGAGAGAGAGACAGCGAGAGAGAGAGAGAGAGAGAGGGGGCGAGAGAGAGAGAGGAGAGAGAGAGAGAGAGAGAGCGAGAGCGAGAGACAGCGAGAGAGAGGAGGAGAGAGAGAGACAGCGAGAGAGAGAGACAGCGAGAGAGAGACAGCGAGAGAGACAGCGAGAGAGAGAGGAGAGAGAGAGACAGCGAGAGAGAGACAGCGAGAGAGAGACAGCGAGAGAGAGACAGCGAGAGAGAGAGAGACAGCGAGAGAGATTAGCTGTAAATATTGAGGTGAGATGAAAGTATTGCAGCATGAAAGAGCACTTCTTGTAGATTAATGGGATTACTAGCAGAAGGGGAGTGCATCCAGCAACTTTGGTCTTCTGACCCACTTAAGGATGAGTGTCCAACATGATTTGGTGTGAGTCAGCGAGTGGATGGATTCTGAACTGTGACGGTGTGTGTGTGTGTGTGTGTGTGTGTGTGTGTGTGTGTGTGTGTGTGTGTGTGTGTGTGTGTGTGTGTGTGTGTGTGTGTGTGTGTGTGTGTGTGTGTGTGTGTGTGTGTGTGTGTGTGTGTGTGTGTCTTGTGCGACACAGACAGGAACATAGACTCACCGCATGTTTTCTGGGGCTCTAATGACGATTCAGAGTTTGGTGAAAGCGTGTGACTTCCTTCAGTCAGGTCTCCCTCTGCTCGACAAATAGGAGGACTGAAAGAGGAAGGGGAGAAACCGCTTCAAACAAAGACAAGTTCACATTCTTATATTCATATGTGCTAATGTGATGCAGTTTTATGCATTACCCTACATGTAATCTACTTGTATTCGTAACTTGCTCTATTAATCACGTTCAAATTAGCGTATCCGGGTAAACCACAATATGCTAATGTTGTATCTTCTGTATCGACATTTTAGGAGGAAAAGATAAACACAAAAAGAGATCCAATTGTAATGTTTATCTTAAAAGATCTATGAACTCAGACCACTTGGGAGGGTTGTCATAAAAAAGGTAAAGAGCAGGTTATGTTATAATTTGGTTCATACCATGTTAAAATGGAGGGGTTAGAAAAATGATCTGTAATAACTGATGGAGTTTTATTTGAAAGTCTTGACTCGGGCATAACACACCAGTGGGATTATCTTGGGTTCACATTCTTTTGTTGCATTATTCACACCAATTATTTTTGTATGTCATTCCATGTCGCTATGTGTAAATGTATGTACATTTGTAATGTATATGCGACTGTCCTGGTGAGTAGATGTGGACGTGTTGTGCAGCGTCAACACAATATTTCAGTTGCCTGATTTCTCATATGTGTTCTCCTCTATGGTAAATGTAAAATAGGGCAAGGTAAACCAAAGAAACAGAGTTGACAAATTATTTGATCTAAATTCTCATTTCAGAATGCCAATACGCTCACAATGACGGCCTCAGCGTGCGTTTTGTGAAGAAGTGCTAGCTACTGTAATGATACAGGCGTTTCCAGGAGAGAGGACAGTGGTTAGCAAGCAATGGGAACCTGAAGGTAACCAATGACTCATAACAGGTTGCACCACACACTGCAAAGGTAGCGCAGCTCCTGTGAGGGGGAGGGGGGGGTTCACAGAGTAGGACTTTGAAAAAGGAAAGGTCATGGGATCATCAAAGTCCTTATTTTTCCTTATATCTAAAGCTTCTGTTGAGGTTTTTTGAATGAAGCCTTGAATGTAATGTATGGTGCTGTTAGACTGCTACAGGTGCGGGCCTCCCTTTGTGTGCAGCAAGCGGGAGAGCAAACTGTTTTTTTAAAATCAGTGAAAATGTTTTTTTTAAAAAGGCTAAACAGCAACAAATATATCTTGAAGCAGAATAATTTGTTTGCTAAAAACATTTTGTGAATTTTGGAAGATTTCACATCTATTCATATTTGGACACTCTGGAGTTATTGGAGGGTTTTTTTTTTTTTTTTTTTTTTTTTTTTTAAATCACATGAGAAAAAAAACACCACTGGAATCTAAATCTACAAACGGTATAATACCAAGATTAGTGAAGCTTAATCTTTATTTGCAACTATGCAAAAAGACAGGGTTTAAAAAGAATGAATAGAAAAGCAAATAAACTGCAAATGTTGATTTAGAATTTGAATGTCAACATTATGAATGAAGCTTTTCGGTACAGATCTCGTCTTCAATATTTATCATTTCAGGAGGACTTTTGAGAACTAGAGTTGTGATTTGAAAGCCTCTGGTCCCAATTACAGCTTGGGGATTAAGTGGATGGCAAATATTATGCTTCCCCCTCCCTTAGCTGCTATTGCTGAAGTGCCCATTGAGCCAGACGCTGAACTCGCAACGCCCCACACTGGCACAAGGCTGCTTCCAGTATAACTCTCCCGCTTCGTTCCTGCAAGACATTAACTATAACGACCAATACGTTCTCAGACGACTTAAATAAATAAGGCTATTAAAAGAGTATTTGACTTACAAAAAGATTCACTAAACGAAACACAGCTGCGTAACATTTTTCAAAAATAATAACACTGTCTTATTTGCATTTGCAAAATGCTAATTTGCAGCAAACTTTTTCCCCCCGTTGATTATACGTAGCTGCTCCAGTCAGAATTAAGATGGAAAACGAACGTCTGTAATGTCGAAACTGCTTACGCCATTGCTTTGGTGATGAATAAATAACACGTACTGTAAACATGGATCCCTGGGATGCTTTTTTAAGATACCGTTGCAAATATATATACATTTTTATTCCTCTGCTTACTGGTGGTTTTCTTTCAAATATTTCTTCGACAAAAAGCACGCTGTAAGCAGAAAACCGAAAGGACTGGGATCACAAAGTAAATACTGTGTTTGTACATAATACTGTGCTCTACCTGCTTTGGCTTTTTGATAGGATTACACCACTATACTGTTGCATTCAACACACACCATCCTTAATCCCATTTGTCAACAAATGACACACAACACCTAACCACATCCGTGACCTTAATCCCCACCTTATCTCGTAAATCATCACCCGCCCCTGGTGCAGCGAGTGTACATGTGCCTGTTATCTTTATACTATCTGCATTGTGTACTTCAATACAGAGGAAACAAATCAGTCACAAAGCTGCGCAACAACTTCCCTCCCTCTGTCCTCCCCTCGGTCTTTATTCTCTTTAAATGTTCTCACTGGAAGCAATCATCTGCCGCAGCCCTAATGGAAAAGAGCCGTTCTGAAAGATGATAGAGTGCGGAGATAGCCTTGTGCAGGTCAATAGTCGGAGCACAGTCAATCCTGTTGCTCTTAGAAATTGTAGATGAGACCCAAGAGAGAGGGGAATACACTCTGCCTTGCTTGCCTGCACATCCATACGTTCACATGACCATGGGACAAAACCTTCCAGGGCTTGAATTTAAACAGGCTTTTCTTCAGTGTGCTTCCCTCTTTAGAAAGTGCAGTGGACATACAGCGCCCACTTCAGGAGATTCAGCCGTGTTTGAATGGAGGCTCGAGTCATAGCTCCGTCAGTGACGTGTGTGTTCTGCTACTCGTTGCTTACACTAAATAAGCTGCTTTGAAAAGAAAAAAGGGTGATAAAAAAGGAGCCTTCAGGTAACAGCCTACTCAATGTCAGTTGGCTGATTTAATCCCACTGATTGCTGGGTGTTAAAGTCTACCGTGACACAGAAATGGGTTTGGATGCAAACTACGGCAATACAAGGATGCATTTGGCTGCTGAAGAAAAAAGCCGGCCCCGAAAGTGAAGCTGCCAACTTGTCAACGCGCTGTCGAGTGCTGTTAATGTCGGCCAACTTGTCTTCGCTCCTCAGCGCATACAAAACAAACAAAAAAGACTTGTTTCTTTGCTGGAGGCGAGCGGTGTTCGGAGATGCTTACGCGTAAATGGAGTTGTTGAAGACTCGGGAGAGGGCGTAGTTGATGTGGTTGACCATGTGATCCAGCTGTTCCTGGGTCTGTAGTTTCAGCGAGTAGGTGGTCTTGTCTGTGTCGATGACAACCTGTGTATGGACACGACAGTTTTTCAATAATAAAACTTCACACTGCTAGGAATGTTCAAAACAGCAGGTTTTAAATGTGTCACCTGGTGTTCTGGATAGGTGTTCATCGCTCGGATTTCCAAGAAGTTGAAGGTGACCTCCATCTGAAAACAGCAGGAAAACAATCACTGTGGTCCACACTGATGCGGTGTCAACATTCCTATTTTGTTCTATTACTTCTTACAGTTTGGGACTTACTTTCATGGTTTTGGCCTTATATTACTAGGAATATTCAGGGTTCCCAAACCTTCTCAAGAACCTTTTAGGTCCAACGCCATTAAATTTAAGGACCCAACAAAGCATAGTTTGAGAATCGTAATAATTAGCAGGCTTTAACAAAGAACAACAATTACAAAGAGAGTAAGGCTCTAAGGCAGGGGTGTCAAACTCATTTTAGTTCAGGGGCCACATGCAGCACAATTTGATCTCAAGTGGGACAGACCAGTAAAATCAGAGCATAATAACCTATAAATAACGACAACTCCGAATGTTCCCCTTCGTTTTAGTGCAAAAAGTACACGTACATTCTGAAAATGTTTCTATTTGATCTTTTTACAAAACATTATGAACAACCTGACATTTCTTAAGAAAAAGAGGTGCAATTTCAACAATAGTATGCCTCAGCTGATCATTTACACATGTGAATTACAACTTACAGATCACAGTGTATCTACAAAGGCACAAAACATTTGTCACGGGTATCTGGAACAGTATTTTACTTTATGATCAAAACAACTAATTTTTACACTTTGCAAAGTCACCCCGTTTGACACCCCAGCTCTAAGGTAACAACTAAAGTTCCTAATGTTAAGTAAAAGGAATAAATCAAACAAACTTCGATGTCTAGTTATGTCGTTTAAAAAACAAAAAAAATAACTTTCATGGCCTTGATTTTTTCACCCTTCAGATTTTAAGAAGCCGTGGGAACCATGAGGTTGTACTTACTAAAGTAAGAGATCTGGGAACGCAGCAACATAGTTTAAAAGAAGTCCGATGGAGCAAGAAACAGGATCATTCATGCTTCATGTAAACCCAGTGAGCTGAACTGTACAGTTAACATGCTAACAGTACAATCATTACCCTGTTTGGTGCAAACATCCATCACAGGGCACTTACTGTGCTCACTGTAGTTGTGTGCATGATTATTTATATTTTTGGATGCCCTCAGTTCCAACTTTTATCTTTCTGACTTCCAGGAGAGCCTTGTTAACATCCTGACTAAGGCTTTTTATAAAATCTGGATGCTTTGTGCAACAGGTTAGTTGACCAAACACTTGTGTAGAGACAGTCGAAACGCTTGCCCCTATAATGCTACACGTGCCTCCAGAGACGACACACAGAAAGTACTGCTGGGTCTGGAAGAGAAAATCAGTGCAATTCTCTGCCAGCCATGCCATGATGGATCAACTGGAACTGTGCCACTCTAAACAAAGGAAAATTAAGCACTTCAACGGTTGACTTATTTACAGCCCGTCTGATTTACCGCTCCGTGTTTCTTGCCATGTTAAGACTTTGTTGTTGTTGTGATGTTGCCACTGTCCCAGATCTCAGCAGTTATTCGGATGCGCTGTTATCATGATACATAAATAATACCCAAGTTCAAATTCCTTTGAATTATTGAGTAGTAGAGTTTGTGTAGTAGTTTGGGAAATACGCTTATTGTCCGAGATAAGACGATGGATACCACTTTCATGTCTGTATAGTAAATAAGAATCCACAGCCAGCAGCCGGTGAGCTGGTTTAAGATAAAGACTGGAAGCAGGGAGAAACTGCTGGCTCTGTGCAAAGGCAACAAAATCTGCCTTCATAGTCTTTCATTGAATCGTACCATGATGGAATCATATATTGAGATTTGGTGATACACAATTAAGTCATCTAAATAATAATAACAAGCACATACTAACTTTAAATTTCTCTGAAAATCTGATCAAACTCCGTTCAAACTATTGTCTTAAATCTGATCACTCAGTTTTGTGCCTGCATGTAAACAGTCAGTGTGCAGCTGGACATAAGTTTGTGCTCTACAATTTCACTTAAAGTTGTTAATTTTGCACTTATGGTTTCAATTAAATGAGAAAATACTTGTAATTTCTCAAGTATTTAATGCACAAAAGGAGTATATAAAAATAGGCTTTACCTTGAGATTATTTCATATAGACTATGTGTTCATTGAATTACCAGAAAACATGCTATATTGTGATATAGCTTGTTATCGAGATACGAAATGACCTATAACGAAATAGAAGCTTTTGGCCACATCTCCCAGGCCTTCAACCAGCACCTCTAAAGCTTAATGATTGACACATTGGGTTGTGTACAAATACATAAAGTGTATTAGCAACAATAAGCTACGCTAACCAACTGCTGTAGCTTCATATTCAAATTTGAGAGTAGTATTGATCTTTTAATCAAACTCTCGGTAAGAAAGTGAATAAAAACATTTCCCAAAGTGACAAACTATTGCTTTAACATCCCACCTGCCACCTCATGATCATCATTGTAAATCGCTATCATTCAAAAACATCATCCCCACAGTCATCATCATTATCTCTCCTGCTCTGAAAATCTGCTACTTTTTTTTGTGTCACATCTCTTGCGAATTACCATAAGATCAAGCATAGCAAGTGAAAGCCATAAAATTCCACTGAGCGGGGTAGCATTTACCTTGGTGGGCACCTTGACAGCAAAGAGATACAGTCTCCATGTTGCCAGGACCTGAGGGGAGAACACATTCATTTTTCTGTCACAGAGCAGGAAACACAAAATGCAAATGGCAGCAAAAAATAGCACAGCATAAACACCCCATAAAAGAGAGCAAATCATCTCTGCGGCTCATCCCGATGACTCGTAAGTCATGCTAAGCACTCTAGACATTAGCAAGCTAATGATGATGGTGTGTGTGGAAGAAATATTATGGCGAGATTGAGAGTCACATGTCGGTCCGATTTATCCCGCTAAGTTGTGTTGATGGAACAAAGTAGCACTTATTCAACAGATGCTTCATTGCGTCAGGGAGGAAACTAATGGTAAAAGAAAAAGGGGAGAAAGAAAAACGACAAAAAAGAGGAAAAGAGAGCCACAGTGAAAGGAATTACCATTTAAAAAAGGGTCTGGGGTAAAGTAAGAGACAGAAAATGTGAATATATTCACATCTGCCTATGTAATTAATCTCATTCATAATTCAAAAATCCACAATTAGCATACCCGATGCATGCACTCTGCATCTATATCCCTCCCTAGCTCGTACTACAATTCTTGGCCACACTTTGGTTTTGCTCTTTTTTTCAGCTGGCTTTCACATTCCCTCCTTTGCATTCTGTAATTTCTCTTCATCTCCATGGAAAACTGTTCATTCCCCCAACTCCCATCTTCTTCCTTAATCCCTAATCCCTCCATCTCCCCTGTGTGCCACTCTGCCCTGTCTGGGTGTGCTCCCGCCCTAACACCTCACTCCATCCCCTCTTGCCCTCAACCCCAAAACTCCCCTGTCTCCTTTCCCGTTTCAGTTTCTCTTTCTGCTCTGTCGCTTTCAATTCCTCAAGGCCTCTCTGCGCTGAATGGCTAATGGCGCCCCGCTGTGTGGCGGCGAGAGGAAGAAAGGAAATGAAACGTACAAAGAGAGGGGGGGGGGGGGGGATAGAGGAGGCAATAGAAGGACGGAGACACCAGATTTCCCTCCTGATAATGAAGTCTTCAGATACTACACCTACTCCTGGCAAGGCTCGCCTCACAGATCAACCCAGTGTCCTAACTGTAAAGACATCCGTAACAGACTCCCACAGAGAGGAGACAGGGGCGAGGGAGAGCAGTTGAAAAAAGAAAAGAAAATGGAGGTTACAGAATGATACCCCCACCAAGAGAATAAAATCTCCACACTAAGCTGGTGGAGGGGCCTTCACAGAAGATTGTTAGTCCAATCACAGCGCCATGACAAGTTTGAAAACTCTGTTGCATAAATACAGGAAGGAGGGGGGGGGGGGGGGGGATGTCATGAGACCTTGAGGCATTCCATAAAAAAAAGGAAAAGGGAGAGGTGGGATGTAGTGAGAAAATTAAAAGAGAGAAGCATATTCTCCCTTCACAAGCCCTGCGAGCTGACAGAAGACCTCATCATGTATACAGAGGCATCAATAATGCAGAGTCGCTGACGGGTGTCGACTTGATCCTCCGATGCTGAACAAGGCCTCTTGCGTAGGGTTTGTCCTGTCTTGATACATCATTTACAGCCCATTCAAGTATCATAATAAACGATCAATATTCAAGACAGTTACTTTTTACTTTGGTGTGCAGAAGTGTAGAAAAAAAGTAACGAAAAGAAAAGGGATATCCATTCAATATATGAGGCGCACCAAATGTCTCCCTTCCAACTTAAAATGTCCCTTCACCACAACCTCGCTGCACCCGATAGCCCTCCATAATATCAAGAGCAGGATCAATGGAGTTAGCAGGCTTCTCATTTTTACGGCGCGTCTACACAGGAGGACTGATACCAACCCTGTGTGCAATATTGATGTTGTTTACGGTTTGATTTATTATTCTCACACAAAACCTCTTTCATGTGCAGTGCTATACTTTTATTTATCCGTTTCTCTCATTCTATTCCCTCACATCCAATATGTCATTCCTTATTCTCATTGCACTTAGTGCAATAATGTTGGATAAACTTGTCACTTACTTTTAGTCCTTATAGTTCCAATCCTCTTTTTCATAATGTATATAGTGCTATATCTTTACATTTATATTTATACTATAGCTAACCCGTTCTCTCGTCCAACACATTTCATTATGCCGTTGCTCCTATATTAACCTACATGTGACTTATAAACTAAACTGGCGTTTTTACGCTCGATCAACATGCAGGTGACCTACATTCTGTACTGCATCTGAACGCATCCTGTGTAGTCCCAGACGTAGGTCCGAACCCGTCGCTGCGTGGGCCGTGTAGACACGGTGTTACATTGTAAAAGCTGCATTAACATTTATTTCGTGAATTAGCCACTGCTGGCTGTTATGTGGTTAATGTGAACGGCAAACCAGCGGCTGTACAATCCGCCAAATATGTTTTTGGGGAGTGAAATCGTACTCTGTATTGTTTTGATAATCAAAAAGTAGTAATGAGTATTTTTGCTGTTCTCAAAGACCAGCAGAGAGAGAGGAGTCTGCGGGTCAATAAATCATCAAAGTGTTAGCTTGCCGCGGCTTTGTTTCATGTACAGTATGTATCAAAACAACGCCTTGTATATCTGCAGTCCTTGTTCTTCTGGTTTCCCTTTTTTGAATGAGGAATACAGACCATCACCACACGCTGGTATGGAGAGGGATTTCCTCTCACTCAGACGCAGAATGTACGTGGTAGTTGGCCCTTGGCTGTAGTCTTTGCGTTTTCAAGACGACGACGCAACAGACGTCGGACTTTGTTGCAGCTAGTTCTTTGATGAGTGTCTGGGCCTTGAAGTTTTTCTAAAGCAAAAATATAATGTATTTTTGAAGCATAGAATCATAAGGATAATATAACCCACTATTAATATTAGTTGGCACAAATACCCAAAGCTAAAGTCCAACCCCAATAGGCACAACCAAAATTCTGGCAACCTTTATCCTAAAAGCCCGTCAAAGATTCATTGTCCGCCCAGGAAATCCTCCTCGAGAGTCTCGAGGTGAGATTGTCTACTTGTTTTGACCTGGTCAGCAAAGAACACTGTAGGTGACAACCTCGAAAAATGATGAGGAAATGGCGGGAGTGAAAGACTGGTGGGCTAAGGCGATGGGATGGGAGGTGTAGGGCTGCCCTTGCTGTGTCAGAAGCACTAGTTCAAAGAGCCAGCCGGCACCCTGAAGCAGACTGCGAGGACAGGGTGGGAGTGCGTGTGCAGTACGTGCACGAAAACAACAAAATGTATCTCTTTCCATTCCCATGCACACGCAGCTGAGAGGGTAGAGGGCGGGGGCTTATATTAATCATAAGCTGTCAGGCTCTGGGTCTTGCACTTCAAACGAGATGGTGCAAATCAAAGTGTGTCTCTGGGTCGTGTGTGTTGCAGCGCTGCCTCCGAGGAACAAGCTGAGGATCAGTGCCAGATTTGGCCGCCTGCGGTATTTCTGGCTCGGCCACAAGGGCATTTTATACACATAACACACAACACTGAAACTAGCATAGGTCTAGCATGCTAGTACAGCGCACACACACTCCGTTTTAGACATATAATGATGTACAATAGTTTGCTAAGCTGGCTTTAGACTACACTCGCCCGTCTTTCTGTCACACACACACACACTCAGTCGGCTATCATCACTCAAGTGAACTCAGCATCACAAGAGCACAACCCTGCCATCAGTCAATCTGTCAGCTTACATGCGCGTGTGTGTGTGTGTGTGTGTGTGTGTGTGTGTGTGTGTGTGTGAGTGACAGGGGGTTTGAAAGCACAGATGCCCCAGGTCTTGCTTTATAAGTGAACTTTAGAGTGGCTAAAACAGAGAGACGAAACCAAATGAGAGGAAATAAATGCAAAACTCAAAAAAAAACACATCTTTGTTCCAGATTCTCTCATAAAAACCAACCAGTCCAATGTGTCTAAATCAAACAAATGGCAAAGAGAGAGTGCTCTGAAAACCCAAAGGACCGCTTAAAGAAAAAAAAAGGATAGAGAAAAGGAGACATAATGGGAAGAGGTTGCGGGGTTGTACTATAGATGGAAGTAAGAGATGAGAGAGAGAGAGTGTATAAAGATGAGAAGTAGGGACTGGATGAATGCGAGGAGAAAAAAGGAGGGGGGGGGGGGATAAAAAAACCTGCGCAAATGTGAGAAAGTGGGATGAGAGAGGGAAGCACTGAGTGTGGGAGAGGCCAAATGGATGGGAAAACAGAGAGGGGGATGAGGACAATGAGAGTAAGGGAGAGAAAAATGAATAGGATGGAGAGATAAAAAATAGAGGCAGAGATACTCCGAGATGCCTCTCAGCCCTGACGACACACACACACACACACACACACACACACACACACACACTTTCAATCAAACTCTCCCTCCTTCTCACAGGGGAAGAGAGAAGGTCAGCAGTCGCACTTCATAGCTTCTCCGCCATAGGCTACCAACATGTGTTATGATAATCAAAAGAAAGCACAGTCCTAATTACAGCACAGAGCGCATCGCCGCGCACCGTCAGATGGTAAATTGCGGACACTTGCATAGAAAAGTACTCCAACACTGAGCATCTCGCAGTGAAAAGCCATGAAAAGGAAACGTGGATGATGCAGTGGTAATGTTTGCCATTACATGAAATAAGGAAGTGGTGTTGAGGGGCTGAAAGAACAGAAGATTCTGCTGCTAGCGCGGGCCGTCTATGCTTTGCTCGGCTTATTTTCACAGTCCAACGCGCAGCTGGAGTCTCTCTGCAACAAAGCATCCTCGGAGATGAAAGCCAGGCCCAGTTTCCCCATTTAAAATGACGATGTTGATTACATAATTCAGTGTTATTCAGTCTCATGCTTTGAACTTTGTATACCAGCACGCTTGGTTTTAATAGCTTGAAAAACAAGTCATTCAAAAGCGGGTTAAACTTTGGCTCAATTTTAGCCTCAGTGATCGTCTAATGTCCTGCAGACGTTTGTTGTGGAAAACATTAACCATGTGGAGCATAACAATCCTGAGTTTGAATCTGGACTGGGACCAGGTGAGTCAAAAACATTCTCCCTCCCAAAAACAAAGAAAAAGGGAACCTTTGGATATGTTCCGCTTTTTTTCCCCCTCTCTTCATCTTCAAATTGAAGAAGCTCAGTCACATTCTCAAGGTATTCGTGAAAGTGCAGCAAATCAGTTCCAATGAATCAGTAATGGAACGACACGGGGCAAGAGAATGTCAATTAAGACACAAATTGATTAAGATTGATGCTGTAAATAGAGATGTGCAGGTGTACAGGTTTTACTATATTTAGCGGTGAAGCTTACTGATGCTAACAATACCCCTGACTGCTTCAATTACAGTCATTGCCGCTGTTTTCAGACGGCACCGTGGACACAGCACAGCTCTCGTCTTTATTTGTGGTTTGATTTTGATTAGGGAGAACCTTTCTATTAGTTCAACAGAGGCAGAGCAACCACAGCCAATGAGGCTCCCACCCGTCTGGCTTTAGCTACTCTGTTCATGACTTGGGCTGAGTGGTAACGTTCAGTGAGAGATCCATCCAGTTGAAAGCTATAAAGTGTGCTTCATTATTAGCTTGACGATTAAGGTAGAAGGCTACAGATGTCTTCAGATAAAAAAATAAAAACTTTACTTCCAATGGATTACTTTAAAATACCGTAATTTCCGGACTATAAGCCGCGACTTTTTCCCCATTTTGCGACCCTGCGGCTTATATAACAGTGCGGCTTATCTATGGATTTTTACAGCTAACGGCCACTAGGGGAATTCCTAAATCTATGGATTTTACAGGTTACAGTCCACCGGATGCAGGGAAAGAGCGCGCAAAAGTAGCGAGTGGTACGAGAGACAGACGGACATTACGAGAGCGAGGCAGTGTGTGAGACACCCTCATTATGGAAAAAAAATTTCGAGGAGTCTTATTTTGTTAAATATGCTTTTATGTTGATACTCCTGAAACCGGCACTTTCTGGGGGTTCGCGCCACTTTTTCGGGAGACGGAAAGAAGGATACGCTGAAGAGAGGGGTGCATGTCCAAAAACCCCGACTGTGGAGTTACCGTATGATGATGACTTCCATGTGTTTCTTCTGTTTCAACGGATATATAATGAAATCTGGTCTCCCTTCATCGACTATGTGGGGAGCTCTATCCTTTATGACATCTTGACTGCTAGAGATGCACCGATTGGCCGGTTTTCAGTTGATCGGCCGCGACTTCTCATGTTGCCCATTTATTGCCTGTTCCACACACGCATGATGGTTTTACGTCAGGCACACAGCGGGAAAGAGAGAAACAAGTTGGGGGAACAACCTACTTGCCATCTTCCTACATTTGTACTTTTTTAAAAACAGAGCACAAGTTTTGTATTGTGATATTTACTGGAATTACATTTTCAGATGGATTATATTTGCCTTTTATTTTGAAATTAGCTTTGGGTGAGAGAAGGTCCTGTAACTTTGTGCAGTACTGGAGAAAAGTTATTTAATAGTCAATATTTTATTACGAACAATTTAATAGAATTTCCCATATAAAGAAGAAGTTACAAAAATATTTGTCTATGGACCGTTCAGGAACATTTGCTGATAATGGTGGTAATACTGTCATATGTTTGGCCACAATCGAGGCATGAAAATTTGATACCAGCACATCCCTTAAATTGTCAGAGCACCAAAAGATCAGATGTTACCTTTGTGTCCATTACATCCATCTACAAAAACATTTATAAATACAGATTCAAATCTTACCAGGAGACATTTACAAATCACATGACTCGGGAGTCAAAAACAAAAGATTGTCCATCAAACCATGCATGACGTTCAGTCCCAATTAAGAGTTAAGCTCCCCACATTTCCCATGATGCAACTAATAGTGTCCCTTCATTCGACCATCTCTGCCTGGCAAATGTCCGTGTCCTTCAAACTGTCTCCAAGCCCAAGCCAGGATAACCGTGACGACATCCTCTCGGTTGCTTTATCAAACACAGTAGACACTTTTACCGGCTGAGTAGTGCACGTTATGCTGATTAACTAATCTTGATCTGTGAAATTGTGGGAGAATCCTAACTACGTAGACTTTGATTTACCACCACTGAATTACCTCAGGATCTGGACAAATCAGTTGAGCACAAGTCAGTGCTGTGGTTTACACTGAACAGAGAGCTGAGGAACAGAAGCAATTAAACTATTCCAAACAGCGATAAAATTCAATAATTAAAGAGATAGATTCCCAGCGGGAAAGTAAAATACATTTAAAAAAAACAGCGACAAAATTGCAATAACAAGCAAAGGTTAAGGAAAATGAGATTCATAAAGTTGAGTTTAGGACACAAAGGAGGAAGAAACCTTAAAGAAAGTTGTTGATTTACTACAAACATGAGGCAGATCTTGGCACCAATGAGCTTTATACTTTTATTTATTGGTATTCATTAAGTCTCAAATTGCTCAGTTAGCCAGTACATGAGTCCACATTTGGTAACTGTAATAACTGGCCAACTGCAGCAAGTTTAAAGTCAATGGGATTTAGCACACAAACAAGTTTCTTATGTGGCCTTACTTACACACTGTCGATTATTTAGACTCAAGATTCAGAAAAGGAAGAACTCTATTTAAAAAAGCTAAATGGGAGTTGAATTATAATATGGTGTAAGAGCATTAGAATATCAAGAAAATAAAAAGTGGATTAAAAAACTCCACAAAGTATTATATTAGCGATTTATTAGTCCTCTCAAAACATCAAGTAGATCACATTTTGAGCTGTGATATCTTGTATGTAGCCGTGTGTAGGCCCAGAAAGATTCCCAGGGTGCACTGCAGTTTTCAGAACTAGACCTTTTCAGGTGGCTTCCAAGAAATTAGTGGCAGAAAAATCTCTCGGCACGTGGCTAAGTTTTCATAAGTAATTATATATTTTTTCATCAGTTTAGTTGCAGATAGTTTATTTAACAGTATGGTGTATATGAATACCCCCCCAAAAAAGTTGAATTACTTCGTTGTAATTAATCAAATACTGTACATGATCAGTAGAAATGTCTACTGGTTGTAAAAGTAGTATTGTTATCTTTAGTTCTATTTTATAACAAAAACTGAATATTATTATATTATCATCATCATTATTATTATTATGGAATATAGAGTCTTGTGATTATAAAACATGTTCAGTTACATTTTTGGGACTTTTTCTTGACTTAGTCAGTGATCAGGCAAATAAAGGGTGATACTGAACTGAAATATAATTCAACAAAGCCACATTTAATCATAATAACACTTATGGTGACATTTATAACGTAAAGGCGTAATCTAGATTGACGCTTTGGGAAATACTCATAGTAAAACAAGCCAGCATTGGGTCAGAAACAGAATCCATTTTCTTTGTTCTATCGTTTCTTAGAGGCGCATAATTAAATAGAAATCTTGCAAACTTTTTTTTTTGGGTTAAGTAACCTTTAAATGCTGCACCACTAACTCAACCTCAAACCTCCGCCCTACCACAGTCCCATGAGCCAGACCTCTGCGTAACCTAAGTGGAAATAAGCGTCTGAGGCGCCCGAGTGTGCTCAGGACTGTCAAAGAGTGGCAATCTCAGCCAGTAATAGGCCCGTTATTAGGTGGGAGCATTGGTACCACAGAGTCAACAGAGGATAAAACGAAGGGACCGATCGGGATAAATAAGTGGCGGAAGAGCCAAATCGGCAACTGGGGCATCACAACACATCAGATTCCCTCTCTCCCCTTCCTCCATTCTCGTTCCTCTTGTGGGCCACGCTCCCCTCCTCTTCCATCACAACCACCCCCTCCTCCCCCTGATGTCCCTCCCCGTCTTTCTCCCCCTCTCTGCCTTTGAAGATGCTTTGTTTTCCGAGTTGCCTCTAATCTTCAAATAGGGTGATCTAATAATGGCCGTAAGAGTGTGTAGGCAGAGAACTTTTGGTGCACCATGTGTGTCCTGCACATGTCAAACTGTACGCATGAGTGTGTGTGTGTGTGTGTGTGTGTATATGTTGGTGCATGCATGCTCCGTGATGGAACCATGAATGTTGATGCTCCCCAACGCATTGCCCTGGGTTCAGTTTGGATGTCATGCTGAGTCCTCCCTGCGTCTGTCTGAGATGGGTGGAGGGACCCAGCGCGTGTGTGTGTGCGTGTATGCGTGTATGTGTGTGTGGCAGCATGATGGCTGGTACAGTCAACACACCCAGACAGCTGGATACCAGCAGCCTCCGGAGGGAAAAGGAGGCAAAAAGAAAGAGCAAGATGTAGAACAAAGACGTCGATATAAACTTGATGTACAACATCAAGAACTCCTTCTGTCCACAAACTAAACAAACCAGAGGAATCAAGATGAAAGCTAGGATCTTGTTCAGATTATACCTGCTAAATCTACTTCAGCCACAAAGGAAGGATCCAGATGAAAGGGAGGATATAAAAAAAAAAAAAAAAAGGTAAAAGAAGCCTTCAGGCTGAGAAATGTTATTTTCAAGTATCATCACCGTATTAGAAAGCAATCCTAAAATATTCCACTTTCTCCAACTACCTTGTAAGACATTTTCAAGCACGAGTGAATATTTGTGCACAATACCCAGAGACTGAAACAAACTATTTACAAACTCCCTCGTCTGTTCACCCTTCATATATCCAAACAAATGTATCCATTAGAGTGAAAAGATTGCCTTTTAGAGGGGGAGACCTTGACAACAAGCTAGAATGAATGCTTATATCCACCCCCCCCCTCGTCTCCTTCCACTTGAAAGAATTTGGAGCAGTGGCAGCAGCAGCAGCAGCAGCCAAGGCCCATTTGGATGGTAAAAAAAAACTCTCATAAAGGCAGAGTCCTAATTGAATTGCTTCTGATGGAAAGAAGAGCTCGATACCCTTTTACAGGTTTGAGTAAAGATGGAGGGAAGAGGGAAGGGCATAAAGGGTAGAGATGGAGAGAAAGTGAGAGGCGACTGGCATGGTGGTGTTAGGGGGAGGGGGGGGGGGGGGGGGTGATGACGGGGAAGAGAATAATCGAGATGGACAGATAAGGAGGGAGGGAGAGAGGAAACAAAGAGGAGATGACAAAAATAGAGGAGGGGTGGTAATGATGGAGGCGTTGGGGGGAGAGATAGGGAAGAGACGGAAAACAGAGAAGTACTGATTAATAGTTTTGATGTGCTTATCAGCTTGTCTTTTTTGTTGTATTTAGGAGAGGAAATGAGCTTGCGCATAGCAACTGTGTGTGAGTAACTGATCAGTGGCTGACTAACTGACAATTCCTCAATAACAGAGGTGGCCTTGGCTCACACAACCTCCTTGAACACATCGCAGACTGCCCACACACCCTCTGGCATACACTCGCACAAGCTTCTTCTTCAGATAAAAACAATAAAAGATGTCCTTGTACGTACACCATGTCCGGCTTACACACATACACATACCAAATTCTTGCCTGTGGCATTAAGGCCATCCTGCCACATCTAATAAACTCTGAGGATGGACTCAGTAGGCCATGTCCACTTTGCTCTGCTTAGGCAGCATCTGTCTTAAGCCTGAATTTCAGCACGTCTGTTGTGTCTCAGGATGCATAATCTGTGACTTCTTATGGCTCTTTCAATTTGTTGCAATTAACTTCCATTGATTTCCACTTTGTCTGCAAGGAGCAAGTGCCATTCTGTTCCATATTCAACACCTAACTCGTAAAGACACTTTAACAATGAATATCTCTTTCAGGTGACCTGGTGTGACAGAGGACGGGGGGTGGGGGTGGCTGTGAGGGTGTTGGCGTCTCTCACCAGAATCCTGTCCTCCGTCTTGCCGCTCCGGGTGTCCTGCTTGATGGCTCGCACAAACTTAATGGCCTGCTTGTCCAGCACCTTCCTGATGCTCTCTAGAGAAAAGCGTAGAGAAAAAAAAAAAAAAAAAAAGGTAAAACAGGAGAGCCACTTGCATAATGTAAACACATAACAGAAAATAAAGCGCTGCACTGAGATTCACTCAGAAAATCTGTAAAAAGATTTTTTAACAAAAAGCTGGAAACTCAGATTCAAATATACATCTGGGTGACAAATAAAAGGAAAACACATGAATAAATAAGGAGCAACACTGACGATGCACCGATTTCCCTGCTGATACCAATTCTGATACCATAACCATAGACTGTATACAAGAAGTGGACGCAGTCACTGTGACCATTGGTTTGTGGACAAGAGTTTTGCATTTTGGCCTTCACCATCTTGGTTTTTTTAGAACCAGAAGTGACACGGGAGGGTGCAAAGTACAACCGAACGCTGAACAAGTAATTTTTAGGCAACCAAAATGTTACAATTAACTTTCATGAATTGAAAACACGCTGTGAAAAGTTCTAAGACGGAACCACAGAAGAGCACCCAAACCAGACAACACCGAGGTAGCGACCTGTCCCTCACAAGGTAGCCCCGCTCTAAAGCATACCTGGCTTTGTTGTTTATTACTCTAAAATGGTACTATCATTTACAAATGCTGTATTGAAAAAGACTTCAAAGGATTCACGCCATAAACTTGGTATGAAAATGTTTACTGATGTATTAGATAAAGTGAGAAGTAGAGCCATTTTCTCATCGACTTCTATACAATCGCACTTCTTTTTACAAACTAACAGTCGCCCTGTGCGGGCCATTAGAAAAAATCTAAGTTTACTTTTACTCCCCAATTGCTTTCACTTTTCAGACCCAGAGGTTTCCCCTTGATCTTAAATTTACAGCAGGATATTAGGTGATACCGCTCCAATACAAGGGCTCCCCTTTATACCTCACTGCATTGATCCCATTAGGTAATTTGTCTGTGTGTAAGGTAACATGAGGTCACAACTACAAATCACTTCTCAACTATAACAGGAAGCTAGAATTTACTCTTCATAAAGTGGCTCAATACAACAAATATACAGAGAAAAACAGAAAAAAAATGGGGCTCTTGCAGTGACAACGCCAAGAATGAATAATAAACATGTTTATAAATAAGACAATAATGTGCACAAGGGGTTGCTATGATGCTCAAAATTCTGTCCACAGCCCTGTGTGACTGTGTAAAAGTGGAATCAGTATCAGCGCTGATACCGACCCAGCATATTGGGATATGTATATAAGGAAGGCCCGTGCTTCCATAATAGGTACGAAGGGTCACCAAGTGGTTTGATGTGTATGAAATGATGTGAATCTTATGATATGACATTCACAAATCACAACCCAACTGAACACCTGTGAGAGATTTTGGAGTGACATGTCAGATAGTGCTCTCCACCACCGTCATCAAAACACCAAGAATGGTTGACTTTGGCACATGGTCTTCATCAGCAGATAGAATTTGCTCAAGGTCAAGAATGAACTGTCAAGTTCAACATTTAAGCAAACATGGACAATAAGTCCTAAAAGTGATCAGAATAATGTACAATTTTATCTGAAAATATTTCTGAAAATGTATTAATCATTTAAATAACATTTTAAGCAAAATCCACTGGTACCACGCTCTCACATGTAAATATTTGCTAGTTTTCTAAGCTTTATATGATGATAAACTGAATATCTTGAGACTCTCATTGCCATTCCTCTCCTCCTGCTTCGTGCTCTTTTCCTCCTGCATGCCTGGTCTCTTGGGTCTTGGATAAAACCTCAAGGCATCATTTTGAGATCTTGAAAATTGAGATGGACATTTTTTTTTACAATTTCCTAATTTTCTAAACAATAATGAAGAGATTAAAGAAAATTATCGTAAATTGCAGACCTAAGTAAGTGGCTCTTGAGACGAGATTGTTTTCTCAACTATGAATAATGTTCATCCCTCTAGTTCCAAAGTCTGATAAATTACCTTTAGTGATGTCACTAGAGGCACATTTTGGTTGCTGAAGACTACGAGTTTAAAAATGATGAATATCTCATTGGATGGAGTCAGAAATGCGGAAGCTTACCAGAAGTCTGTAGCTCGTTCCTCATCCATATTAGCCATTACACATTAACACAATAACAAACATTATCATCCAAAAACCCCCAAGGAACAGTCAGTGGTTGAGTTGTATTGTGGGTAATGTACTATAGGCACTAGGTTTTGACAAAGAAGAAAAATGCACGGAGTAAGAAAGATGACGTCTCTGGATCTGCTGCATATATTTCTTATCCATTTTCTTTTTTACTGTCGAGTGTTATTCCGACAATGCTATCGGAGTGCATAGCTAAATCGAGTGCTCTTTTAAACAAGCTATACCAAGGTGCATTGAAGCCGTTCTGTTCCTGTACATAGTGCTCTTACAGTGACTTTTGACAGTAAAGTAAGCTGTATGGCAGTATTGAGACTTGATTTTGGACACGTTTCGGACCTGGTCATATGGAAATGAATCAGTGATCCTTAAATCGGAGAGCCTGGCTTTGATACATTCCATCCATGGCCGTATCTTAGTAAAATCACCACGTTATGATGTTGTCGCAGTGTTTTGTCTATGACTTTCAGTTTAGGGATAGACTGATGGATTTTTCCTTTAAAAGACAGCCGCACAGGGGTGACCAGTAGAGCGCTACAAAAAGACACAAACTTGAGGACAGGCAGACACACACACACAACCTCTAACTGAAGAGGATTCATAACGGGGCTATTTTTAGCCTCAGAGAGAAAGCAGCAGCCCAGCTCTTCTCAATGGAACCGACCACAAGACCCAGAGCTGAAATCTTTAGGGGCCTCTACTCCACCCCACCACATGGGCACGCATGGCTTTGCTGAAGCTCACTGAACCGCACTGAGACCTCCATTTACATTTCCTTCACAACACCCCAGACAATCCAACCTGCTATTCACAAACACAATGTCAATATACCCTCGGACTGCAAACGTCATATGTGCCTGCAAGCCGTGTAATATTCACAGTGCACATTTTACGTGGGGCCACCTCTGCTAAATATGAGCCAGGCAGTCACAATCTTGCAACTCTCTCAGTAATGCACAATTCTCACTTTCCACCTCCAATATCAACCAGGAAGCTGGCTCTCTCACACTTGAGTAAGCAGCAGCAGCAGATGCGGGGAGGACGAGACAGAGATGGAGTGGTGGTGGTGGGGGGAATAACACCGGCAGATCGAAGGAAGGATCAGCCGAAGACAAACAGAGAGTTATTGACGTTAAGCTGGGTAAGACCCAATCACTTAAACCTTTTAACACACTCTGCGGCGCCCCCAAGGCCTGCTGGTGTGACTTTGGCATCTGCTCCCAAAGGGGTGTAGATGAAGAAACAGGATGAGTCAGTCCCCCCTTTTTCCACTTCAATTCCTTCTCATAGCCACACTGCCTTTTTGACACTTTAATGGCTCTGCTTACTTACATGACCCCCATCGTACCACCTCTGCATCTTGTCCTCCACTGGTAGGTGTGCTACTGGCTTAAAGCCACCTGGCTCTTATCACCAAGCCAGACAGAAGGGGCTTGACCAGGTTGAGCTGGTAAACAGCAGGATTTAACTCGCCACGTCTGGATAATTAGCAGTGAGAGACACACACACACCTTGTTTAACATCATCCAAACATGTTGCGTGTGTGCGTGTGTTGTACAATCTCCCAGTCAGACAGAGGCTCAGGGCTCAGCTGAACCCATGCTGCCTGCTGTACGCAAAGCGCTCCCAGTCGCACAATAACTCCCACGCTCACACACAGAGAAAAGAAAGAGATGAAAACTCCTAATGATTGCACATGGCACGCACATATGCACGGCAATGCTTAAAAATAACTCTACATGACAGCACTCGCGATAAATTCCACGGCCGATCTTTATGCCAAATCAATCGGAAAGTGAACACTCCCGCTCTGAGATCGATGGGATTACAAGCCCCACAAGCTTCAACAGCCATTAACTCTGCTTTTGCCTTGGGAGGCATTTCCTGCGCTTGCATGCGGTGATAACTCTTTTTTAAATCAAACGCACAGGAAAGCAGAGATTTAAAGAGCAGCTGAGTGAAGACAAACTAGCCCCACACGTCCTCCTTCTCCTCTTCCCTCCTCAATGAGAGGTTAAAACATACTTCCCCGGAAAAAAATAACTCATGTTCGAGCTCACCTGTGATTTCTCTGCTGACGTTGACGAAGCCCGCCGTTGAGGTGTCCTTTGAGGCCATGGTGCGCTCCTCCCGCCGGTGTAGTCCGCCGCTTTCAAATGTCCCCTGCGCACTTCTTCTTCGTCCCCCCGTTTTTTTTGTATACCTCCCTCCGCGCCTGCAGGTGCTCCGGGCGCAGCAACAGTCCGGACTGTGTGACGTGAAGCGATACTGTGTGGTGCGCACTGGCAAATACCCGAGGAGCGCCTCCGACTTCAGCGCTCAAGCACATGAGATGGAGAGAGAGAAGAGAGAGAGAGGGAGAGAAGAGAGAGAGAGAGAGAGGAGAGAAGAGAGAGAGGGGGAGAGAAAGGAGATAGAGATAAAGAGAGGGGGGGCACAAGGGTTCGAGGTTGTTGCCATTGTTTTTTCTTCATTTTGTTTAAAATTATTAAAACAAATGAGATTATAGTTCAATCATAAAGGGATTCAATTATGAGGGTCCCAAACAGAGGGGTCTTAAGGTAAAATACTATAATAATAGTATTAAATTGAATACAAAGAGAGGAGTAGTCCAGATTTAGGCTACTCGTCATTTACTTGACTGAGCATGGATAGCAGAGCTGCAAAGATTAACCGATTAATACAGTAGTTGTGAACTATTAGAATGATGTGCAACTATTTTGATAATCCATGAATCGGTTTGAGTAGTTATAAAAAAAGTCAAATTCGGATTTCAGTTTCTTAAACGGGATTATGTTCTGGTTTCTTTTTCTCTGATTGTAAAGCCCACAAATGTTCAATATTAAATAAATAATAAATTCTGAAATTAATATGAATTAAAAAGATATATAAACAAACCAATTAGCGGTGACCCTATCTCTTTAATTACTAAAACCCAATTCATTATTATGAAATAATTTTCATGACAGTGGATCTTTCACCTGGGCCCGCCCTCCTCACCTTTCAGCCAATCACATAGCAGCCTGACCAACCGTTAATTTAACGGTTTTAAACACAGTGCGCAGTTACAGCAAAATAGAAACATTTTATTTATTTTTAACATAACAGCAACACATGCTACCTAACTAGCCAGCTAACTAGATTTTTTTGGCTTGTGAGCTTGTATTTATAACTAAGCATGACAATGAAGAGCATGTGATAGCAGTAGCAGCTAGCTAAAGTCTATTCAGTGTTACCTTTGCGGCGCTGTGAAAGCTGTTTTCAGAAAGACACACAACTCTACGAAGAGCAAAAACTCACAGGCTATCCGAAACCATTCCTTCGTTCACTCATTCACTACTCCATATTTAAAAATTATTTCAGAGTATTTTTCTTTGGTCGTTGTAGCTAAATTGGACCCGCTAGTTCACAGGCTAGCTGATTACACTGGAGGCTGAGAGTGCATGTGATTGGCTGTAAGGTGAGGGGGCGGTCACTCATGAGGATTCCACTCTGACGAATAAAATAATATAATGTAAACGTTAAAATTACGTTTCCTAATAATACTTTTAAATATATATAATTTATTGGTTATATTATTTTTTACTTTATGTATTTATATGATTATTTCTTTTTGGAATGTTTTACTTATTTAGATAATATTGAACACTTTCTATTGAACACGATTTTCTTTCTCTTTTTTTATGTAACCTTTATTTAACCAGGAAATTCCTAGCCCAAATAGGCAGCATTAACAACGAGGTTCATTCAAAAAGCATGAGGCTTGTAACACAGTATGCAACATAAATAAATGCACATAGAAAAGGATAAATTCCTTACAACAACCTAACTTAAAGCTTAAAACAACCCAATAGCTGACTAAAATACAAACATAAACAAGAACAATTGAAAATGTAAAGAAATTCTATGAGGTTAACACATCAAGATACTAAAATACCCTAAAGCATCAGCAGCCACAAGAGAATATTTTTCTGAAAAATTACAATTTAAGATCCAATTGCAGAAGATTCCAGGCAGAGGCCGCAGCATGTATAAAGCTCTTTTATCCAGTTCTGTAATGGAGCTATAAGTCTGGAACCCAAATGGAGGTCAGACTGCCTGACTTTTTTATTTCCTTCTGAACTGCTGATGACAATCTGGTCAATGTTGGCTCCAAATCCTTCTGCAGATAAACAGAAAGGTAGACATGTATTGTCTGAATGAGAATAAATCCAAACACTTATTCTTCCAAATTATCAAAAAGTATCTTTATTAGATCATTTAAAAGGCTTGTGTCAAAACATTGACCTGAAATCTTCTGTTCCACCGCGTCTGCCTTTTTTGACAGAATAAGTAATTATTTATTTGAAGAATGTTTAAACTATATATCTTTGCAGAAAAGTAATGGTTTTATTATGTCAGGGCAGAAAGTTAATTTGATGTTTTTGATAAATGTGTTTTCATGGCAATATTTCTGTAATGATGTGCGGACATTGAGGGAACAGAGCCATATATCAAACGGTGTCGTTCAGTGCCTCCTCGGAGTTGCGAGATCACCACTCATGGCTGTGATAGGATTTGGGACGGAGAATTGGGAGGCCGGGTTGAAGATCAAGCTGTATGTAACAATGATATATGATTCACCCACTCATCTGAATGGCTGCTACTTGTCAATGTCATCGCTTATGCAACACAGTTCAGCTGTTCTTTCATAGATGCAGCCAGAATTAGACCAGAATTTTTAACCCTTTTAGTCCCATATATCACCTCCTAATTTGACAAATGTGCGCATGGAGGCACAACTGAATGGGTTTTTGTAGGGTGCAGCTGTGTCTGAGGTCATTACCAAAAATTGGCCATCAAAGCAACAAAAGTGCAGTGTCTGCTATATGCATGCATACACATTTCATGTAAGTTTGCGCATGTGTGTGAGAGACCTTTGTGTCTGCGTCTCACTGATACTTCACTCTGATGAAAGAAGACCCAGTGGGGGGCATTATGCCGGAGAGAGAGAGAGAGGTGGGGGCGTTGAGGGAGAAAGGCAGAGAATAAGAGGTTTATAGTCTGGGGGACTGTAGCTGTCTCCAGGTTTGATCAAGTTAAAAACTTCAGCACTGTTCAAAGATGCACTTGAAAGGACATATCATTATTTATTCATCAATGCTGCATCTTATAGAGAGGAGTCTAGCTGCTTAATATGCCCTCAATTACCTGTCTGGCTGTCTAGGCAGTGTATGTGCATGAAATTGCTTACATAAGACAATGCTGGAATAAAACATTTTTAACAAGGTAAGCAATGGCAATGTGTTGAAAGCACACAAAACCAGGAAACACCCATTTGTTGAAATGTTTACCTCTGGTAGTCATCAACATCTGTGAAGAATTCACATATCACAGAAACACTTAGAGAGGGAGAGAGAGAAAAGAAGAAGAAGAGGAGTTTATAATATACTGGCAACCACAACCAGTCTATAACAGTCTATAACAGCCAGAGGATGTGAAAGTGTTAGCGCCCGCCGTATCACTGTTCTTCCTGATGTCAGTGATAACTCAAGCTGATGCTTCAAAGCAGGTTTTAGATCCGTTTCCAACATTCAGAACAAGCGGGGTTCTCAGTGTGTGGATTGTGCTAGAGTTGCACACAAGCTGTGATACACTGCCCTCATCTGGTTGAACACAGTAAATATCGATCCTATGGACACACGTTTCATATTTCAAGTCAGCAGAGGCTGGTTTTTTTTTTTTTATAATCAGATGTGGACAAAGTACGCAGATCTTCTACTTAAGTAAAAGTAGTACTATCACAGTGTAGCAATACTCTATTACAAGTAAAAGTCCTTGATTCAAAATATTACTTAAGTAAAGGTATTAGCATCAAACCGTACTTAAAGTACTAAAAGTAAAAGTATTCATTCTGGACAATGGTCCATTTCAGAATAATATATGTTATGGTATTTGTTGCTTATTTGTTTTCACTGTATATACTGTCAGGTAGCTTAAGAATTTCACCAAGGGATGAATAAAGTGTATGTTAAACTATTATAATACATGATACGTTATTTGTTGATTATATTTTGTATTATTGGTCTAAATCTTCAAAGTAACTAAAGTATTAGATAAATGTAGTCGAGTAAAAAGTGTAATATTTGACTTGGAAATGTAGTAAAGTATAAGTATCAAGGATGGAAATACTTAAGTAAAGTACCAGCACATCAAAAATTGTAGTTAAGTTTAAGTTGTTGACTTATTATGAACTTTAAGATGGCATAGGTCAATCTGGATGGCAGTGACTCTTTAACAATTAAATAGATTACTGTTAACATAACTCAGCGGTGGAAGAAGATCCTGTATTTTAGTCAAAGCAACAATACAACTCTGTACAAAGACTCCATTAAATGTGAGACTCCTGTAATCAGAATCCTACTTAAAGTATCAAATGTGAAAATATGTGCTTTTCAGAAAGAAATGCTTCTGGTGACCGTTAACATATATGCCATTTTTAGATAGTTACTGATGCATCACTTTGCCTTATTTAGATGTTATAGCTGGTTGAGGTGCAGCTCATGTTAACGGCTTACTGATGTAGTTTAGTCCAGTGTTTACCAACAGGGATCTCGCTCAGAGCGGCCAGATCAACATCAAGTAACGCAGTCCGTGCCTCAAACCCACTCAATTATCATAAATCATTAAGCCTCTGGAACACTCTACCAATACAAATAAGGAATGGATACAGCATTTTTATAATCAAATTGAAAATATTGTCAAAAGAAACTCAGATATGTACTCGGAAATAATCTGATATTTTTTATAAATGAACTTGTTTGTAGAGCTTGTCTGATTGTGTAGTTTAAGATTGCTATGGGATCTAGTTTCTACTATTTTCATTGTGACGTTATTATGTAGAATATGCCTTTGATCATTTGTCATCTTTACTTCTTGTGTCGGGACCATGGGTGCAAACTAGCTGTCGAGCTAACCCCCGGCACATTTACATTGATGTTGTTAGTGTCAATGTTGATTAATGTGCACTGTCTCATTTAAATAAATATGTAAACAACATAGCCTGGTTTCTATTCATAAATACATACTATATATTCTATGGAGGCAAGTGCCAAACATTGCCTCTAGTATTCTGTTTTATAGAATAATTTGCTTCTAAAAAGCTTAAGGACTCTCAATGACAGGTTCATACTAATTGGAGAAGAGGAGTGGAATTATCCTTATTTATACAAATTATACAAAGAAATAGTGAAATTATCACAATCCGCCCAAAACCATTTTTTACCTGCCCAAGCAAGTACAAAGTATCCCAAATCTGGCAACACTTGTCCGGCCCTCTCCAAAGGGTCACACAATAAATCTGATGGGTCGTAATAGAGAACAGAAGAAGAAGAAGATCATTCCTAAACACATTTTTTTTTTATCTACTTTTGAATAAATGTACCTCTGTCAGCCAAAAACTGCTATTTAAATGAGACCATGAAGGAGTTTATAAGAGAAATGTCTCTTTGGTGGAAGTGCTAAAAGCCGCAGTATATACTTAGAAGTGCAAACCTTTCCATTGTCATATTAGTGGCTGCGTCTGACAATTCTCTGTATGTTTCCAAAACAGAAAATCCACCATTAGGCTCTCTTTTTACATTTGGTACAGACCTGTGTGTGTCCAATTTTGTGTAATTGCTGTAATTCCCATATTTAAACGATACCAAATAAGTAGTGGAGTAAAAGGTAAATTAGCCTTATTTCCATCTGAGAAGAAGTGGAAAGAAAGGTACAAGGAACTCAAAGTAGTACTTATGTACAGTACATGAATGAATGTACTCGATTGCTTTCCATCACACCTATCTCATTAGCATTTTCCAAATGGATTCAGATGAGTTTGACATCAATTTCTAGGGCTTCACAAGGACATACATTTTAGTTGACCTTCTCAGCAACGACTCTACTTGAGAAAATCAAATCCACAGCAGCCCGTTGCTAAATGAGCCTACATAAAGATTAAGAGGGAGTGTGAAACAGCTGGCTACATGGAGACAGCTTGACTGCCTGCCTGTGCTACACTCCACCAGAGGCTACACACTTGCCTTTGTTAGGGTCCCGACTGTTACAAGGCTTTATTTTTGTCTGATTCCTCTCTTTACTGCATTGGAGCCCCAAGAAAAAAAGATGAGATGAGTCAGTGACTTATTGGAAGGAATACGGAGGATCACTTTTAAGGCCGGAGAGTGGATAACAGCATGAGATACATTCTCTGGCTTTCTATTTCATGGCTCCATTGATCTGTTAATGTCACACAACAAACAGCTGAAAAGTGCATTGATTGGACATGATGTCCAAAAGGGCTTCGCTGTCCTTTCCCAGACATCTTTGAGGTCTTAGATGTCTCATAACAGGCAGGATTTGACACCGTGCCAGATTGGGAGCAGGGATGAGACTTTCACTCGAACATTTTTACAGTCAAGACACTCACATCAAGGTTTTAACCGTTTATTGCAACAATCATTTTGAGTTCAGTGAAGAAATGTTCCGGGAACAAATTCATTTTTTCTCATGAACCTTCCGGCGCAGCCTTAGATAGGAATAGGAATGAACATGAACCCATTGATAAAAACATCTTGAAATCACACAAATTTAAATGCTAATGCAGGAGGAAGCTGGAGAGGTGAGAGGAGAGGGAGTATAAAGAGGAGGTGTAGCAGCAAGGATCTGTGCTGAGCACTAGTGGATGTGAAGGGAAAGAGTGCCAAATATATAGTAGGTTGTAGTCTTATACAATTGCACTGTATATAACCTCTGATATTAAAAAAACTGCATGTGGAAATTCATTCTCATTCTTGCTCTTGGAATCAGTTGCGCTTATCTTCATGACACGGTCTGCTGATGAAGACTGAACTCCAGCTGAAAGCACAATAGTTAGATTTTCTTTTCTTAAAGAAATTGTACTTAAACCAGTGTTTACAACAATGGTTTCCAAAGTGGGTGATTTTATTTGGCACCCTGGGGTGCCTAAAGACGGGACAACGGTGCCACATGATTACTTCATTTCCTTTTTTTACAATATATTTTTAATGAGGTTCCACCACATAAGTAACGAAGCGACATTTATACATAGTTGTGTTGTGTTGCTTTATGTTTTCAAACCGTAAACATTAAAATCACTACATTAAAACTCTTTATTCAGTGTTTTTATCGGTTTTAATCACTGGATTTGTTTCTTTTGGAGAGGAGGAGTCCTCTGTGGATAATTCAGCTCCTGGTAAAAACATCCTGAAGGATGAACTATGAAGAAATTATAACCGGGAGAAGCTGACTGTAATGACAAACTCCCATGAACCCACGCTACTCCAGGACGCCTTAATGTCAGAACATTTAATAATTGTATGATTCTCTGTGTGTTTCTTGTCCTACAACACCTAAAATGTAAGTGTAAAATGTTTTAATTTTGATAAAAATGAATCATATACATTTAGTTGTTTAGCACGCAACATATTTATATTTGTATATATATATAACATACATTTATATTTGTTTGTTTTAATATTTATCCGCAGATCTGCAGGGCAACACAGTCTTGTTGTAGTGATTGAGAATGGGCCTCATTATTATTTGCCTTAACATTGATGATAGTCCACATACATTACATATATTTACATGAATGTTATTTATTTTGTTTGTTTGTTAAAATACATTCAAATATATGTATAGGTGAGAGATTGCACAGTATGTGTGTTGTCATAAAAATCACTTTGGGGGGGGCGGGGTTTAAAAAGCATTTGGGAACCACTGGTCTACCACATGGTTCCACTAAGCTAATTTGAAGGCCCCTTTTGCAACAATATTTTCTTCAATAAAGAACCCTAGTGACAAATCTATCGATTTTTGGACAAATGTTTGCTGCTTTTCCTTGAAGAGAGTGAGCAAGAGTGTAAGAGTGTAAGAGTGTACATATGTAGTCCTTCTGTATCTCAGCTGCTTCCAGTGAGTGACAGAGAGCAGGCTTCTTCAGAAAAACAAATACTTCTATCCACAGCATGAGTGAAAACTGCACATTTACTTGTTCTGTGGATCTTCACGGCCCATAAAAAGTACACGTGTCTTGCTTTTACAACCACCTTTATCATGAATCATTCTTGTAATTTAAGTACAGCTAACAGTAATATATGTCTTTTTTTTTCTTCCTCCACCCATAAGGTTATCTGATTTTTCCGCCCATCTGTGTTTGTTTTCTTTGTCTGCGATCAACATATTCTGAACGTTAAGCTGTTGTGTACATTCACACTCCCACCAGAAATCCCAACCATCAGGCCACACTCTAGTTACTTCTTATATAACTCAATTGTGTGTTGACTGTGAAAGTAGAAGCTAACTGGGAGAGCTATTACTGTGGACTGTATTCTTTAGCATCTTGTCAACAATGGCCATCCACCTGATACAAACTGCTAACTCTCGCTGATAAAACTGTAACTGTAGTGACGTTCACATTTTCACTTTTTAAATGTTTTCAAATCAATTCAAGTGAGTCAAGAAGACCCTGAATAAAGATATGGCATTCAACAGCAAGCTTCAGAACCTATTATTACTTCCTGGTCCTTAGCATAATAGAATATAGAGTTTTCTTTAGAAAATATATGGTAAAAAGTGAATAAATCAAGAGTGACATAATAGATTAAAAAGTCAATAAATGTATTTATGCAGAAGAGAGGCAAAATGATTATTCGCACAGATCGCATTAGTTGAGGTGGAGAGTTTAAGAGTGACAGTTAAGCACACTCCATTTAATTCAACAGCAGGGTTTTGAAATAGCTCAAACAGAAGAGTGGGCAAATGTGGAAGCGGTTAAGGACGGAGTTCATGTGTGCTCATTGGTTGCTGCAGTACTGCTCGTTGGCATGATTTCCACGTGCATCACAGTGTGAGATTACAACACCTGCATTATTTTAAAGTCTCTCTTAGTCTGCATTGAGTTCTACATATGAGCATTCAGCTATTTATGAGAAGCAGCAGATTGCAATGTAACAGAATGCAGTTATAGAAAAGGAGGTTGACAAAACAAAAGGAAAACAGAGGTTGTTTACTGTGTATAGGAAGTAGATGTCATCTCCGTCACAAATTGGGTTGTGGACTGCAGTTTAGAAGCCTCGAGTATGGCATTTTGACCATCGCCATCTTGTTTTCTACAACCGAACAAGAGATTTTCAGGCGATCAAAATGTTACAATTAACTTTCATGAACTGGAAACACACTGAAAGGGTTAAAGTTGTAAGACGAAAAACACAGAGAGCAAATTATGAACACTGGGGTATTAATTTTCTCATATAATTCTATACAATCGGACTCCTTTTTGCGAAATAATGCAGGTTTAAGGCACTTCAGCATTGGCTTCACCTTTCAGACCTGGAGGTTGCCACTTCAGAATAACCTATAGTGACCCTTCGGTGCCTCCAAATTCCCCGTGAAAGAGGACCCGCTCCAACAGAAACACAACGATTCTTAGTTTCAGGTGATTAAAAACTAATGAAATAAATAAATCCTACACGTGGCTCCTTTAAATGAGTGCTTCCCGACCTTAACCCCACCATCATCAGCACCACCAGTCAGATTCCAAATGTGTTCATTTGATAATATACTGTATGCACATGAAAACAATTGTTGTGAAACATGTGTTCATACAGTTAGAAATATTTAAATACATTTAGTAATAAAGAGATGGATACATTTAAAATCACAAGTATTGAAAAGCAGTATTCCTTCAGATGTTAAGGATCAGTGATCAGCAGGTGAGCAGCCCAGTCAGGCATACTGCAGTTCTTCATTCATTTTCTATGCCCATCTGTTCCTTCTCTGGGGCATGGGGCTGGAGCTCATCCCAGCATGCACTGGATGTGAAGCATGATCAGTAATACTCAATGCAATCCTCCAGGAGGAATTGAGAAGAGTAGTTGTGTGTATCCCAACTCATGCCTGGTAGCAAACACAGCCTTTATTGCATCAGGTGAAAAAACAAAACAATGTTGTTCTGTTCAAATTAGGTGAAGTATAGTTAATGCAGTCGGATCCTCCGTGGATTTCAATGTGCATCCTGAGCATATAAATGAGGCAGAGCAGGAATGAAAACTACATTTGGTGGGTAAATGTAAAAGTCTCAATAGAACAGCATCAGTGTGACAGCAGAAAACTAAAGCTCTACTGATGCGCTCACAAACATGTTTACATTTCTAATCATACAGGATTAAGATTTCATAGCCTTCTGAATTATAAGCCTTTTAAGATGGAAACACTTTAGTAAAGTACCTCAAAATTGTGCTTTTTCAATCGTCCTGTTACATAGACTACGTGCTCCGCGGCCTTGTTTCTTTACCTTTTTTAAAATCCATATACAATTAAAGGGAGTGTGAAGCACACCACCTTAATAATCAATCACCATTTCAGTAGGTCAATTGTTGCCTTTAAAAGTAATCAACTTTACATAAATGATGAGATCAAAGATGTTTTTTTTAAATTCTACAAGCATAATTAGGTGTGAAAATCAATAATCCCATTTCATCATTCAGCATGACTAAATAATTTTCTCATGAAAGCGAGATGAATGTATAACAGAACTAATTCTACTTTGATTTAATATCCCTTTTTTTTGTCTTGTACTTTAACACTCATAGTTTTTTTTATGCCTTTTTGTTCAAAAACATACAGCCAGTGTGTCACAAGAGAATGAAAGACAAATCAAAGTTCCTGTTACAGCACTGTGGGATGGTTCATCTTAAATTACAGGGAGGTGTGAGGTGTTTGTCCACAAGGTGGCAGAACAACTGTGTGTTGCATTGATGCTGCTGATTGATGCTCCATGCACGTAAAGCACAACTGGTCCCGATGGATTCCACACAGACACGTCATCAGACCCCCAGGTGGGTGAGGTATATTATACATATTGTTCTTTCTTTCTGTCACAGTATGCCCCACATCTCCCAGTCGCAGTCATCCTACATATCTTTTATTTATTGCGAGCAGCGAATCCTTTCCAGTTGGTTTCCTAAAATAAAGTTTGTTCTGAAGTCATTTGTCTGTGTGCCTATTGATCTGTTGAGGCAGGAAAGTTAGACAGCCTCTGTAGCATGAACAAAATGTAGTCGAATTGCAACTTTTTAAGCAACAGCAGCACAGGAATTTGTCATGGATGACAACTCTTTTTCTATACACAGATTAAAACACACACACACACACACACACACACACACACACACACACACACACACACACACACACACACACACACACACACACACACACATACTTGCTGTGTAAAGATATAGCAACACACTCCTTCGCTGACAAAACACACAGTGGTGTCAATATATGATTTTTTCACAACTCAGGAAATGCAGGACTGAACACAGACAATGACGTGGTAGAGTGGTACACTTTAAGGAATTACTGTTGAAGCGAGGGTATGTACTCTAAAGCAATGGTTCCCAAACGGTGTGGCGAGACGAATCCCGGTGTGCCGTGAGATTTTGAAAGAATTAGGCCTAATTGCATTTAACTGTACACAAGGTTTGTAATTTACTTCAGTGTTTCCCCTAGGTTTACTGCGTTGGGGGGTGCTGCCTGGACTGGATGAGGTCCGTGCGTGGCGCAGATCTTTTACCTTTACCTCCGCTCTGTCTCTGACTGTAGGTGTGTGTGTGTGTGTGTGTGTGTGTGTGTGTGTGTGTGTGTGTGTGTGTGTGTGTGTGCGTGTGCGTGTGTGAGTGTGTTCGGAAGCGTTCAATGTGAAAGTTGTGAAAGTTGTGAAATATAAATAATATTAAATATTAAATATTAAATATAAAAAACAAAACAAAACTTGAATATAAGGGGGGGAAGGGGGGGGCGCAGCGCAGGGCAGGGAATCACTTTACTTTATCGGTACTTTGTCCTACACACTCATTTCACAATATAGAAACTTATATGCTTTGGCCTAAATATAAATAAAACAATCATTAAAAAAAAGGAAATGTCAAAGTGAACCCGTTTTAGCCATTTGTGCATGGTGGGACATATTAGAGTGTGACACATCACAGGCTCTCTGCTAGTGTGAAGGAGAATAGCTAGTTTACAAGGACTAGGCTAAATAAATGTTCACAGAGTGATAACAGTGGTATTATGTGTTAGAGAGGGGATTTTGCCCAGATATGAACACAGGTGTGCCTTGAGATTTTGGCTTGGTCTTTGGTGTGCCTTGGCCACAGAAGGTTTGGAAACCCCTGTTCTAAAGGCTTACAGTCAGGTGCCATGCAGAGTTCTTAACACATGGCGACTTTGACAATCAGACAGGGAATGAGTGGAAATGGGCCGGTTATTTACTAAAGGGATGACGAGGGAAAGTGGAAACAGGTGAGCATGTGGATGAGCGAGTCAGGCCCCTGGTGGACAGGTAGAGAATGGCAATGGACGAGTTTGGGGAGGAGGGACTGTGGCCGGAGGGAGTTGTTTTATTGGCTAAATAAAAAATTATGAAATTATGAAATTGTATTATTATATTATATATACGGTAATATAATATATATATTATTTATATAATATGAAAATCTCTCTGCGTTCATTAATGTGTGCAACAACCTTTACATGTTATTATTTGACTTATTTTGAAAAATACTGGCTGGTGAAGCTTTGAGAGACACTATTACTATTACTATTACTGTATTTTAAAAACCACTATTTAGTGGAGCTAACTTATTTCATTTAGCTATCACTTCAGTGGTGGAGATTTGTGAAAAATACAAAGAGCAGAGTATATATACAGTTTATATATACTATATATGGCATTAGATGGCTTTTTATATTATTTTACTTTTTCTCTCTTTCTGGTCATGTAATTAGTAGGAAGGCATCTACTCTGGCTTAGATGTAAAGACAGACACGTTCAAGTTTATATGTTTTAATGAGTGTTGGTTTTTTACAGTTTTCACTTGTGAATCTGCGTCTTACTTCACTACTGAAATCGTTTGGACACAAATGTTATTTTCACATCCTTAAAATGTTCCTTTCTTTACTTTGTCCTGTTGATTTCCTTTCTAAGCTCACAAGAGCTGAGCTACAACCAGCGGCTGTGTGATTATTTCTGGACATCTGTTCAAAAATCATTATGACCTTTGTCTGATCTCATGCACCACGATTTGATCTAATGGACTCTAGTGGTTATGATAGAAATCACCGGGGAGGAATATAAGCTGCAGGAGTTTTTATATAGCGAAAATGATCAAAGACGATGTCAGGGGGGTTTTCTGAGGATATTCCTGCTGCAAACCCCTGCTGCGATCTGCCCTGCAAGCTAGTCTGTCTCTCAGAAAAAGCTGAGTACACGGTGGGTTTCTTGTGGACGGTAGTCAAACTGGTCAAGCTGAAAGAGAAAGCGAGGGAATATAACAGAGCTGTCATGCTACAAGTATACCTGTTTCTCAGTGTTTTATGTCATTTTATCACATATTCAGTCAAAGAAATCATTACACAAGGTGACAAATCTGCCACTCAAGTGAGCAAAGTCTTGAATGAAATAGTCATCTGTCTTGTTCGAAATAACTTCACTCAAGTTGAAACAAGGTCTCAAAACAAGTTGATACTGAATTTCTCAACATATTTCTCAGGGGTGCTTTAGACTTAAAACGTGATTAATGATTTATTGAGGTAAACATTTATATGCAGCGCAGCCTTTACCGCTTCAGTATCAAAGCACAAATGTTAGAAGAAGGATTGGTAGTGTGGTAGATATATCACCACTTTGTTTCATGATTCCCAGTATAAACAGCAACACCAAGGGCCGTGACAGAGCTCATTTCCAAACAGTGGTACCTTTTGATGCTTCGCAGTACAAGCACAGGTTGAACACTAATCGATCACAGCCTCCAAATCAAATTACTCTTCAATAACCAGCAGGAAACAAAACAAACAGAGGAGGAAGTGTTCTCTAAGGCTTTGTGCAAGTGACAAATGTCCTTTCCCTTCATCGCAAGTGAAATTGAGCAGAGAAGGAGAGGAGGTGTGAACAAATAATTCTGTGATGTTTCTTTACAAAAAAAGACTAAACTTTTCAATAACCCCTGAAAAGTTTGTTATTAAAGATTACCTCTCTCAGGGACTCATCTCCCATACAGCTGTTATTCATCATTCTGTACCATCATTTGTAATTAGTTGTGTCCTTGGAACTAATATCAACATGTAAAAATAAACCAATTATCTCATGCTGTTTTGTGTGTGTGTGTGTGTGTGTGTGTGTGTGTGTGTGTGTGTGTGTGTGTGTGTGTGTGTGTGTGTGGGGGGGGATTAATTATTAATGAGAGTGGGTGGATGGATCCCAAGTCAGACAGTTCACGTAGAATGTAGAAGACAATAGCTCAGAGCTAGCTAACATGTATAAGAAGAGAAAGAGAATCTAAACCCCCCCCAACATGCTGAAATATTCACTGCTTGCCTCAAAGGAATGAACACCTTACAAAATATCTTGCTTTTAGAGACTTACCTGTAATAATGCCAAAAGGCCAAGAGATTTGGCCTTGAAGGTGGTGCTATAGCAATGGCTATTATAACTCTACAGTTAAAATGGTTTCTCCGCCGGGCCTGTCTCTTACTTTATGAGATACAAGTGGAAAGGTGACATTTCTCCTGAATGTGTGGGAAGAAGAATGCGGCTGTAGTGATTCATGCTTCCCATTGGATGGAAACCTTTTCACAATTCAGCAATGTTTAATGGCAACTGCACAAGATCTGATTTTCTGTTTGACCTGATGGTTTTACTAACTGGTCAGGGTGTTACTAACATCAATAGGGAGCATCCTCTGGGAATCATGCCTATGTTATAGGCAAGAAGGTAGGCAAACAGCTTTACAACTGCAACCCTACCATCCTACCAAGGACCAATTTGGGGGCCACTTTGACCCGGTGATGGTGCTAGTAGAAGCAAGGTCAGAGGGATCGAACTCTTCTTCTGGGTTATTACCCGCTATTGTTTTCAAAACGTTGTCATGGACCAAAGTATTGTCCAAAAGGAGATTTTATTGTGATGGTGTTACTAGATCAACAGTTAGCAGGTCACTGAAATGACTAGAAATCATCTTCTCCACAAATGTCCCACAGGGAAGAAAGTAGCAGCTGCTGCGGTGTTAACACTCGTGTGCAGTTGTATTCACTTGTAAGCAGGCTGGACCTGTGTTTAGGTACTTTGTGTAAAAGTTACAGTGTGTCCAGGTATGTACTTAAAGCTCTACCAACACATGTACGTTTGTTGTGGTATAATCTGCTAAATGGTTAGATAATGATTGGAAAATAAAACCTGATAAATAAATATGTGCTAATTAGGGAATTAAAACTAAATGACTGCTACATTTTCTAGGGACCATCTGGAAATCACTCAAGGAACCCTAAGTGTTCCCTTTTCACCGCTTTAGAAGAAACACTTTCAAATAACCACTTTCAAAAATGTATTGTGCCCCTAATTATGGACTGAGTGCTCCACTTTTATTCATCTGTGCCATTTCTGTATTTAAACTCTCTGAGCCTCCATTCACAATTTCCTCCTTCTCTGCCCATACTGTTACTGACAGCTCTGTTTGCCCATCCTTCACAGCAGCTATCAAGAAAGCAGCTGTGGTCTATATTTCCCACCCCTGCATCAGCAGGGGACTGATGACAGCGATCAGAGGAGAAGGATTTGAGACAGCTGGGTTATAAAACCTACTGAGTCTATAAGTCTGTGAAACATATTAAATTGTTATCTTGAGACCAAATGGGGTATTATCTTCAGTTCTCTTAGGAGTGTCTCTTGACCTATTGTAGCTGGAACTCAATGGGGAATGAGCTTAATATGGGAAAAGCAATTAGTGTAGCAGGGAGTTGGAGAAAAATGACTAGAACAAACAACTAATAGAAAAAGATAAACGATGCCAACCCAATCTCTATTTTGCATACAGAGGAGAAATGTGTTGCCTTATTGGCCCTCTTACAGATACACTTGATATAAATGAATGTTTAAAGACGCTGTCAGTAAT
The DNA here is from genome assembly GCF_900634415.1 of Cottoperca gobio. Classification (NCBI taxonomy): domain Eukaryota; kingdom Metazoa; phylum Chordata; class Actinopteri; order Perciformes; family Bovichtidae; genus Cottoperca; species Cottoperca gobio. The sequence continues at coordinate 18,227,689 of NC_041371.1, forward strand.
TCTGCTTGATCTGTGTCCACACAACATTTCTAATTTTCATGGTTTCTTCCAGAAGTGAAGATATAAACTGAAACATGGCAGTAGTGCGGGAAGTTTTCTGTATCATGTTGAAAAACGCCTGAGGTAACCGCACATGGAAGCTTCTCAGCATGTCTCACTTTATGTTATTTGGAACCAAGTGTTGAATATGATTGTTTGAGAGGATGTCTAAGGCCAGGGGGCAAGAAGTAGGAGGGAGGCAGAGGTTTGGAGCCGAGCGGATTGATGGACAGGATGAAAGAGAATGATCACTGACTGCGAGGCTTTTGAGGAAAGAAGCCTGAGAAAAAAACAACCCATGGTGTGCAAGTAAGTAGGTGGGTGAGGGCAAAAGAACATTCAACACAACAGCAAATACCAACTCATTTCTTTTGAAGCGAGCACAGACCCACAACCTACAGTATGACCTGCAATAACATCAGTAATGCTGTAAGCTTGCTTTTCTGAGTGTCTGTAGTTCTGTAAAAACCTCACAACAGTGTAGTGACACAACGGCTCAAATTCATTGACAGGTTTTCTGATGCAAAAACTAAAACTAGATGGAAACAAAGTTTAATATGTTTTTTTTTATGCTGTAATGTAATGACATCAGTAACTTTCATTAACCAGAAGTTAAAGACAAGCGCTAATCTCTTTGATGTATTAGGCAAACTCTCCAATTGTGTTAATGTATCTGGTCAAAAATGATAGGTTGGACTGGTACAGTTTACTATGATACGGCAATAACTATAACATACTATAATACTATGTTGTTCAATGTGAGGGCCTTAGGGCTCCTCTTTAACAGTTCATTAAACATACGTAACATTTCACTTAATGACTCTAATATTATGAGAACTGCTTATTTTGTCCACTTTAGCTGTTTCTCAAGAGAGATCATTTTATAATTAATTAATTAATTGCACTTTAGTCATATTTATAGGCTTTCTGAATAAACACGGGGTGCTCGTCAGGGACATTACAGAAAGCCAATCAAATGTGCATAATCTTATTCGAGCTGTCATGCAGGCGTCATGAACAAGTATAATACCTTTAAGTGAGTTTCATAATTCCAAAGCAATATTACAGCTTCTCCAATTTCAGGATTTCTGAAGTGACACCAGTTTAATGAACAGTTGCGTTCACCCACAGGAGACTGTGATGGACTGGATAACGTTATAAAGTTTTATAAATATACTGTAATGGCGTGATGTTTTTTTTCATAAATCATCAACATAATTACAGATATATGAGTTTCATACACTGTAAGTAAGGAAAGATCCAACTCACGTGTATTTTCTAAAGCATCGTGCAGATAGAATCCCTTCCCTCACATTTGATTTGATTAATGTAATAAATCATTTTACCAAGCGTTTCATCCAAATTGAAGCGCTTCACATGAAGATGTTCTGGAGCTTGAACCCCTGCTGTGAAAACCTTTGATTTCTCATATACTCTGAAGTCTCTGTGGCAGACTTCACATTCCAAAGACTGGAGAATATTAATTGACCAAAGGTGTGAATGTGGATGATCGTCTGTACAAGTGAGTTAACTCTGTGATGAACAGATGATCTGTTAAAGGTGTTCTCTCTGTGCATGCTGGGTTTGGCTGCAGACATCCAGAGGCTGTCTGGAGCCTCTGGATGAATAAAAGCAGGGAGAGAAAAACAACTTTCTTTTATTATTCCAACAGGTGGCAGCAGATGCACATTGATGTATGTATGTGGCTGGGCCAGTTTATGTAAGTGTTGCTGGACATGCTGAGGTTTCAGTTTCGGTGGAACTGTCAATGATTTAATTAAGTGCCCTTCTTTTACCACGACATGGGAGATCAGTGTCGCTCCATTATTGTAATTGTCAGGAATTTAAGAAACAATTTGATTCCTAGCAGGTCTGCAAGAGCTTATACCAGGGATGCCAAACATATGGCTCGCGGGCCAAAACCGGTCCGCCAGAGGGTCCAATCCGGCCTGCGGGATGACTTTGCAAAGTGTAAAAATTACAGACATTAACTGCAATCTTTCAATAAAAGTAACTGCTTTTTCAAAATGTTCCACTAAATGTTTTGTGGCTTTGTAGATACACTGAGATCTGTAAGTTGTAATATGTGTAAATGATAAACTGAGGCATAATATTATTGAAATTGCACTTATTTTTCTTAAGAAATTTTAGTTTGTTCATACCTAAATGTTTTGTAAAAATATAGTTAATTTAATGTGAACAATTTCAAAATGTACTTTTTTGCACTAAAATAAAGGGAATGATTTGGAGTTGTCGTTATTTATAGGTTATTATGCTATAGTTTTACTGGTCCGGCCCACTTGAGACCAAATTGTGCTGTATGTGGCCCCTGAACTAAAATGAGTTTGACACCTCTAGCCTATACACTCCTGCATGCATACACACAAGTACGCTTTATTCAAGACGTCCTTACAGTAATAGTGCTGTTTCTCCAATAGAAATGTTCAAGTGTATTGCACATGTAAACACACCTAACAGCAAAAGTGGACGAAATACTCAGATTTGTTACCTAAGTAAAAGTAGCAATACCACAGTGTAGACATACTCTGTTACAAGTAGAAGTCCTGCATTGAACGTTTCTTTTAAGTAAAAGTCCAAAGGTATTAGCATGAAAATATACCTAAAGTATCAAAAGTAAAAGTATTCATCATACAGAATGCCCCATTTCAGAATCATATATATTATATTACTGGATTATAATTAATGATGCATTAATTTGTACATCACTTTAATGTTGCAGCAGCTGCTAAATGCTAAATACAGGGTACATTTCAGGTTACATGATATATTCCATATTTTGACTGTTTGATACCACTGACTCAATTGTAAAGTGTTCTATACATAGATTTCAGAAGTTGAAGACAAAAATATTAAGTGTAAAGTAGAAATGTTCACTGATGTGAGGAAATCATTTAATTTCAGACCCTGCCTATAATAATATATAATAATATATTATTGGATTTTTGTATTTTGTAAGTAACAACTCACACTGTCCAGTCAATCACTGTACATTTAAATTCTAGTGGAGATCCCACACAAATCAAGTTGAATTTGGGGGGAAATTAGTATAAATGTTGTGCAACCTCTAAAATATTTTCACTAAATAAATGCTGTAGGCTAAAACAGCACGGAAGCTAGGGAGTAAATATTTCCCTCATATACTGTAGCTTCAATGGAGAGCTGTAAAAAGCTGATATGCAATATATATGTGATCAGACAGCAATTCTTTTAAGTTTGTAGGTTCTATGTGTAAGATACCCAGAATTTAAACTTGAAACATTAAAACAATTAACTAACATTATCAACAGAATGTGAAGAGGTGACAGTGTTGACGTTGTGTCAAAGACGTCTGTGTTGTGTTGCAGAGATATCTACTGAGATTAACAGTCGAACTGACTAGCTGCGCTCCGTCCTGTCTGTAATACCACTTGTTCCTCTAGAGGTGATAGTGAGTCACTGTAGCTGCAGTCTGCTCTCAGTACAGAGGGAGAAGAAGTACAGCTGCCTGACTCGCTTGTAAATACTACAGCCATGTTCTGTGTCTGTTATAGTTTGTTTATTGGATTACATTCAAAGTGGCAGAAACGAGAAAACCACCCGCACCACCTCGCTTCATCCTCACAGCTGCCAGGAGGCTGTTTCACCGAGCGTGTAGCTGTCAGAACCCCCGAGAAATGGCGTAGCTTCAGTTAGCAGTTAGCTCGAGTTCAGCTAACTGCAGTTCAACAGCACCGGAGAACGGCACACTCCCTGTTGCTGCTGCTGGACAAGTCCACCAGCCCGCTGTTCTGTCTGAGCTCAAGTCTCTTCTGCCGCTGACTGGGGCTCCGTCTGGCGGAGGCTGCCGAGTGCCAGCTCTGCCGACCTCTCTCCTCCCCTGCGGGCTGCTCTCCTGGCTGCGCCGCCACCGGGAAGACGAGACAGATAAGACGGTCGTTTTCTAGTTTCTACCACTTTGGATTTAGTCCAATAAACAAACTAACGTAACGTTACACAGACTACAGCCCCGGTTAACATCAGTGCTCCAGTAAACACAGACGATCAGCCCCACGGGAAGATTATAAGATCTTTTCTGATTGGCTCTCAGAGTTTCAGCAGTTTGGTTGAATTTTGGTTTTCTTGTTCACTGACTGACTGACAGGCATTACACAGGAGTAAATGCAATACACAATATAAAGAATGAATTAGAATTACTATAAATATGCAAAACTACTACAACTAAAATATAAACTTCAGAGATTGTATGGACTCAGTTTAGAGGTGAAATACTGCCCCCTATCTGTTTGGAGCAGGTGGCTTGGAATTACACATTGAACCTTTAAAGCTATTTAAAGTGGAAATGGGTTATTGAGGACTCTTGACGTACGTGTCAAAAAAAGTTAGGATTTATTATATTGCATTCCACTAAATATGTGACGTGATGTTTGGATCCCAAACGTTATGTACGTACGTATGTTGTAAATGCATTAAATATTCAGTGTATTATGGGCCATGTGATTGATGACATAATGGGTAGTGATATACTTAAGCAATAGCTCACGGCAGGCCGTGGTATATGCTCATTATATCACAGTTAAGGGGGTTGTCGACCCTCCACTTCGCGTCGAGCCGAACCACGCCCCTTAACTGTGATATAATGAGCATATATCACGGTCTGAAGTGAGCTATTGCTTTTATAAAACGGTTACCAAGTGTGGCAATATGAAAGAAAAATACACACTCCAATTTAAATAGTTTTTATTATTAAATAATGATGTTCAAAATAAAATAGTCCCTCCGTTGCCTTCTGTACAAAACATAGTGCTAACAGCTAGCGCGCTAACAGCTAGCGCGGTGTTCTGTTCATTTCGTTTTTTTCCATTTGGTCTACCTGCTCTTCACGTAGCTCTGCATGTCGTCTTTTAGGGGCTTTTTTCTCTGGAGATAGGCACTGATCGATCCACTCCTCCAGAGTAGAGAACATTGTACTATACTAAATGGACGGTCCCTTGTATTGGCGCATGCGCGACCGGAACCCGGAACCAGATTGAACTGTAAACACATCTGTGTTTCAGCCTGTATAGTACGTGTTTGATTATTGTCATTTCACGCTGATATTATTTATAATAAAAGCAACCGAACAAATGGAACTCTGTTCTTATTTACAGAGTAAAACTTTGTAAGTTTGTTTCTTAACAGACGTAATTTAACAGCTGTAATGGTTGTAGCAGACGCGGAGGGATACTGACTTGTTGTGAAAAGTAACTACAATTCTACCCGTGATATACGCTCATTATATCATGGCTAAGAACCAATCAGATTGCTTGATTTGACATGTCCGTTTTATAAAGGGATGTATAGAGGCCAACAAGAAGGCCAGGATAATTAACAAGTCAGAAAAAAAGTGCAAGCCCTGTAATAAGCGATAGAGAATTAATAGTTATATAAGTGAAGTCATTGTCAGTGTGTTACATCAAAACTAGAGAGGTTGTGAGACTCTATGAAGCATTCTTTCCTGGTCTACATCATTACAGCCTCTGAGCGCAGCAGACAGGGAAAAAAGGAATACAGAGGGAAATCCACTGGAGAATTTTAATTGACCAAAGGTGTGGATGTGAATATTAGTCTTTGCAAGTGAGTTAGCTCTGTAATGAACAGATGATCTGTGAAGGGTGTTCTCTCTGTGCATGCTGGGATATGCTCCAGACAGCCTCTGAAAATAAATGGAAAATATTGAGAGAAATATATATATAAAATGCATAGCCCTTGCACCAAACTAATGTGTCAGTTTTGATCATTCTAGCTTTTTGGAAGTACAATAAAGTAGAGCTGGAGTACCCCTTTAACTGGCAAAAGTGTAGTCTACGGTATATGATATCTATCTCTGGATCCCTGGTCACATGCTAAAGGTGTTGTTGTTTATTGTTTATTTAAAGGGGACATATTATACAAATTTTCAGGTTCATACTTGTAATATTTTTTTTTTTACAAGAACATGTTTACATGCTTTAATGTTCAAAAGACACATTACCTTTTCTCATACTGCCTGTCTTAATATTCTTGTATTCACCCTCTGCCTGAAACGCTCCGTTTTAGCACCTGTCTCTTTAAGTCCCCCGCCCGAAAAAGTTCAGCCTGCTCCGATTGGTTAGTGTTTCTGAGTCTTCTGAATCTGCGATCTGGGCGTCCCTGCCCCGTCACAGCAGCCGGGGAATGACCGTAAGAGAATGTAGCAGCGCTTTCTACCTATATATGTATAGTTGTGACATCACAACCTTACGGATTTCTTGACGGCTCATTTAAACACAGATTTTGAATTTGGGATGTGTTAATTTCTCCGGGGATTGAGCATTTTAGTACATGCTCAGTTTGTGTATAGCACCTAGACCTGCTTCATGATAAAAAGACATAGGAAACTCACTTTGTATGATATGGGACCTTTAGGACCCATTAGGAGCAAATGGGTGTGCTGCACTACTGCTTGGCCTTTCTCTTGTCTTATTCTTTGTTGTTACAATTGGACCACAGACAATATATTTCAAGTTCAACCAGTACTGTGCTCACTCAGGTGAACAGATATTGTTTTTTTTGGCAGGGCTCTAGTGCTGCACAGAAACATTCAGCAAGATGACAAGGGAATTCTTAATCGTCAGACACACTGTTTGAGTGTTTGCTGTTTAGTGAGTGGGCAGTTGACCAAACACTGGCTCTGTTTTTTCTGCAGCCCTCAGCTGTTAACTTCCCTCTGTGATCTATGTGGGACAATAAGAGGCACAGCTGATGAGAATAAATCCCCATGAACATTTCACTAATGGCATAACATCCCCCGCAACTTATTATTCCACTCACTTCATTGAACAATTAACCGATCTGACAGAGGGCTAATGAACACACTTAAATCTCTCTCTCTCTGTGTGTGTGTGTGTGTGTGTGTCCGTAATTGGTTATCATGTTCTATTTTTCTTTTTGCCTCTAATTATCAGTTGTGTAAATAGAGTTCCTCCCAACACCCCCCCCCCCCCCACACACACACACATCCACAGACTTCTCTCCTGAGTCTTGAGTCGCCACAACAACATTAAAGCAGATATGATCACCCTGCTCGAAGCAGTCGACCAGCTCATCTCCCAGGAAACCGCGCAGAGCAGATAAATAAAACGAAGGTCCAGACACTATCTCCTGCCCTCACCGTTTAGAAATATTTCACGGCCATGTGAATCTGTATGTTCTCTGCAAATATGGCAGCAGCTGGACAGCTGAGCAAATAATCTATTCTGTCGGGGACAAATACAGTGGAGTCTCACTTAGGCCAGGTTGCTTTTGTGGGCTTCCTGTCACAGGATTAGATCCTGGGCTAGGACCTGGTTTCCGTTGGGCAAAAGAATCTCTCTCCTCCTCAGCTCATTGCTTCCACAAAGAGGACTGCAGAGGGATTGTGATGATTTCTGATAGGATAGCTAACTGCAATAGAGCTATAGCGAGAACAGACATCAGTCACTGAAGGAATTGAAAAAAAGCGATTGTTTTGACGAGCAGCATGCATATTTTAACTCTGCTAGAACATAATTGTTTTATTTATTGCCCAGTACCTGCACAGAGTGGCTAAATAGTGTGCTGTAGTATGTAAATGTGGATAAGAGAGGATGTTGTGCTGCATGCTTATCAATGTCTTTGAATGATTACTGTCTGGTATTAGGCAAATACTCTATGCTTATGGGAGCACGATAAGGGATTATGTCGCCTCAAGTAAGACCATGTTGCCAAAAAGCAAGACAAGAAGCAATTCCAATGAAGGCTTTCTGACTAATAATGACCCCTTTAACCCCGCACCCCCTCCCTCCCTCCCATTGATCCCCAGTTTGCCAACAATGCAGAAACAAGCACTGCAGGGTCACCATCAGGCACCTCACACATGTCAGACTTTCATTCCAATGTCCGCCATCAACCTGCAGGCCGCTTTAATTATCCATCTCCGCCATCCATTCTCCCCTGCCTCTGAAGTGTAAATACCTCTTGTGTAATTTACCCTGAAGTTCCCATTCACTAATTACCCCCTCTAATCCCCCCCCCCACCTTCCCGAAACGAACTCCTGCTCCAGGTCTTCCCCTGTTACACTATAGATTCCCTGTCGGCTTTCTATGGGGAGATCGAACTCTAATTAAGATTGGTAATGAAGATTTAATTTTCCACGTCCCGAGCGGAACGCACGAGCGGGAGAGCGCGAGAGGGGAAGAGGGAGGGAAATGGGGCCAGTACAATAAATAAAAAACACAGGAACAGGTGGAGTTAAAAGTTAACTGTAACTACGGGGTACGACGGTATCACGTCCACAAAGTTTCACTCGCCTTGAGTTTGGCCGCTGTTGAAATTCACCTTCCCTACACCTTTCTTCTGTTTCCAGCTGCCTTTAAAGCCTATGTGTACTTGAAATGCAAAGAGGCGCAGGCACAAGAACGCACGCGCACGCGCACACAAACACGCACACTGTGCTGAATAGCCAGAGGGATTCTGTGTCAGTAAGGTTCAAACAGAATGAGGAATCTCCATACTTGAATTCACACACACACACACACACACACACACACACACACACACACACACACACACACACACACACACCAACTTGTGTGTCCTGTGATGCAATCCTGCAGCACATTGAGTGTGTATGTAGCGCTCCAGTACAGCGTAGTTAGTCATTCCCTGGTGTATAGCTTTAACACAGATCATTTTTATCTCCAGTGTCGCCATTATACTATGATCAATTATGCATGCTGTAATAATTGACATTGCCATGACAGTAGCAACCCACCTATGTATAATGCAGCATCGCAGTGTTGATACTGTAGGCAGACTGATAAACATACATATAGGAGTTGTAAATTGATAAGAATGTCGTGTAAGGTACAAGTTGTATCCGTTTGGTGGCGGGGGGTTAAAGCCAGTCAAAGCTCTATTTTGCCTCCAACTGACTTCACATCCTCTTTAGATCCAGGATATTGCTTCCGTAGGGGGCCAAGTCAGCTCCATGAATCTCATAATTATGGGAATGTACAGACACACAAGAGATGGCAAGGGCTTTTTCCCTGGCGCTCAGCAGAATCAGTTCTAACCCAATCACAAATAAGGTTTTATGTAATGCAACAGACTTGCATATTAACTGCTAATATGGTTCTCTCTATCCGTTCCCTCTCCCTCTGTTTCGCTCCCTCTCCTGACTTGAGGCGGGTATTATCATTGTAATCAAGCGGAGACCCAGCTAACACGATCATTCTCTAAACCATCATGTAGAAATAATCCCCTCCTTCATATTTGATTATTGTAATAAATCTTTTTAACCAGCTATTCAGTTACACAGCAATGGCGCACATGTCCCCGATCCATCATTCAGCCGGGACGAAGGCTGCAGAATACAGGAGAGCAGCAAAGGTTGGTAAAGGGGCCACATACTATTTGGTCGCAGCTGTCAGGTCTGGTCTATTTGCTTCTGCTCTTCAGTTCAAAATGTCCTTCATTTTTCCTTTTGCTTCTTTCTTTTTTGCCGGTGAATAAACACCGTCTGTCTGAAAGCGGGATTGCTTTTCAGAACTCTCCGTATGTCCTCTATTACTGACCTCACATCCCCCCACCGGGCTGGATCAGACCAGACAAGGTGTTCCTTCATCTTGCAGTCAGACACACACATACACACACTGTCTGTGGTTTGGAAATTTCAAGGGGCCAATTTAAAGAGGCACACCCACCTACTCAAAACAGACACATGCTCACAAGTTGTGCACACATTTGTATGCATTGCACAGGACATCTCTCAATCGCTCTATCCCTCTGTCTCTTTCTCTTGCAGACACACACACATACACACACACACACACACAAACAAGTCCTTGTCCTTCTATCATTGTGAGGACCCTCATTAACGTAATGCTTTTCTTAGCCCTTAACCTTAGCCATCACAATTAAATGCCCAACCCCAAACCTTACCCTGACCCTATCCTAAACCAAATTCTAACCTGAATCTTAAAACAAGGTCATAACCCTCAAACATGTCCTCACTTTCCACAAATGTTCTCACTTATTGGTTTAAAACTTGCTTCGGTCCTCACTATGTAGCAAGTACAAGAAACACACACACACAGAGGGCACACACGAGCAGCAGAAGTCTGATTACCCAGAAACTCAAGAGACTGCAGGAGGGAGCACAGAGCAGGTCTGACTCATCTCTTTGAAATAGTTCCTTTTTTATTCAAATTTACAAAAAGAAAAAGTACAACAGAAATAAATACACTTTGTTCAGCACGCAATTGTGGAATTGTATCAACATCGTGCAGGAGCAATGACGTCACCCGGGGGGCACAGAACCGATGGGGTCTACTCGTTTGGGGTCAAGAGAACTATTTTAGTCCTTCACCTGAACCCTTAAGCTATATATCAACATATCTAAATGCTAAGAAGCTCTCTTCCTTTGAGTGTGACTGCAGTATCCTAGGTAAATAGCTTTTCTTGGACAGAGGACTTGACAAATGGCCTGACAGGACCATTTTTGTCAGTCACTGCATCAGAGCTAGCTTAAAAAGTAAAAAAATAAAAAAGAGCTGTGGAGTGCTGCAGAGACGGCAGGCTCTTATTGTATTTAAAACAACTGATTCAACTAATCACGTTTTTGATTGAAACAATTTGCCGGGCTCAGAAGGTGGGATAATCAGCTCCATCAAGTGGTATAGTTGGCGCAGCACTCCAGAACTCTGAAATAAGACAAATCAGGAGAATCATCACTTTGATTTTGACCAATCAGCCAGAGTAAAGCTTTGAATTAGACCAATCAGCAGAGATGAAACACCTGGAGCCAATCAAAGACTGTGGAATAAACCATATCATTGGAAAGTAAGAAAGGTCACTTATTGGTATACCATGCTAATTGCTTTTGCAATGGCTGCCCCAGAATTGGCAATACTGTTATGAAAATGAGGATAGTTTTTGTGTGTGTTAAGAGACAGAGAGACTCAGAAAGTTGGCACATTCCACATAAAAGCTAAGGAAGAGAAACACATTAGTGCACTTTATAACGATACTCATTCTCATAACAAAATGGTCCAAGGTTCTTTGGCAGTCATTTTAGGTGTACCAGTAAAATCATCATTCAAGACACTCAATTGATTCCGTCCATTGTAAATCGTTTGACATTTGACTGATAATTCAGGTTTATTACAACTTGGTTTATGTTTTTGTAATTTTGACTATCATTTCCATCAGTTATGATACACACCTGACTAATTGCTGAGAATAAAGAACACATTACATTAGTCAGTAGTTCAGTATCCAGATAAAATCCAGATGAGATGTAATACACTTTCATTTCAGTCCAAGTCTTGGATGCATTTACACACATTTTGTAATATATGATTCAAACACATTAAATGACTCAGTCATGGTGGGAAAATGTTTGTAATAATCCCTCATTGCGAATTCTCTTGAATGCCCAGGACAACTTTCTTCTGAGGGAGACAATAAAGGCTAATCTTATTTTATCTCTTATTTTATTTTAGGAACACTGTGTGCAGACCCAACTATGGCAAGTACAGTAGGTCAAATTTAAACCAGGACGTTGGTCTGTAAACTTTGATTTTTACAACAGACAGTTTTTGTAATAAACTGACCGTTCCCCTCTGTTCTCTTCAGAATCATTTTTGCTGACCGGAGGGTTTCAGTACAACGTTAATGTTATATCACAGATAGAAATAATGGAAAAAACTATGAAAATAAGACCCAAGTTGTAACAAACCGTAATTATCCTTTAATGTTGGCACACAATATATTGCTGTGAGTGTCTAATAGCCCAATTATCACTTTGGATAAGTGTTGCAAAGCTGAGGAAAGGCTTAGGTAGCTTTGGGGTATTGGAGTATTGTTGATCAGCAAAAGATCCCCCCCGCAAGGTTCTGCACCCCCCTCTCTTCTCCAGTTATTGTGCAGTATTTGTACATTGGTCCTGGCTCCATCCAGTCTGCACCGTGGCACTGTATGGACAAGTCTGTGGCTCAGGTAAAGGGTACAGAGGTGTGTATGGGTTTTATTTCGGTCAGTGTGTAGCCTGACTTCCTGATTGATTAACTAAGTGTTGACAGAAGCAGACAACAAGATTATGGTTGGACCAAACTGGTGGACAATAGCATAGTTGGCAGCTTGACTTATGTGGGTGGCTTTACAGTGAACCACTTACAAATGGTGACATTTCTGCGAAACATTCAGGTTAGGGTATGTGACAAAATCCCCCCCGGGACTCAAAATATGAAACAAATCGGACTCTTATTATTCCACAAAAATTTGAGAATTTACTTGACTTTAGACATTTGCAGTGGTCAAAGCAAAGCAAAATGCAATATTAATATGGTGATTGAGTGGCATTGCCTGAAATGCATGAATATTTGATGGATAGTCACTTTCCCGTACTTTTATTAAAAATCTTACTCTTAAATGTACAGTTTATTATATTTCAAGAGATAAGTAACTATCTATAAAACTTATTTTCACTTCTCTCAGGCAATGCAATACTCACAGAACTCATTACAAATTCCATTTCAGTGTATCATTCTACTTTTGCTGAATAATAATTCATATTTTATGGAAAATACAGAATTTTTGTTGTATGCCCATGAGGGGAATTTCTCCTCACTCCATCGGATTTTCCTCCCACTGGGATCCTCGATAGTAGAGGCTTCCTAATATTTTGCACAACAAACTTCTGCCAGAGGCCACATGTATAATTTAATGCCTGGCTTGTCCATCTCAGACAAGCGCTACCACAAAACAAACCTGTTCACTTATTACACAGGTGTAGAATACATGGTGTTGTTTTCAGTCCAGTAGGCTTTTAAATCCAGCTCATGTTAATCCATTTTCTAATCTACAGTACATACAAATAGTCCCAACAGTGCTCCATTTGGGCAGGTTCTGTTTTAGATTTTTTTCACTCATTTTTCATTTTATATACTCTCTTTTTGCAATACTATTCAGTGGTATTTACATTTGAAATGCTTTTACATACAGTCAAACATTAGATTTTTTTGTTTAATTGACATCTTATAAAACAACTGTAATCTCTGACATGATTCATTATCTATCATTGAACATCACACAGTATAAAAGTGCATTCCAGCTGAAAACTGCAGCTCATTTGCATCTTGACCTTTAACAAGAACAAAAAGCCTTTCGCGGGAGTCTCTGCGGTGTTGTACCCTTATAATATCATTACAGCTCTATGGACAGTTTCATTTGGGAAGTGTTCAAAATGAAATTGATTGCCTATTAAGGTTTGCTGTTTTCAAACGTCATGCATACTGTCCTAAAGACGTGTCGAGTGAGACTACAGTGGGGAGACGCATAAAAAATAGGAGACTTCTTCCATAAAAACATTTAAGAGATGAATAATAGAGTCGTCATTACTCCATATAGTAGATGGAATACTTGTGGATGGTTTTTCTTTTATAATTTACTGTAGTACAATCAAAGCCTTATGGTGTTCATCAGTTCTTTTGTGTCTGTGCGTGTGTGTTTGTGTGTGCATCTTTGTAAACATACCAACACTCGACTTCAAAAAGCTGGAGGGATGAGAAGGGGTGGGGGTTTGGGGGGATCACATCCCTAAATCATTTAAATTTTTCACAATGTCTGTTTTCCTTGTGGGCTGAGAGGAGGGGGAATCTTTTGCAGGATTTAAATGATTCATCATTTTCATTTGGAATGAAGTAGTGAGCTGAATAATTCACTTTTCTGACACTGCAGATGGAATAAAAAGTAAGTTTCTGTACAATCGTCTCACTTTCCCCGATCATTTCTTTCTCTATACATCCATCCTCTATCTCGTACACTTTATATTCAAATACATATTTTATCCCCTGTGTGTTATTCTACTTTATAAACTTCCTTTTTTACTGCTCACTCTCGCACATTGTCCTGAAAACTCATAACACATGTTTAAATTGTCTCTGGGTATAATGATTACTTCTATTTCTCTGTCTTTGTTAAATATGCACAGTATACACTCACACATACAAGTGCTTATATGCACTTTTGCGCGCACATACGTATTCCCTCACAGACTTTTCTCACACACAAACACACATGCGGACACAAAGAGCGGACCGACAAAACGACAAAACGTCTCTCTTCTTGTTTCTTGCTGTATTATCAGTCCGTCTACGTGAAAGTTGAATTAAATCGAGTCTTGGATGTTTGGGTTGTTTTTCTTTGTCCAAAGCGTTTAACAAATTGTTGCTGCCCTGAGCAGAAGCAGCCTCTGCATTGTCTCAGTATCTGTGCTCAACCATATCAACGTTTCAACACTTATTGCTTTAAATTACATCAATCACTCCCTCCCCTGCACTCGCACTCTCCACCCTCCCTTGGCTCATTTTTCTCTGTCTCTTTTTATTACTTTGCCTCTTCATCTTTCTCTCCTTTAACTTCTCTTCGCATTATTCTAGCTCTGGTTGCCTTTTCATCATCCTTCAATCCCCTCCTTTTTTCTCTTACCCCTTTGTCCCTATTTGTTTCATTTTTATCGTTTCCTCAGTCTTTCCCCTCTTCTCCCGCCTGCTCCCCTTCCTCTTTTCTCTCTTTCTTCTCTGGCTCGTCCTTTTCCTTCTCAGTTTTGGCACCCACTTCATCTTTTTCCTTCTCTTCCCTTTCTTTCTCCCTGTCTTTAAAGAGTTGAGCCAAATTATGGAACTGGGGTCCCCACTCCTCAAGCCCTGCCCCCCACTCCTCCTTCTCTGCATCCTTCTCTCCTTCGCTTTCGAGTGAGCTGAGGGATCCAGCCCGGGACCCTGTGCCCTCCAGGCCGTACACCTGCACAGAGTCGTACGGTGGCTGCGATGGGTCAAAAGTGACCTGGGCAAGACGCAGACGAAGGAACTCACCCACCCTCAGTGCTAAGGAGGGACCTGGAGCTCCTCTGGCAGCCTCCATTCCTGGAACCCAGCCGGCACCAAAGCCCATCATTCCGCCGTATGCTCCCCGAGGCTGCCCTGGAAAGGGAAAAAGCTGGGGGGTGATATCCCTCCTGCCTAAAACATACCCCCCTAGACCCATCCGATCACGCCAGTCCCCAATAAAACCAGCTGCTTCAGGGTAGACAGATGATATTCCTCCGCCATCCCTGTCTGGCCTTGCCACCACAAAGTTGCTCCCCATCTCTAGTCCTCCTCTCCCTAAGCTGCCGGGGTAGTCCCTCTGTCCAGATACCTCCCCCTGTAGGACAGTGGCGTAGTTCCGTACATTGGCAGGATGCTGTTGTCCATCTCTGGAGGTGCCCCCACTTCCATTTCCCCCTCCTCCTCCTCCTCCTCCCCTCCTCCTCCTCCTCCGTTGGAGTCAGATTCAGCCTGACCTGATCCTACGCGTTTTGGGGACAGGCCCGCTCGGGAGGCCCTGCGTCCCGCCAAGGGGAGGGTAGCTGAGTCGCACACCCAGCCTCCCACTGCGTGTCCCTGGCCCATCATGGAGCCGGATCGGGTCATGACGAGGTGATGCTCCCTTGGTAATGTCTCCGACTGCACCTGGAGGGAACGTAGGCGAGCACGAGTGGTTTCAGTTCGGGGCTGGGGTTGGGTGTGGTACTGTTAGGTTTGGTTAACATAAAATGGGATGAAGGATCATTTAATGAAAGACATAATAAAAGCAGAAAGATGGAGGGGGGGGGGGGGGGGGTGATGGAAAATGGAGGAAAAGCAGGAGGAGGTGATGATAAAAAACACAATCGGGACTGAAGGAGAGACAGACATTGAGGAGAACAGAGTGAAAGAGAGCAGAGTTGGAAGAAGCAATAGATATTAATTGAACACTAGAATGAGCTAACACTGCACTGTGAGAGGGAGATGGAGAGGGACGTGATAGAGATAAGAGATAAAATATTTGAAAAAATTAAATAAAGCAAGGGCCAGACAGACTTTCCATGGCCTAATAAATAAAACAAAAGCTAGAAAAGATAATGAGTAGTAGGACATAAATGTGCTGATAATTTTCTTCCTCCAGCATTGTCCTGGACATTTCTGCTACCGTACAGAGATGAATAATATTATAGCAATCACTGCAATAATGTAGTATATCAGGTTGACGGCAAACCTAATAATTATTTTATATTTGCTTAATTACTTTCTTACTTACTAATTTAATAATTGAGCCATTCATTCAACTTTAATGTTTTTGCCAAGGCAGCAATCTATCATTAATCAAGTCATTCATTCAATTTTAATTAAATGTATCCATCCATCCATCTATGTATTAAACTGTGTTGGAGTACAGAATCCATTCATATGCCAGTTTCACACCAAATGTGCAAGTATCCATCATTTGCACAATGTAGAATGAAGAACATCATCACCTAAAGCATTACTTATGAAACAGCTAACTTGGATGCTACCGACTACATTAGACTGGATCGTAGGAGATATAACTTCCTGAACTTAAGAGTGTAAAATAATTTTTTTCTCTACTCAAAATTGGAGAAAACATAACTTCTGCCTCATGTCAATGCCAGAATACCATTGGACGCTCGTCATGGAGGTCAGCATATTTGGAGTCAAATTAGAATCAGCTGAACTATGATCCCAAATTGCGCATTTTGGTGTGAAGTGAGGTCAGAGTGATCCTTACCCAATCCACATCTTGACTGTAGTTCACTTTGTCCTCGATGCTCCCCTCTGTGCAGTTGCTTGCGGTTCCCGTCCCTCCTCCTCTCTCCTGGCTGTCACTAGTCCTCGGCGTGCCTCCATCTGACGTGCTTACCCCACTTTGGGGCGCAGTCCCGTCACGGCTTCCCGTGCGACTCCCCGTTCGGCTTCCCGTGCTGAGGTCTGTGGGAGTGATGTACACCGCCCCAGACTCCATCGGCCCTACCATGGCCCCTTGGTTCTGAATGACCAGAGAGTGGTCTGGCTGACCTGCAGGAAAGCGATATCCCATCTCTGCCAGACCTGGTTCAAATGTTCCAGCTGGTGTGCGGCGGAGAACAGGTAACGTGTGGCTGCTGTAACATAGGCGACCATAGAGAGGTCCTCCTGGTCCTGAGTAATTGTGATCTACGGCCGGATTCTGAGCCCAGCTATAAGTACGAGCTTTTTCTTGGTTGTGATGGGCGTAACGTCTGTAAGACACAGGGGAAAATATCCAGTCAACTTTTGTAAGTCAGGTTCTTTTATGTGACATGTTTTACTTTATTTGACAGCAAACAATATAGAGGGACAGGGTAGAAGTCTCTCATGTGAACATTGTGCATAACCGGTACTGGATATGTCTTAACTTGCAGGTCCACCACGACAAACCATCTGTAGTCATTTTGAGACCATGATTTGTTGTTTTGTAACGTATTGCATTATATCCACATTCTAGGGTATTTCTGTTCATTTGTTTCAACCTTGGAAAAGATATCCAGGTGGGAAAGATCCTATTAAAGGGCTATTCCAGATATTAAGTTTTCACTGGCATAAAGCTGGGGGACTTCTGTAGATAGATTTTTCTCCTAAAAAATCCAGATTGATGCAGCGAAGGCCAAGATATCCTGACTTTAACCTCTAAAACCAAAATACATACCGTTGTATTTCAGCTCTGTTAAAGTCGTAGTCACTAAGCCAAATCCAAGACAACATCATCAGGGTTACTCTTTCAGACTCAACAAAAGCTCCTTTCAGAGCCACAGAAGATGATGTAGAGCTGATACTATTGCCCATGAAACCATAAATAGAAATTCATGTGTACATTTGATGGAGATTGCCTGTGAGATCTAACCAGCGGAATACAACCGAACCCAAACTAGAGCTTCAAAGTTACCATAAAGTTTAACGAACCTCAGTAACACAATCAAGAATTGAAACATTAAAAACATCCCAAAGGTAGTGTTTATTGCAGATATGTTGCAAAGGATTGCATTAGATCTAAAGGGTTTTTCATGTTGTTCTGTCCACCTCCATAAATTGCGAGAAGTAATTTTTGATAAACTAAATGCAGCCTTTGTACTTGTTTATGGCCTCTCTATACATGGCTTGCATGAATTCATTGGAGCTAATTATTAGTCCAAAGGCAATAACAATGTTTCATAGAAACATCAAAGTGGGTGCAAACAACTCTCTGTTGTAGCACAGCATAAACAAGCTTTGACAAATAAGCACAACAAAGTGGTCTCCCAGGACGGAACAGTTTGATCGCCTTCTGTCTTAGCATTTTGATCGGTGACTGATTAGAATTAGGGAATTAAGGCTTGATCAGTTATTTAAGGGGTTCATTTAAGTGCTGGACAGTGATGAAAGCTTTTATTCTGGAGGGCTATATTTATTTCCTCCTTCACTTCCTTTTAGCAAATAATAAGAGGCCTGCCATGAGTGTTAGATGCTATTAAACAACAAGAGTTATATATGTGTATATGAAAAGAACTTGCACACACACACACACACACACACACACACACACACACACACACACACACATGCTTCCTCTGCCTTCTTACACATTCCTGCTGTCCAGTGTGCGATAGCCACGTGAGCGCGAGCTGTGCGGGGCGCTCTGGAGTGCGGCAATGTCAAAGGCAGCCGTGTCGGCCTCGCCCCCGCCCTCGTCATCATACGTTATGATGTTCTCACGTACGTCGTCCTCTTCGAGCGGTGACAGGGAGTCACGCTTCTGACGGCGCAGCGACAATGACAGGGCACTCACCGCTGCAGAGAGGTAGCAGTGGGAATAAAGGATTTTGAGGCATTGGAGAGAAATTGGAACAAGAATGATTAACTCGGGGGGAGGGGGCAGAAGTCACAGGGGAAATAAAGGGAAGGAGGAAGAGGAGGGAGTGAGCAGGGGGAAAATATTTAGGCAGACAAAGAGGTGAGACACAGAGACAAAACAAACACAGAAGAAGGCTGGTATATCATATCAGCAGGCCACATGTCACCACTGTGTAATTGACTTTGAGCTCTAGCCAGGCAAATGGACGCTTTATTGTCCCATGATGCCATATTTTCATATTCCCAAAGAAGAGAGCTGCATTTGACCCAGAGCTGTGGGAAAATAACCAAACCATGGACGCTCTTTGTCCAACAACAACAACAACAACAACAACAACAATCCACCTGAAAAGATGGATTTGTTTGGATATGGTCATACACTATTTGACAAGATTTATTGTTAAGTGTTAAAATGTATAAAGTAGGTAAATGTTATACTTGTACCACTTAATAAACTTGTATAAAGACTCTAGGTCATCATGGGTCCAAAGTTTTAGACTTAATCCGGAACGAGCCTTGTGATAACCTACCTGAACGTGACCTGAAGTAATTATTTTCTTTTAACGACGGCTCAAAAAAGACCCAAGAATAATTCACTGAATTCCTTAAATCTCACTACACCCCTAAACTCAGAGTTCAAAGTACTTTTTCAATTAACAGGTGCTTGACTTGACACAGAAGCTAACAATGGCTCATGTCTAGTCAACCACTGTGGATTTTGTCAGCCGAAAAGACGACTGTCGCTAGCAGATTTTATCAGCTGTAGCTTAAATGGGTAAGTTAATGCCAATCCACCAAACTGTATCTCTGTATCTCTCTTATTAGAGCTCAAGGTGAACTGTTTCAGCATGTGGAAAAATCCAAACCTTGACAGGCCTTCTGTGTTTAGTTATGGTTACACGGTAAAGCGAACAGTGAATTGGATCCACTTGAAAGACCTTTACTTTAATGTCTCGGTGTATGTCCATACTGTGCACACGATGCACGAGTGTCTCTATACGGATGTACAGCAGGTGGTTATGTTGCTGCACTAAGTAAATCTACATCCTAATATTGTTTTCATTATTTGATTTCCATGAAACTAATCTAATGATTCCTGAAAGGAATGGGAAATCTCTAATCTTTTGAGGGATCACCTTCATGCCATGACTAACGTTTATTTGTCTCCTCATAGGAGCCATAGAGAGTGGCTTGATATCCACTTTTTGTATGCCAAGCCCCGTGTTAATAACCAGATGGGACCCTGATGGAGCTGTTGTCTGAGCTTATGTAAGAACATTTGGCATTTTGCGTAGGCCCCAGTTATACTGTTCGGGATTAGCATGAACCTCTTATAGACAAGAAAAACAAAACTGTCCTGGCACAAAACTATCGTTCTATTTTTAAAACTACAAACTTAAGACGAATGTTCTAAAGTTTGTGTGTATTTCCTGGTACAGTGTACGCCCTTGTCACTTAGAGAACTGAATTCTAAACTCCACCAAAAGCCCCTGTGCATGATCACCTTCACGCCATGTTGCGTATCCTCCTTGATAGAACTGGTCTCTTCCAGAATGATAATGCCCCCATCAACAAGGCATGAGTCCAACGGACTGAATAGAAATGACAATGATGCTGGCCACGAGCCAAAGCCTTCTCAGCACCTAGACATTATCCAATTGAGCAGTTGAGAGTTTCTGCGAAGGTGGCAGTGTCATTTTATTATGCCGCTATCAAAAAAAGGGCCCAGATAATCACTCAGAATTGTTATTTTAGCAGTGATTAGTACTGACCTTGCCCGAGGAGATAACCCCACCAAAATTGCGAGGTAAAGTAAACCCTGCTATTGAGCAGCTGTGACTAAGAAAAATATTTACGCTGCTGCCTCCATTATTTTCATATGCAGATCAAGGCATCCAGGGATGTAGTCGAGGGTAAACAGCCCTAAACACTATTTACTCATCTTTTTATTTGTAGATTAGCATTAAACCCCTTTATAGGCAGTGCATTTTAATATAACTTCATAAATAATGCTAAATGCTGCAGAAAATGATGTAGGTTACATAAGTTAGGGTCTTTGCAGGGACAAAAAAATCATTCATATTACACTTTTTTATTTTTCACTGTTGTTCTTATTATGATGATCTCAGACTTCATCACTATGTTTCTTCATTAGCTCTATGCAGTATTTACCCAGTAGCGTGGCGACACAAGCCAGGATAGCCAGCAAGGCGGCGGTGCTGAGCCCAGGGGAAGGTAGTGTGGACTGCTGAGGGAGACATACCGCCTCTCTTTCCCAGTCCCACTCGCCCTCGGTCTGTTGGTCCTTCTCTTTCTCCCCGGCCCGTGCCCCTCCTCTCAGGCAGGGACAGACAGAGACGGTGACAGTCCCGGTGCTGGTGAGGCCCGACGTCCCGTCCCTCAGGACCAGCGGTACATGGAACGTCAGAGTGGAGGATGCGGAGCGGGACAGCGGCTGAAGCTGGGACAGCAGCACCAGGCTCGCTGTGGGGCCTGAAGGAAGACAATTCATCCATTGTTACCTGCATGGTGCAATTTGCCATTTTTTTCAGTTGGTGGTGGATTGGCAGTCAAAGGTATGTTTTCACACATGTAACGCATCATAAGCACTAAGGTCTATTAACTTTTTAATTAGATCTCAGCAATAACAACAGGCTCACATGCAACATTTTAAAAGGCTGGAGAGCTCTGACTCCTCTTGCTTTTAGGCAAAAGAGCTGTGAAGGTTCATTGTCGGCGAGATATATTTAGATTTCTTCTAAATTAAACGTAAAAAGCTACAAAAAATAAGTCCACAAATAAGAGGACACAAGAACATAGTGCATCAAATATTTAAAGCCTGAAAGGCACGGCACAGTCGTATTAATATGACTCAATTATCAAAATAATCTTCTCTGATCCGAATCAAAGATCAAATCATTAGCGTCTTCAACAAAGCAAATGCATCATGCCTTTGTCAGACAAGCTGTCCATGTGAGAACAGAACCCGTTCTCCTGTTGGATGACACATCAAAGAGGCCTTTGATGCCACATGTCAGCAAGTCTATCCTCTAGATCCACAGTCTAACCAGAGCAGCTTTGCTCATCGTTTGCCAAGTTTAGCAACAATTAGCAGGCCAATGGTGCAAATAATAGCCAATGAGTTCTTAGCTCATCAGCTGCTGGAATTACATGTCATACTGTTGAATGTGACAGTACCATCATACGCTAGATATCAGATTCAAGACAAACTACACTCACCGCCTCGCTGTCACGTTGCAGTTTACATCCATGTCTGTCCAAAATATCATCGCTGCATCATTATGCATCAAGGCCACATATTTGTTTTGTGAAGTCACATTGACCTTTGACCCCCCAAAGTCTAATCAGTCCAAGTGGACATGTGGGCCAAATTTAAAGAAATTCCCTCAAGGCGTTCCAGAGATATCGCATTGAGGATAATGGGACAAACCAAAAACATAATACCTAAAACCTAAACATATCTACAGTAGACAGATAACCAAGTGACAAGATACACATACTGTATCAAGATAACGTCATCTTTTTCACCATTTATAAGACATATGTTATAATAAAAGCTTGTTCCTATAGCTGGGCTTTATCGTACAATTTGTTTAAACTTGCACTAATCAATACTTTCATATGAATGTGTATTGGAAAGAGCTCGCTTGTATTGCCGAACTTAAAGAGACTGATTCCCCTGTCGTTCCCCTCACCTCTACGCAGTCCTTTGTTTTAGCTAACCATTTTTGGTTTTATGGCGAGCAACTCTATTGTTGGCTTCACTGTCACCATTCTCAACAACCTTGTTTACACATAAAAAGCTCTGATAAACTTAGTGTACGCAACCTGCTCAGCACCAAACCAAAGACAAAGTTAGCGACTAGCTAATTAACATGATGTAGCATTTAGTGGCTATATTGCCACACATTTTCGCCGGGAGTTGGCGGAGACCAAAACAAAGCTTAAAGGACGGTGAATACACGGCACGCGTCAGGTGGAAGAAGACAAGACTTCTGATGAATGCTAATGTAGCTCTGCATCTGTTGAATGTGTTAGCAGTCTACTATAATGCTCACCATATCAAAATACATGTTTTGAAATGTAAATAAACAGTATATGGCAATAAACAACTGTAATCTCTAGCGAACATGAAACATAAATTCAACCAACTTAATTAGATTGTTTTGTCAATAACGCAAATGTGTTTTGCATGTGAGCTGTAAACCTCCCTCAGTTTTAACGCTATTCTGCTGATTAACAGTCCTGACATGCATCAAATTGTTTAGCAGAGTGAAAAGAAGAAGAGTGCTAGCTGATGTAATCGGGTATGTACTGCACGGTAAATGGGGCAGGTTTCATAATATTCAAAATCTTCAGTTTTATGTTTTATTCAGCATGTTTGTTGAGCTTTAAGAATACAAACAATGTGCTTTCTGGTGTGAGACACCGACTGCAAGCATACCTGTGTTTGTTTACTTAGGAAACTCTACGGGAGATATATAATTGCAAAAAATATATTTGTGGGCGAATCATTTTGTCTATATATGAGAAAAATGTGAATGTGAAGAATACTGTATACGTGTTGGTGAATGCAGAAACCTTTATTTGATTATTTATTCAGCAAAATATGTGTGTGTGTGTGTGTGTGTGTGTGTGTGTGTGTGTGTGTGTGTGTGTGTGTGTGTGTGTGTGTGTGTGTGTGTGTGTGTGTGTGTATTTGTGCAAGAAAATGGCCCAAAGACAGCGGTACAGACAGAGAATGTACTACAAACAAATAGTAAGTAGCTAAATTCAATTGAGCTGAAGTAAATTAAATGAAGCAGCTCTGATTTCTTCAAAAGCTTTTCATTGTAAACAGTAAATTTATGCGGTTGTGGGGAGGAGAGTGTATATGGGATATGCAGAGGATATGGGAAGGCAAACAAGAGGGACGAATAAAAGAGTGGAGGATAACAAAGCAAAACAATGGGGCCACCGGAGTTGGGAGATGGATGGTAGAAGAGAGAGGCAGAGACAGAAAAGGGGAAGGGGGAAGCGGAGAGAAGAGGGAGAGGCAGAGGGTTTGAGAGGAGGGTTGGAAAAAAAGAGAGAATAAGAGAAAAGACGAAGATGGAAAGAGAAAGGTGGAAATAAAATGTGGGATTAAGAGCCTTAAAAAAGTGGGGGGGAAAGTAGTGTGTCTGCCAAGGGAACAAAAAAAAAGGAATTAAAGAGATATACAGAGCGAGGGAAAGATTGAGTGCCTACCACCACTGTCCCTGACGCTGAAGTTGAGGGCAGCGCTGGACTCCGGAGGGATGCTGAAATACACAGTGCTGTCATTCCCTCCCTCATCTCTATCAATCGCCCGCAACACCTGCACCACCTGAAACCCAGAGATAGAGAGAGCAGAGGAGATTGGGTGAGGGGAGGGTGTGGATATATGTGTGTGTGTGTGTGTGTATGTTTGGGGGGGAGCAACGGGAGAGGAGAAAAAAAAAGTAATGGCAGAAACAGTTACACAGAGTGCTTTTAGCAACAAACCATTAGACGACGTCAGCAGGAAAACAAGCCAAACAATTAGTATGGAGACACAAGCAAACGGTGTCTGATACTCACACCCAATAAATAACTGTGTCTGACGTGGATCGCCTTTCAAAGATACAATGCAGTGTGGCTTTCAATTTAGTAATAGCTTCTGCACTGAGCCTACAGACTCAACCGTAATAAAATTAATCTAGAAAAAATATCTCCCACAGCCTAAGCTGATGGGTAATTTATTTTTAATGAAAAACTTTGGGCGTCATTATGCAAGACGTATTTTAGAAATGCTTTTGAATGCTAGTTACCAGACTGAATGTAGGGATGAAGGGTGCCGCATGCTCTCTGAGTTAGTCACTGTCTCTAGGCCTTGAGAACATTTGTTATGTACAGTCGCATTATGTTATCAGTTGCATGGGTGTGAATATTCAAACGCTCTTTGGCTAATGACTTGTCATACAGAGACGTGCACACAAAACCCTCACACGTTCGAAGATATCTTTCTTCCTTGAACTGTCTCCCCGCTCACTCACATAACAGTATACACAATCACAAATATGAACATCACAGAACAAAAACAAATCAACGTCGCTGCCACAGAATCACAGATTTAGTGGCGAAACAACAAAGACACAAGCAGAGCAATGAAAAACACCAGCAGAAACAACAGATGGGCCAAGACACCAAATTATGCCGATGGAGCCAGCGTGGAATACTGAAGATGAAGGAGAGAGAAAAGAAAGAGCAAAGGATGGTTTCCGGGGAGCGATTGAGAAGCACAGAGATAATTTCTGTAATTGAGATAGGATCAAGAAAGAACACCATGATGCTAAACAAACACAAATAAAGCAAGACGGATGGCAAGAAGGAGGGAGACAGTCTGAGAGGAGACTCGAGTTTAATTACAATGTGTATAGCTGCTGCGTTCCGATAACAGGCCATGGAGGATTCACCTGTCTCGATGGTGAATGGGCACACTGTAGCTGTATGCTGCCATATCTGAATAGATACAACTTACTACTAAACTGTAAATGCTCCTATGCTTGAAGAGGTATGGTTTTGTGCGTCCTTATTTGAATGCAAACAGCTTTAAAGTACTGTGTTTTTCTTTGTAGGAGGCATCACTGTTTGAGTTTACAGATTGGCTCTGTTTTCATTAGCATAATATTAGCATGTTTAGATGTTATAATGTTTACCACATATGAGGTAAGATTTTGTACAATAGCGGACATGGCCAAATACTGCTGGTTCTAACCTTGCTATTCTTCCACTATAGGCTATTGAGGAACAGAGGCGTCAGAATGCGCCATGAAGGTCACTGCAACATAATCCAACACGCCAGGTAGCCTTCTGACAGATTTCTCTCAGACTTCTGATTGGCCAACATTTTCTTCTTTGTTGTGTAATTGACATGTATTCAGGGTTAGGGTTGACATGCTCTTGAAACGTTTCATTTTGCGTTTTTATTTGGAAAGAGATTTTTTTTCAAACTGTTTTTGAAAAGAAGGAGGAAAAACCCAGTTTAAAAAAAACCTGTGTGCATGTTGACTCGGCCTAATTTTAGCATGTTAGCAAGCCAACATTTCATAATTGGCAGTAAACACAAAGTATTGCTGGCTGATGGGAATATTATTAGTTTATAGGTATTAGATCTTAAATCAGAGTAAGTATCCAAGGATGGCGCATAATGAAAAGGATCAACAAAGTTATTACAGTTAATCCTAAGGGGACAATGAAAGTATAAAATTCCATGACAATCAATCAAATAGTTGTTGAGATATTTCAGCCTGGATGAAAGTGATGAACCCACTGACATAAATTGCCATCCCCAGCGTCACGTCGCAAGCTTAACTAAAAAGGTATCAAACCACCAGTTGGAAAGTTGAAAGAGTTGAAAATGTCTTTCCTTGGTGCTATCCGATGGAA
This sequence comes from Cottoperca gobio, assembly GCF_900634415.1. Taxonomy (NCBI): domain Eukaryota; kingdom Metazoa; phylum Chordata; class Actinopteri; order Perciformes; family Bovichtidae; genus Cottoperca; species Cottoperca gobio. The sequence goes on from NC_041371.1 coordinate 18,253,921, forward strand.
ATATTAAAAATCCTACTCAACAATGCACATTTATTCACCCCACAACCCCGGATCGAACCTTGAGAAACTGACATGAATGGTTTAAAAGCATCACATACGGCCCTTTTCCAATTCAGGAACTTGACAACCTGGGACTTCCCATAACCTGAACTTTTTAGAAAACCTTGTGAGGCTTTGGCAGTTCTTTTGTGCTTCTTGACAAATCCCAATTTTCAGCACTGCCAACCACTTGAATGTACCTGGAACCTGCATTTAGTAGCGGTGCTAAAAACTAGTTCCAGGGATTTATTTCCAAGATGGTTGAGGAGGCGTGGAGACAAAAACAGAACCTGGGACAATGACTATACACCCATTTATATTTTGTCATGTACCTGCAGTGGAAAAGGACTGTTTTCACTGGGATTGTCCAATTTTCAAAACGAAGAAAAGCTTGTTCCAGCAGAATTTAATTGTTCACACATAGGGGCTTCAAATGTTTGTTTTGGAACAGAACTCTTCATGCAGACAAACACATTGACATCAGAGGTCACTTAAACACATACTGACCTGCCCGATGGAGGATGAGTCGCACATGGCTGTTGAGTATTGCCTGTCCAGCTCGGGTGCATTGTCATTCAGGTCTAATGTCTCTATTGCAACCAGAACTCTTGACACCTGGCTGGGATTGTCTGAAAGAACCAATCAGAAACAGGCAGCTTACAATACAGAACTTGAAAATGCCAACAGACAGCTGTATAAAAAGTTGAAAAAATATATGAATCCAATTCCCTCATGCAAAAATCATCAGTATACACACACACACACACACACACACACACACACACACACACACACACACACACACACACACACACACACACACACACACAGAGGTGCCACATTCGCTCTCCATTAAATCCATTCACTTGTCCTCATAGGAAGGATCAAGCTTTTCAGGCTTTGTCCAGAAACTTCAACAGCACTCGTATCACATTAGTGAGGACACAATTGGAGAAATATACAGCAGTAGTACATTCGGTTTCATTTGGCTTGTGTTACAGCTCATATGCTCCCAGCTGGAGTACGACTGATGCTTCCATAGCAGTCAAAATTTTCCACATCAAACTGTTCCATTCTTAGCCAAAACATCTCACAGCGTCAAGTGTGTGTGTGTGTGTGTGTGTGTGTGTGTGTGTGTGTGTGTGTGTGTGTGTGTGTGTGTGTGTGTGTGTGTGTGTGTGTGTGTGTGTGTGTGTTTCTAAGAAAGAGAAAGAGGGAGCAGAGGAGGGATGAAGAAAGCAGTCAATCTGCATGCAATTTAAATGGATTGGCAGAGGGTCTCCCACACACTATTCACTCGGATATATACACACACTTGAACATGAAGTTCTCACAGCCACAGAGTCACACTCCGAGCTCAACATCCACCATTACATTTTATGCTGCTCTTGTGTAGGGCTCAGGCACAATCCTGGCTCACAAGCACACATATTCAGTCATTTGTTAAGCAGCCAACACTGCAACACAGTGGGTCACAATTTCTTTAAATTAAGACACACACACACACACAACATGTTCTCAAACCTAGAGTAGTAACACTGTGTCACGGATGACAGCGACTGCATCCTGGAAAAGCTGAAAATGAGCTCTTGCTGTAATGCTACTGGGTGCTCTGGCATGCCCGTGGCCATGGCAGGACTTCTACTGTGGTTTATGTCAACACAGCCTCCAACAGTCTGTTTATTAGATAGAGCTCATTATTCAGGACAGGCACTCACTGTGCTGCCTTCACAGTCCTACCGACACTGCTACCACAAGAAGCCCTGAGTAGATTTAAGTAAAGATTAACTTTGTCCACAGCAAGACTTGGCAGGGAAACAACTTCCTCTCGCTGCACACAGCAAACACTGGACAGCATTCTCCATCAATATTTTCATTTTTACACCGACTAGTTTGATGGAATTCTTTTTAAGGGCTGAGAAGAAGATCCAAATAATGCCTCGGGAACCTGCCAAGAATCACTATTAGAACTGAGCCAGGAGGCTGTCGTTGATTGAAATAGTCATCCAGAATAAAAAAAGAATATAGGTTGTTTTTCATTGCATTCCAAAACGACCCATACAAGTATGAGCATTTGGTGATCTGCCACCCCTTTCAGCAGAAGGACATCATTTGTCAGTGCCTCCTAATTTGCATATGACTGTTTTCTGATCTGCCGCCAACATGGTTGAAGGTTTGGTTTGGTTGAAGCAGAACAAACAAGGATTGAATGAGAAACTTTGATTAATGATATAAAATGTCATGCAAACAGTTTTCTCTGTCAAAGTCAGACGCTAAAATATCGTCACACATTTCCGCCCTCCACCTCTGAGAATCAACAATTTGCAGAGCCACAAGGATCCTGTAGTGTATTTCGAGTCAGTCCCACAATAGGCTTGCAGCGGTAGTCGGTGCAACACGTGTTTCACGTGTTCGGGCATACCAGGATTACATTGCTTGCTCAACGGCCCCAGCGTTGTTTTACTTTTTTTACTCTTTTTTCACATGGGCTATCAGCACCCACGTTCATCAAATGAAACATACTCTAGGAGCACAGAGGAGCAGGAGTAGGATTTCACTTATCACGTGACGAGAGATTTGACCGACAAGGCGATGGCGGAGGATTTGGTGTGAAAGTCTCTCGGATTCTAACACAATGCTAAAATATAAAGTTATTTAGGCAATCTGTAAACTCTTGGTATGCAGCCGAACGGAGCCGTGGAAACCAGCGGCCCGGAGAGGCTGACCACAAAGCCATCCAACAGTAAAGATCAAAGTAAGCGCTCTGAGCATTATCGTTGAATATTTTTTCTTGGAAATTCTCCTGTATAATGGATAAAATCGGTGTTGTCACAAGTTTATTAACTGTGGGAAATGTTTCCTCACCGTGTCATCCCTATCCCACGTGCAGCTGCTACATGAATGCTCACTCGAGCACCAAATCAATGTTAATCCGTGGCTGAAAATTGTCTCCATTGAATGCACTATTTTCTCTTCTTTGAGTGACGTTTACTAAGAACTACATTTCCCAGCTGTTTTAGGAGATTATTATAGCCGTTCAAAATGAAACTATATATTCACAACCTTTTTTAGAAAACAATGGGCTTGGGAATGAGTGGCACATTAGAAACACTAAAAGTATTCAGGGAAGTTAATTTAGTTTTTTTCATGGCATTTGTAGACAATAACAAGAATATACAATATTGTCAGCCTCATCCCTCCCGAACCACATCACATGTTTTGTTTGTCACACTGTCACTCTACCATCCCCCTACTGTCAAGGCAACAACTATGGGTCTCGAGGGCGATCTCCAGATGGCTTCGAGGGTTTCACCACTATGAATGGATGTACTTGACAGGATCGATACCAACACTTATTGATGTATTAATATAAAACATATCTTTGTTTCAAGATCTTCGAAACAGCAGTTGACAAAACAATCTTAATCATAATGAAATGGACGTTGTGATTGTGCTTTCATCTGCTTTTTGTGTTCATTTGTGGAGTCTTTCCTGATGGAAACATAACATGTGTGGCTCAGGATCTGTTGAAATTCCTTGCCCAGAAACTGAAAGGTGTTTACCGTTTTCCTCTTGCAGCCTGTATATCACTGATTTTCTTCAATATGTTGCTTTAAATATATATTTCCAGTTAAATCCTTATGAGAACGGATCTATCACATCAAATATATCAACAGTATAGATCAATTGATCCTCAGGCAAGCTGTAACAAATTATTTGTGGCGGCAAACTGCCTTCCCCTCATGGCTGGATGATTCGAGTGCTAAGCCGCTTAGTGAACTGCATCACACACTGGATACTGCGCTTTTCAGAAACCGTACAATTTACAGTTTACACTTCTTTAAACCTATTACACCCTCATGCTGATCAGTGGGTGCAGGTGTCAGTGGTGATAAAATGTTGGTTTCATTTAAGACTTTTAGCTCCAAATAAAAGAAATGGAAGCTCTAAGGACGTCTCAGTGTTGAGTGGTGTACAAAGAGTGAACTCTGACCTCTCTGGGTGGCGATGATGGTAATGTTGTGCCAATGGTCGCGTTCCCGGTCCAGCTCCATGGCTGTGGTGATGAGGCCGGTGTCTGGGGTGATGCGAAACAGAGCCTCTGGGTCTGACTGAGGATCAATGGAGAACCTGGAGAAGAGAAAGTAGGGCGGGAGAAGAAAGAGTTGTGTTGAGAGAGGGCAAAATGAGGAAGGGGCAAAGAGAAGTATAGAAAGACAGAGTGAAAGGAAGAAGAAAGCCGAGATGGCAGTGGGGTGCAGAGTGAAAGAAGCACACAGGGCAAGTGTGTGAGGGAGTGATAAGAAAGTCTGCTTTCAAATGGCCAAAAAATTAATATAGGGAGATTATCGCAGTTGATAGGAGCTCTTTTGAAGTGCCACCGATTATCTAAATATCTCTATGAATATACCAAGTATCATTCCTCCCCACACTTTCACTCTCAGCACTTTTGCCCGTGTTAATTGGGGCACGGTTTTACAGGCAAATCCCTCGCCTCCCAGACAAAACCTACTGCAAACAGAAGTGAGAGGATTGGACCTCAAAAACGTATGTGGTTACTGTCAGAACAGGAGGAAACTAAGTAGGCATTTGGTTGGCTTACATTTATTTGGTTAGTTCTTACTGTTCTGACTGTTCGGTCTTGTTCCTTTTAATTGAAGAGTGGAGCTTGAATTTCAGTCCAAAAAACGATATATTCCTTGCTTAAAACAATCAATATTTAAAAACTAAAACAAACCCTATCCTCTAAAACATTAACTAAACAGAGAAATGAAACTCTCAGCAGCTTGATTTTTCACTCGGCAGTTCTGTTGTGGATCAAAACACTACTGATTATTTAAATACATCTTTGGGATATGCGCTTATTCGCTCTCTTCCTGAGAGTTAGATGAGATAAATGTTCACATCATCTCAACATGTACACACATTGCCAGGCTAGCTGGCTAGCTAACTTTCAGCAAAAAAAGAAATGAGCATATTGTTCATAAAGTATTCGAGTCGGTAGACCTGAGATCTGAGTTCACAAACATAAATCATAACTAAATTTTTAAGAAATATATCAGTACTACTGAAATTCTATATGCTATATGAGGACATAGGACTATTACTGTACCTGATATTATTGGTAAGACCAGTATCCGGGTCTACAGCGCTGACCCGGCCCACAGTGCAGGCAGGCGGGCAGTTTTCAGATACGTCCATGTGGTATCGGGCTCGGGAGAACCTCGGAGGCTCGTCTGCATCTAGCACCGCTACTCTGATGGAGGCGCGGTCCTTGAAGGGGCCTCGACGCAAGAAGCGAGGATCCACTATGGGGTTGAGGACCTCCACAGAGAAGGAGTAGGAGCTCCGGCTCTCATAGTCAACCGCCTTGGGAGGACAATGGAGAAGGGTTAGGGTTAGGGTTAAAAATATTTCATATTGAAGCATATAATCATCTAAGGTTTAGAAGTGCACTGTGAAATGAGTTATGGTGACACTTTTTAGTAGCAAGAAATTATGCAAATGTCACTGTTTTGATCCACATTTTCACACAAATTGTTCCACAGATGACTTCAAAAGCAGAGAGATGGCTAATAATGAATTATCCCAAAAGATAACAGCTCGCACGGGCTAGAGAATAGTCAAAATGATTCCGAGTAAATGATATCATGGCTACCTTACATAGCGTGGTGTTTGGACTTTTGAAGTAATACTTTGAAGGTTGTTGTGGGTGGATGATTTAGATGGTGGGTTTGTGTGAAGGAGGAAAAAACATTCATGAGGTGTTGATGTTACAGCATTGCCAATGAGATTTCTGATGCTCAAAGAGTCGAGAGGATTCTTGAGCGCCCCGACAAATAAAGTAACTACATGTTTTGACGTCGGTTTGATATTGCGCCGAGTTGACGTTGGGATGTTCTTGACGTACTAAGCCTACAGGATGTATAGCTGTAGGGTTCACTGCCAGGGAGTTGAATGTTGATGCTGTATTCGTAGGAGTTGTGTAAGATTAGTGCTGCTATCTACACGCAGCACAGATGGGTGGAAGCACGAGGTGCTGGGGATATTTGCATTGGATGTTTTATCTCGCTCCAGCATTGTTTGGTGTTGCAGTGTTGGCAACACACTTGGAACTGTGTTGGTGGATACCTGGCAGGTAGCGTGTTTTGTTCTAATGTTACAAACATGTCGGTGGGAGAAGTTTCAGACCTTGTGAAACATTGTGGAAGTGACACTTGGGAAAACTTGGTTTTTGTGAAGGTACAGAATGGTTTTGGGAGTTCACTTTCAGAGGTAGTGCAGCCAATGTCGACAAAGAGTTGCCATAAGCAATAGATTTTCCGACGGTGAAATTGAAACCAGAACCACAGTTTAGAACATCATCTCCATCACTATGGCGACTCTACAATCACCATGGAGACTCGTACCTGGCTGTGAGAAGCGTTAGAAATTCCTTTGTATCCATGCATCCAAGCACGTAGCAGAGATTTCATTTGGGATAAAGGCTCAGGCCCCAGTGATTGTTTGTTACAGAGAAGTTATGAAGCCTATTTGTCCGAGGTGTCCGTGTGATTGTGCGCCGCACTCCCAGCAGCGGGCCAGCTCTGAAGCGAAGAGATCGCCTCTGATCTGGTTTGCCGAGATGATTGTAGGGCAAAGGCACACACAGGTAATCACATACTGTCTCTCACACACACACACACACACACACACACGCACACACACACACACACAGACACAGACACAGACACAGACACACACACACACACACACACACACACACACACACCCTGACATACACCTGCTGTTGATTACATTTCAGAAGTGCAACATGTTTCGGTCTGGGTTCAAAATACTTGTTTGATGTATTGGTGTGTGGGCTTATGTGCAAGTACAAGTGGTTGTGTTGAGCGTGTGTGTCCTCAGATCCTCTGTCAGTATGTGTCTGTCCTTAAGTAAGTGTGCATTTGTATCCTCAAAGTGTGATTGGCACAGGGAACCATGTTGGACAGAGGATAAATAGACTCCCTGGCTATGCGGAATATTTGCTGTCAGATTCAAACAGGGGGAAAAAATCCCAGCAGCAGTGGGAATATTGATATCCTCTCGTCTGCGCTCTCTCCTTTCTTTCTGATCTCTTTTGCTATTTCTCCGTTTCATTTCTGCCCTTTCTCTGAGCTGTAAAAGTAAACTGTGTTACAGAAAATCAGCAGTTTTTGAGAAAGTGGTGAAGATTGATTAAAGATTATGCAAAGAAAAGGGCAAATTGAAAGACATTGAAATGGAGTCAATTTGGGTAATATCTCTGCAGGAAAGATAAATAAACAAGAAGAATTGTCTGTGGGGATGAGAGTGTGCGAGTACACAAGGTGTTTACGTGGGTAGACGGAGGGATAGGGTTCTCTAACGGAGACCCCATTACAGGGAGAGAGAGACAATCTGTCTGAGGAGGAGAGGTGTCACTTACACTGTGAGCACACACTCATCAGCCCCCGCCCTCCCCCCACCCAGCACTTCATCACTCTGCTCCCTCTCCTTCGCCACCTCACCCACTCCATCACACAACCCCTACCTATCTTTTTTCCCCCTAGTGTGTGTGCGACTGGGACCAGCACTGACAAACCGCAACGCTCACACTCATCCTTCTCCCTCGTTCGCCCATACAGCAAGCACTTATCACATCGGGACCCGGCACGTGTGTGAACAGATGTGAGCATTCTTCACAAATGGTTTCGCCCACTCACGCTCATGTGGAACTTCCACACACTCACCTTAAAGAGCAACTTAGCATCCTGTTTTAGCTTTAAAAGGCCCTTTCGACCCTGATACACACCACCACCCACATTGCCCCGTGATCGCTGACGTATCACCGATGAGTATCAGCCATCTTAATGCCCTGGTACAGCATTACAGTGTACCCATTATTCAGATTTCTTCAAATGTTCTATAGATTTCACAATGATATCGTTATTGTGAATTATCTTTCCACAATAATCGTGTAGGGAAAATCTGATATTGCGACAGCCTAAGACAGGGGTCGGGAACCTTTTTGGCTGGAAGAGCCATAAAAGCCAAATATTTTTAAATGTATTTCCTTGAGAGCCATATATTTAATAAAATTGAGTTTTAAGTATATAACGTCTCCGAGTACCAACAGAACCCCGCGCCCCCCTCTGATTTTTATTGATTTAATATTCACAACTCACTTTTCACATTGAACAGGTTTTATCAAACTAAACGTTTATGTTATTTATCTAATGTATGTGCACGTTTCTGTGTCTACTGCAGGGGTGTCAAACTCAAGGCCACAATTATATCCGGCCCGCGAGAAAATATAATTTCTCTATCATAACTGGCCCGCCGGTTTTGGTAATTAAATCAATGCATGGCACAACATACATATTTGAGGAAGTATCTAAATGTGTGAATGAAATGAAGCTGCCATGGGACAAACTGACGGGTCTGACGACAGATGGAGCGCCTGCGATGTGATGAAAAGAGCGGATTAGTGCAGGATGCGGGAGAAGATGCAGCGGGAGAACTGTGCAGGTTAGTGAGCTGACGGTGTATCACCGCATCACAAACCAGGAAGCGCTGTGTTGTAAAGCTCTGGAGATTGGAGATTACTTGTTAAATATGTTAAAAAATGTCAGCTCAAAATTGTGTGTGAGCCATAACACGTCATCGAAAGAGCCATGTATGGCTCGCGAGCCATAGGTTCCCGACCCCTGGCCTAAGACGATACATATGTAACTGTCATTGTAACGTGAATATCTTCCGGTAACGGCTCACATTTTAGTAACACGACCCGAAGCACCTTTTTTACCCCCCCCCCCCCCCCCCCGAGTCTCCACCTTCACAAAGGGCCAAGACTTTTGCTCAAAGCTGTTTGAACAGCTAGCTTAATGTTAGCTTAGCGAGGCTTCAGCAGAGAGAGCAGAGCCAGTGGAGAGTGACATTAAAGGGGATGTGAATAAATGGTAGGGAGGGTGTACATCTACCACAAACACAGTGAATCTGGTCAACACTAGCTTACCAAAAGTAGAGGCAGTGATTCTACGACTGTAGTAGTTGTACTTCTGCTATTCCCAGTTGCAGTTCTCAATCAATTAAGCTCTACACACGTACTTCCAAACTGCTGAGAGCACTATGAAGCAGGACCAGGAAAGTGAAAGTCAGTGAAATAACTCTTTAAACTCTCTTGTGACGTCTTTAACCTCCGTTACACATTTTCAAATCAACAAATGCTGAACATACGTGTACAGCAAAGCACTTCAACGACAGACAATAAACCAACAACAACTTTTACAATTGATTTAACATTTAAAATCATTGAGCAAAAAGGCCAAACATTCACTAGTTCCAGCTACTCAAATGAGAGGATTTAATAATTGTCTCCATTTTTTATTATTATATATTGAATATCTTTCTGTTTTGGACTGGCAATTTGAAGACTTAATGCTGTAGAAAATTGTGATGAGCACATTACATTTTCTTATAATAATTCTGACCTTTTACAGACATGAACATTTCATAATCATAAACACATCAACAAATTAATTAACGCAACAAAAAAAAAAGGCTGTTTCAACACTTGTACATCCTAACACACTCCGTTATCTCTAGTTTATGTTGCCTCTCACACTCTCTACAAGTATAACCTTCTTCTGTCCTGCAAGGCTCCCAACGTCCTTTTTGAAATTCAAATTTCTCTGTACAATTTCCCTTTTAAATTTGCTTCACAGTTAGCAGAAATTAATTAGCTAACCTGCATGCTAGACTGACGATACATAATACATCTCTTCTCAGAGAGGCCGACCCACCGGCATCCATGCTCTGTTGAGAAAGTGTGTGTGAGTGTGTGTGTGTGTGTGTGTGTGTGTGTGTGTGTGTGCATGCATTACAGAAAATGTGCAAATGTACATTACTGCAAATCACAGAGGTGGTGCCTCTCCCTGACTCTCCAATAAATGATGTAAAATAAGAAGATTGCATATTGTGCTCACCTACGAGTGTGTGTGTGTGTGTGTGTGTGTGTGTGTGTGTGTGTGTGTGTGTGTGTGTGTGTGTGTGCGCACCACAGGATTGTGTATCTGCTTGTGTGTGCTCAGCACCCTGCTGTCCTTGACAGCTTGAGTTCTTTCTTGATTTTGTGCATTCTAAATCAAGATCATACATCACATTTGTCTGATAACAAATGCAGCTTTGGACATTTCTGCCAACAAGCACGGCAGAGTTGAGAGAACAAAGACTCTTCTAAATGTGCCTTTTGACTTTGTTCTTCCTCTGCCGCCCTTCCCTCTGTCACTTGTCTCTTGTCTATATTTCACTCTCAGATGTCCCATGTCTTCCTTTTTCTTATTTTTCAAATTATGAGCAAGACATTGGTCTCTCTCTTTCCCTTTCTCTCTCTGTTTTTTCTCCCTCTGAGGAGATTAACACAATCTCTTCTCCGCGTGAGAAAACAAACACAGATAATCCTGGGCGCGCTGCTGGCGTGTGACCGAGGATTAGCCAGCCGTTTTAAGTGAGAGCATATGGAAATAATAATAACGGCAAACTGACACATGCGCGAGTGAGCTTGTCCCCCAGGTAAGAGGAATGAAAGGCGCACAAATAGCAGGCTTACACAGCTCACAGCACCCCCGAAAAAACGTACCTCAAAAGGGAACCTCCTAATACTACTGCTGCATTTGTATTAACGATATTGTGACATGCCTTGTGTTGCATCTTGTGATCCGACTTTGTTACATCCATGCTATTAAATTCAGTATACATGTGAAATCGGGGCTTTGTTGTCCTTTGTTTTTAAAGTTTCTTTGCTGCATCAGTGGCTATAAATGCTCCCACAATCAAAACACACCGAGCCTTTATTAAATCATCACATGTCTGATTTGCATGTTAAATATCTGCATCCATCAACTGATGACAAGACGTTGTATGTCTTTTCTCTTTACTTCTAATTGCACCTCATTGTAGCAGCTGATTAGCTTTTGATTAGTCGACTGATTTCAAGGAAACCTCAACCACCAGTTAGGTACCATAAATGTTAGCCTCTGGCCATTAGGGGGCACTGTGGCAGAGCAATGTCAAGGAGCTGCTGCACTGGAGAGTTGTTATGCAAATTCTTCAATTACCTGCTACTTACACTGTGGCCTTGCTCACATGCTGTATCCAAAATCTATTAGCGGCAATATGTACAATAATTATAAGCAATATGTAAATAACAGAGCTGACCGGTCAGGGGGAAACATATCTATGAATAGAATGAAAATAACATACAAGAGAAACTACACAGAGGACATCAATTTAAAATGAACGGATGAATAGTCCATGTGTGTGTCACTATGCGGCTGATTTTGTGTGAATGTATCTTCCTGTATGTGTGTGTCTGCCTATGTATCTTCATATGTGTGTGCTTGAATTTGAATGAGGCGGACCTGAGTCAGAGCCACAAAACAAACAACGCACACTGTCTGGCTTGGCCTCCAGACACAAACCAGAGCGAGGACAAGGCGAGGGAGCGATGGGTTGGGGAGGCTGTACGTGTGTGTGTGGGTGTGTGTGTGTGTGTGTGTGTGGGTGCATTTTACCATGTGTGTCTCCCTGCCCTGCATATTTGGACATGTTTGGGGAGATCAGAGAGAGAGAGAGAGAGAGAGAGAGAGAGAGCTGCTGATGAGAGGAGGGGGTGAGGGTGGGGATGGTGGGGGAGATAGAGGGAGAAGGGGAGAGGGAGAGAAATCTTTTTATTGCTGGGGGTCTCTGTGGGACTGACAGTAAATAAGCAGTGATAAGCAGCAGGCAGCTTTACTCTGCACCCTGACTTGCAGGCTGTTAATGACCCAGCTTCTCTCTCGTGCGTCCCCTCCTTACCCTCGCCTTTCTTTCTTTCTAATCATTCTCTTCCTCCGCTCTCATAGGCACGTATTCCACAGTCTTCTTCGTCTTCATCTGTCTGATTCTCTCTGTCTGCCTTCTCCTCCATCTTGTCATCACATATTCTCTCTCAGTCTCATTTTAACTCCTAACTCCTTCGTCGCAGCTCCCTCTATTGACTCTGTTTCTTCCTAATCTGCTGTTAAACCCCCCTGCTCAGCTCAGTCTCCCACCCACCTCCCATCTGACACATCATTTTAAAGTGAGGACGAGCATCGCAGCATCCTTCTCCCGTCTTTAAATGAGCAACCGCGTCACTTTGCAGCTCTTCTTCCCTTCATTCCCTACAGTTTAAACGCAGAGCCGCAAGGTCAAGTGTGTTATATTGGTGTGTACCACAGTATATCTCGCTCTGTGGTTTATTGCTGCTTGTGTAGGTGTGGGTCTCCGTTTTGTGTATCACTTCCTGCTTGTGTGTGTGTGCATCTTAGATCAACTGTTAAAGAGATTCAGCCCACAGCATCGAGATGACCAGCAAGGTCAAGGCCGGCTCTGTGGCAACACAAATTGTTCCGCTCAGAAATTCCTTCCCTCTCCGGGGGCACACAGATCATCTCTTCCCCTGGTAAAATTCTTCACAGTTTGAAAAGCCTTCTGATGCCAGAAAAATGGACGCCTGGGCATGTTAATTTTTAACACATCCTAAACATATGCACGCATGCATGCTGTTTTATTTTTTTAATTTCTTTTAATTTGTTTAAAAGTGGAAACTCAGGGGGAAGCTTAACGCTAATTTAACGCTTTATTTGTTTTTAATTCTATTAGTTTTAGCCGATCTTACATGTTTTTCATTAGTTGTGCGTGGACTCCCAGTGAGGCTACATCCCTTTTAACCTATTCAAGTCAGATCTTTTTATCGTGTGAAGAGTTTAGTGTAGCACACCCACCTGACACAAAATCCCAATACAGCTAGAGCTAATTTCAATTTCAAAACATTAATTTCTTTTAAATACTCACTATATGCATGCAAGAATTCAAAATTAATCCTCATGTAACCTGTGAGTCATCGTTTTTATTTTATATTCCACACATAGCAGTCAAATCTATTTCTCCGCCTCTCCTGGAGCCTTTGTTGAGGCATTAAAACAACACAAAACAGCATGAAGGAGGCCATGTTGAAATACTAATTGTACGTTTTGTTTCTGTCTTTGAGATCGCTGTGGCTGAATCCAGTGGGAGGAATACTGTGGGTTGGAGGTGTTCTCTGTATTTGTTGACATGTAATTTTCTTGCCTGTCGCCTATCGCATGTTGAATTGATCGACACACCATGTTCTCTTTCTTTCTTTTCTTTCTCCTTCCTCCCTGCGCTCACTTCTTTATCCCGTCTTGTTGTTGCCATGCTGCATCCCTCCATATCTCTGAGGTTTTTTTTCTCTCTTCTTTTTAGCTCTCCTTTTTATAATTTATTTTTTTCCATTTTTACCTGCTTGTCCTACTGGATGGGTATTTCTACCTCTCTGTGCCTCTCAGTCTCTCGCTGTGCTAATTTCTCTCTGTGGCTGTCACTGATTTTGCAGCTCTTGCTGTCTCTGCATCTCTCTCTCTGGTTCCTTCTATACTCTTACTCTCTTGTTATATTGCACTCTCTGCTGTCACTGCCTCAGCAGGACCTCATTTTAACACTCCTCCCTCAGTGCTTCCATCTTCTCCCCCCTTCTCCATCCCTACTGCTTTCTGCTCATTCCTGGGTCCTTGCCTTCGATTTCTTTCTTTCTTGCATCTCTTACCGTATCCAGTCCTCTCCCTGCCTCCCTGCTTCTCTTCAAAGGAGCTCGTCCAGGTTTGGAAATCTTGCTTTACACACCACCTCCAGGTACGGATTGTTTTTAACGAATCCTACAAACCCAAGGCTGAGAACTGACACCGTGATGAATTCAAACACACTCTCCATATGCAAGGCTACCTCAAGAACACACACTGACACTCACACACACACACACACACACACACACACACACACACAAATATATATGCACTCAGACGCTCACCAGTAAAAACAGCCCAAACTCACAGCTTCCGTAATATGGGCTTTGGAATACAGACAGCAATTTTTTGCCAAATCACTGTTATTTTGTTCAGATTGTCCCTGTTCTATAAAAATATCTTAAAAAGATTTCAGAAACTTTTCTCCAACTTCAAGTTTTCTGAAAAATGTAAATGTATATTCTTCACTGTAAAACGGTTAAACACAGTGTTCTAGAAATGATTACCCTGTATAAGACCCTTGTATTACAAACATCCATCATATCTATCCATCATAAATATATATTTTATATTTATGGGTGGCAATATTTTACGTCTTTCTCATTGTCAACAGTACTTTCTAACTTTCCCTGCCTGCAAGCCCATTTGTCAACAGCCTTCAGTAACAAAGCAAAGTAGATCAATCTCATTACAATAACCTTACATGTTCTGGATGTACAAGCAGAGACGTGTGTGAGCACACTCTCCACTCTTGAATTGTAATGCAGATAACACCGTGTGTAGCGCATACGATACACAATAAAGCACATAAGCACACTCTGTCGTGACTGACATCCCGATGATCAGAGAGGATGCTGACAGCATTATTAGAGACACACGTGTATTTTTACTGAAGTGTGCGAGTCACTTCTGTAAGGCTCATTTGAAATGAAAGCATCCTATCTCAGATATGCCTCCCGCACCAGGCCCCTCTCCCCATTAAGTCGACATTACATGTGAGCGCCTTCTCCTGAGACAGACAGGTATGAACTATTACAAGCCATACTAGTAATGAGTGGGTGTCAGCAGCCCCCTCCCCCCTCCCCCAACCATGCAAACGCATCTTCATGAGAATGTAATTATTAGAGACGACAGGCAGCTTAGGGAATGTTTGAAATTGAAATCATCTAGTATTACACTAAAGGGAACGATTAGTCAGCTGAACTCAGGATGGAGCGGCAGCGCCTCATTGATCCTTCTGTGCATGCAAATGCTCCGCACGGAAAAACCTTTGGTGAAAGGCAGCAGTCAAAACACCTTGACTGGTCGAAACATTCTCGCTGCAAATTACACTCAACTCAGCCAGCGCAAACATTTGCATCTGGGCGCGTCATGCTTCGTTTGAGTTTCGCGCCGATGCTTCATTATTTCTGCTGTAAACAGATGGAAATATTGATAAAAAGGTGGAGGCTGGCTCACAAGTGAATTGAGCAGGAAATTCATTTGTCAGAAAGCCATCCAACCACTCTCATCTAGGGAGTCAAATAAAGAGAAAAGGTGAGATGAATATAGATCACCTGTTTAAAAATCCTGACTAAAAAAGGCTGCTGAGAGATGGATCATTTCAGATCTTATGGGCTTATGCAGTGTCTTTGTGTATATCCGGGTAATTCCAGGTTAATGGGCTTAGACAACATGTGTTGTTAGCTATGCTTTGACTCACAGGCAGAACAAAACTCCTCTCTTAAAAACCTGCCCACGTTACCTGTGTCATCGCCTCTCCTCCTCATCATCTGTTCTTCTTCTCCTCTCCTGCACTTCTTCCTTTTACCTTTACAAACCGGAGCCTTTCTATACGTGCTCCCTCACCCCCTCCCACATCATAGCCGTTTTCTCTCTCATGACACCCAAATGACTCTCCATCTTTGTCGCTGTCATCTCACCTTGTTGAGCGTGATGACCGCCTCCTGGTTCAATCCGGTGATGTTGAACGTCTCCCCGGTCTCCCCCTCCAGGATGGTATACTCCAGCTTGGCGTTCTCGCCGAGGTCGGCGTCGGCTGCCGAGATTCGCCCGATCTCAGCCCCCGGGATGGCCAGCTCGGAAACGGAGAAGGACCACATACCTGGCAGAGACACATGGCCACACACATTAGCCGTCTTTGACGCTTAATTAGCACTAATGCACTTAATGTAAACATTAAACATTTAATTTAGTCTTTTAAACTGTTTTCAAATTGCTGTTACCCTGCGCTCAGCCAATATTTGCACTTTTCCATTCAGATAAGACGACGTTTAATTTAGCAGAACAGAGGATGAAGGAGAAAGATAAAAGAAGGGAGAAAGGCAGCGTTTGAGCGCTCTGCATTGAGGTGTTATTAAAAGCCTGGTAAAATATGGCCAGAAAAAAAGAAAACTGAATTACAAGAAGCTAGGATTTAAAATAAATAAATAGAGGGAACAGAGGAGATAAAAGAAAAGCAAAGATTACAGGTAAGCAAAGCTGCTCGGTCTCCCTCGAAACATTTGAACTTGATGACATGAGCTAACTCATCACAGGCGTCCACTTTTTTAGTCTCAGAATTAATCAAGGGAGCTGACTCTTTTATGTGCGTCATGTTTAAACATGCGGGTTTAACTTTTAGTGCTGGGTACATTAAAGCAGCACATTATTACAGCGCTTCTGCTGGCGTTGCAGTTTACACATGAAACATACAGTAAGCTACATTTCTCTTATGAACCACTCGATGCATCTGCCTGATGAAAATATGGAGTTCATCTGTGAACTCACATTACTGCATAAAAAGCACACATGCACACATAAATTGTATAATATCCGCCTACCACTTTATTTCAACCTAACACACACACACACACACACACACACACACACCGTCCACCAGCTGCACTGACAAGAGTAAGTGTGGTGGGAAAGATAGAAATTGAGCGAGGGAAAGGGTGAGATATCACTATTTGGCTCGCACGCACAGAACAGACAGGCCCATTCAAACAGAGCTGTTATCTTCTCAGCTAAAGCTAAGGGAATCAGATAGACCTGTAAATGTGAGCGAGAACAACATCGCACAAACACATTGGGATGACAGAATAAAAGATAGCCAGCACTTCAACAAGGCAGTATCTGGGCCAGCACACTGTCAGATGAATGCTGTAAAACTGACAACATCACAGCGAGACGAAATGTGAGGTTATTTCACTTTGAGGATCAGGATTACAGTTCACCAGGCTGGCTTCAGCAAACAAAGTTATCACGTGGGGTGTTGTTGTCTTTTTAAAGTCTTGATTTTTTTTTTTTAAAGCACACAGGTTTCTCACTCTAACAAGTTATCTACCTGAATGACAAAAGAGGTTGTGAGTGCCTTAAAAAACATACAGGAGTTTCTGCTTTTTCTGATCCTTCACCTGTACAAGAGTCAAAAAAGAAGTTTGTCTGCGGTATATTTATTCAATTCAATATACTTTCTGTACGTGTCTAAATGCTGTCAAAGATTTCCTCTGGTGGAGAAATGTTGAATTCTTTATTTTTTTTACTTTTCACATTCAGCCTAAAAATATTGGAATCAGCAAAACAAATTCACAACTGTAGAGTGTAAACTGACCCCAGGTTTGTAAAGTTTCGAGAAAAATAGAAATTCTCTGTGGTGGCTACGGCCCTGATTGGAACTACTTGGTGAAGGTCAGAGAACAATTATCCAGTCATTGTTAAACAAGGTAGTAAACGGGATGCAAACAGCAGCTCCCATCTCCAGTGTCAGAGTCTAGCCAACCTTTTCCCTAAAGGCTGGTCTGCACAGGATCTGTAGCAACTGAGAAGGCCTCTGTTTCTAATCAATACAGAAGTCCACACAAAAGGGTTGTTTTACTCACGTTGTACTCAAGTTTTACTCACATTTTATTCATGCTTTACATGAGTAACTGTGACCTAAAGCATATGTTTACGCTTCAAGTCTATTTTCTCCTGTTTTATGTGCACAACTTCAGCACCTGTGGGCTCTGAGTGCTGCCAAATCACAGGTGACCTGTTCTCAGTACTGTGCCTGAACACGTCAGGTGTAGATTCAGTAACAAAGGACTGAAGCTGCTGATCTGCTCACACAGAGCTTCCACGACACCACCCGTGCGGACAAGCTGTTTTGCAGCTATAAAACAACATGAAGCTATTTCCACCAAAAGAGGTCACAAGTCATGAAAACATAAACATTGGTCTTTTTGAGTGTTTGACTAAAAGTTGTAGTTGTAGTTTTTCTGGTGAGGACAGTCTTCATTATCTTGGTAGTTTTAAGCTTTCTTATTAACATTTGTGGCAAATCATCTGTGATTATTATAAATGTTATACAACCACTTTAAGGAATGTTACATGCAGAGTTAACTAGAGGCTAATACAAATTTACAACAACTGGTTCTTATTCCTGCCATCCTTGATTCATTTGCTACTTGTCTAGAAGTACTGAACACGACTTCAAAATCTCACTGACGAGACACAGTGTCCCCCCTCGCAATAAGGACATCCATCTGTGGGATAAGTACTTAATACTGAACGGGATCAGGAAAAGGTTTTTTTAATTATATATCAAAGATGGAACTCCATGGGGTAAAGATCAGTCAGAAAATCAGTAACCCTGTCATATCTCCAGCTGAAAAACAGTCCTCAAATTAAGAACCAGCATGTCATGGCTGTGGTAATAAGAGTCAGTATATTTACATGGACAACTCTGTAAAAATACAAACAGCCATGATGGATTTGATGGGATTAGTACACGGTCCCTCTTGATCAAGATGAAACAGTGAATCTAATTGCTTACCGTTCTTAATAATAGAATAAAAATAATAATGCTGTTTCCCTGCTATGATCGCCGTGCTTACCTGACTGACTTTTATTAATTGCCGTTTTTTATTCTCGGAGAGAAAGTCTCTTCTGAATAATACTTCACAAATCAAATTAATTATTTGTTTATTAGTGTTTTCCCTCTGTGGCTGCTGTAATGGAGATTTTAAATGGAGATTACATAACAGCACACATGACACACAGTTACCACTGATATTTAAATGGGATTTGTTTTTCATAGTTAAATATGCTTAAGTGGTTAGCTGCTAGCTAGCTCCACAGCATTTCCTCTGCACACATTACAAGCAAGTGACAGTAGCATTAAATGACATGGACATGGAATCCTCTTTTAATGGCCCCACACATGGAAACAGCACAATTTACACTCTGCACATAACCCATCCTAGTATTAGGAGCAGTGGGCAGCGATTGCATCAGCGCTCGGGGAGCAGAGTGGAGCTCTAGTGCCTTGCTCAAGGACACCTTGGCAGTGCTCAGGGGCTGAACTGGTCAAAGTACCAGTCCACACTTCATACGTGGTCCCTTCAGGGACTTGAACTGGGAACCCTGCAGTTCCCCTGCCAAGTCCCTCCTGACTGAGCTACTGCCGCATTACGCTCACTGCTGGCCTCGTGGCTCTAAAGGGCCATGAATCAGCCCCATTACCATATGCTGCTCACCAGGCTGCTCTTTACCCACTCCTTTACTTCATTTACCTCCTGGTGAACAACTGCTCCCTCTTCTGCAATTTACTCAAGGTGTTACACTAAATGCGCTCAAGCAAGTTCCCCACTACTTAAAGTGTAATGTACAGTATGTAATGGATGGATTCAGAACAAGTCATTTAAGGTAACTGAGAAGTATAATTCATGAGCAGAATTTCACAGTTAGACACAAAATGAACCTCCACTGTGCTGTTATTCACAATAAGTAAAGTATTACTAATTATTCGACATTAATGTTATTTTGTCATTATTGCTCTCTTTGAATACTTTCTTACACTTTATTAATTTGGTTTCTCCCAAAACATGATTAGCAGAAATAGTAGTATATAAATATAATTTCCAGAAACCAGGCTTGCTTCATGTATATCTTACCTAAACTTGCTAGAAAAAGAATCAGGAAGTGATGGTTTTGGAGTTGTTTTTTGAATATTTAATCATAAATAGATTAACGAAGATAACTCTAATACAGTAATTAGGGCTGGCTGATATGACCAACATCTTCTATCACAACATCGGTCATTTATTATCTAGATAACGATATATATGACGATATAGCATGTTTTCTGGTAATTCAATAAATAAATATTATATATGAAATAAGCACATGGTAAAGCCTATTTTTGTATATTCAAAAAATACTTGACAAATGAAAAATATCTTAGAGAAAAAAAATATATATTTCCAGCTTTACATGAATGCACACAAATACAGAGCAATCAGATTAAGACAATAGTGTCTTAAGTGAGTTAACAAGTGCTTGTTATTTTCAGTTTAGATGACGTTATTGTGTTTCACCGATATCTAGATATTTGCTTTCATCACGGTGCGATTCCATTGAAAGACGTTAAATTATCCTATTGAAATATTTCCCAGTCCAAACAGCGATATTAAAATAAATGGAAGAACCTCACTGGCCTGTACTGAGCCCTGACCTCATCCCCATACACATCTTTTGGGATGAACTAGAGAACAGCTAGCCAGGCCTTATCACCCAACACCAGTGTCCGACCTCACTGATGCCCTTGTGGCTGAATGGCAGCAACTCCCTGCAGCTCGGTTCCAAAATCTGAGATCCAAAAATCTCGGTGTCCAAAATACTTTTGTGCATTTGTTGTACTACGTGCCAGAAGGAAAAATGTTTTGGCCAGAGCACATTATCACAAAACTAGTTCAAATGACATGATAAAACATAAGCGAGTATGTCGACGCCTATGTGGCCCTGCAGGGGTCTGCCCACTGGAAGGGACAGCATGTGCCAATGAATCAACAGTAAATGCCAGTTTATGTGGTGTGACTACCATGACTACCATCTGGGACTGACAGCACCAGAAGGCTGAGACAAAGACAACTCAAACATGAACGGGAATGTTGTTAATGAGAAAGTTATTTACAATAACGGTTGTGGTTTTCTATTGATCTGTGCTATTGTGTGACTACGCCCGCACAGCAGTCCCCGTCATAGGCTCTCTCTCACACAGTCACACACACACACACACACACACACACACACACACACACACACACACACACACACACACACACACACAAGCCTTGCTCTCGCTCATACACACTTGTCACACACAGGGAGCGCTCGCAAGGAGAGTGACAAAGGGGGTGTGATGCTGGCAAAGTACAGGCTAGACTTAGTCATTATCAGCTTTCAGCTGCTCACACTGTGGAGCAGCTGGCAACACGAGTCATACATCATTTCCACCTGTGATGGACTGGGAAGAGAAAAAGAGGAATCCAGTAGGAACAGGATTGGGGGGGGGGGGGTATTCCAAGCTCATTCTGCACTTAAAGAGGCTCAAAAAGCAGCACAGGTCCCTGATAAAATCACACATGAGATGAAAATAGAGAGTGACTCAGATCCGTCTTCCCCCTTTGTTCGCACAGGTAAAGCCATTAGAGCGGGCTGAGAAGAAACAGCATGGACTTGCCAGTTCAACGCTTCCTGTCTCACTAATGTAGGTGCTCCCCGCTGAGTCGGCCATAATTCTGCCACGGAGAACAAAAATCGGAAACTCTCCGTTACTGTATTTGAACACTACTTCACAGACAAGGAGTCACTTTCTTCATGTGTCGTTCTAAGCGACATCAGCCTGCTCCTATTCCCCAGGACAAACTAAGGGATTTTTATTTGAACAATTGGCGGGGCACTGTATAGTAATGGCAAGGGGATGAGTTGGAAATGAAGTGACATGACAGGTGGTGAGTGTTAATTATGCAGGGTGTAGTTTAATACAGGTTTAAAGGTGCAGGAGAAAAAAGGAAATTGACAAATTGCTGCATTTAGAGGAGAGGGGGGGGCTGGGGACGATCTGAAAGACGAGGGGGTGACTGTAAAAAGGAGAGATGAATGTTAAATGAAAGAGTCAATGCGAGAGAGATAGAGAGGAATGCAAAGGGTGAAAAACCAGCAGGGAACTACTTTTTGAAGACAAGTGCACACCTGTGGGCCTGTGCTGTAAAAGCACTCGGGGAAAAGGGGAGGGGGGTTGAGTGGGAATAAAAAATAAGAGTGTGTGACCAATGTCTTATCTGAGGCAGAGTGTTTCTCGTTGTGGTGGTGGAAGGCATCGAGTTAGGGGAGTCATTATAAAAATGTCTAGTTGGCTAAAGCGCACGCACTGGTTTTGAAAATGGCCTGAATTAAATCTGCATTCGTTTAGGGGGAGTCTATCACACAGGCACTCATAGTCAAGAGGGCTTAAGAGAAAAAGGCCAGCGAGACGGAAGAGAGGATCAAGGCGGGGAGAGTGTGATTTAAGCGTCATCACAAGTGTTAGAGACAGAGAGAGGGGTGATATTTGAGGCAGGGATGAGAGGCGGAAAGAGCATTTGCTGTATCGGCGGAATTTTTCTCCCAGGCCACTATGGGGTTAAATTAGACTGCGCACAGTGGAAGCGACGCCTTCTATCTCAGTGCTAATAGGGTTAATAATGAAACAGTGTAGATCTTTTCCTTCACAGGCTCCGGGGCAAGCGGTATAAAATACTGCATGTTGCTGTTTAACTTGTGCATAGAGGCAGGCCATTAGCTATTACTGAGCTCTGTTCTAATGGAGTAGGAGGATGCCTGAGTGTGTGTGTGTGTGTGTGTGTGTGTGTGTGTGTGTGTGTGTGTGTGTGTGTGTGTGTGTGTGTGTGTGTGTGTGTGTGTGTGTGTGTGTGTGTGCATTAGTCCATTAGTAGGTGAATGTGCTGGTGTGGGCGAACACAGTTGTCTAAAGTGCCGGATAAAGCAAAGCAGAGATGTACTAGTAACTTAAATAATGGTTGCTCTCTGCAACAGCTTCATTGTAAGATTCTTAGAAGTCAAATTTAGAATTTAAATGAAATCCAAGGTTATGAACAGAATGTGTGCTCTGTGATATTAAGTGGCTAAAAAGCTTTACATGGTCTGACTCCAGAGGGTACTGACAGAGATAAAATGACAAAGTGGCAGACTGGTTGGCTGAATGACTGACCGATGTGACTAAGAGAAGTGAACGTAGAGTTTGCGGCCGCCTCAAACCAGTTAGACTTGACATTCGCTTTCACCTGCGAGATATTTTGAGAGAGAAACACAAAAAATGAACAGTGAGAGCTCAAGGGAAGAAGAAGAAGGGAAAAAAGGGAGACATACGATACGGGCCGAATGAAGGGGGACTGCGAGTGAAAAGGAGAAAAAGACAAAGAGAGAGAGAGAGAGATGTGACTGAAAGTAATGTTTTCAGCAGTGATTTTACTGTCTATTGAAGCAGAAAGCACTGAACTTTAGATGAAATATTAATACAGAACAAGAGAAACAGAGGGATGGAGAAAATGAAAGCATAAAAAGCATGCTGATATTAGCCACCTCCTTTTTAATTAAGTTTCTTCTTTCATTTCATTTCCTCCATCTCTTATTTGGGCTCCGAAGATGTAAAACGTAATTGGAAAATAACAATTATTGGAAATTACTGCCTATTACCTAATTGTTAAAGTTATCACCGTTATCATTATTACGCTTTGCCACCACAACCGCACATTGGAGCGAGATGGAATTAGTCAAACTGTTTTAGAAATCAAACTCTCAATTTCCTCCCAGAATGTGCCGGTGCAGAGCAGGCGAATCCAGAAGGTCGGGTTTAATTAACACAAGGTGTTGTCCCAGCCTGAAGGCAGGCTGCGGACTGGACATGGATTTGCTGAGATGAGAAATACTTCCTCTTGAGACAAAAAGCATCAATTTATGAGTTTTTAAAAAAAGCAGAAGCTGCAAGAGAATAACCAAAAAGAATTCAACAAGACCTAAATTGAATATTCTTTCCGGCTTGTTTGCGTAAAGTGATTTACACTGATTGAATACATTATAAGATTATGTGATGCCAGTGGGTTTGGTTAATGCAATCAGGGCTTGTATTTATCAAGCGTCTCAGAATCACTCCCAGGTGTCCCGCTGAAATTTAACCTAGGACTCAAAACACTCCCACCTCAGAGTGGAGACTTGAGTTATTTATGAAGCTTCCTACTTTCTTCCAGCAGAGAGGACTATTCTCTAAGGACGACACTCTGAGCTGCACCATAGAATTTATGGCGACGATTAGCTTCGCTATTAGTTGCAGAGTAACATATAACAGTGGAAGTGGGTTGTTTTTGTAAAACCTTCAACTTTGATGCTCTTCATACTTCCTGGTTCACATTATGTTGATTACATACGAATCGTTTTTGTGGGATATATACAGTATATACGAATTACAGTGCATTTCTTTCCGTGGTTATAACTACAAACAGTGTATGAGAACAGCCTACACTGGGCGAGAGGAAGGGTGAACCCTGGGCAGGTGTGCCACAGGGCTAACACCTAGGCACGCAGCCGTTCATATTCATATTAGAGAGTAACAAAAGAACCTAACATGCATGTTTTTGGACTGCGGGGGGAAATCATACAAACTTCACACAGACAGCTTGCCGGTTCAAACCTAGAATCTTCTCGCTGTTAGGCGACAGTGCTAACCACTGCACCACCATGTATGCAAAAACATGATGCAAAAATTAATAAACAGCTAAAATATAGTGGCATTTAGCAATAAGCTTCATGCTGTTAGAAAACACTGGCAATAAATGTAGATGCAATTTAAAGTAGCGACTTGACTTGGCTGTGTCTTCAGGGTTTAACAATGCCTATTAAAACCACATCTCGCCTGTATTGTGTAATATTACAGATACAGCAATTATATTTCTCCGCTACTTCTCCTGTTATGTGCCTTTATAGGTGGTCCTTATAAATGATTCATTTCTTACACACAGTGTTGATAAATACTGATATCAAATATAATGCAGCTTTTGAGTGGAGGGGAAATTAATGAGTCATTATCTGAGAAGCTGCACAAGCGATCAAAGTTAGTTTAGTTTTGTCCTGCAGAAATCTCTGGTTGTTGTTGAATGCTAAAAAGCTGCACTTCCCTGTGGCCATGAGGGTTGCGAGGTCTGTGTTTTTTGCACGTGTGCTTCCTCTGGCATCCCGCCCAAACAACATATATTTTTCTTTCAGCCATTGATGTCCCTCCTCTTACTAAATGGTCCTGAATGTCTCTGCCTAAAGGCCATCACCCCGCAGCTCAACAGGTAAGGACACTTATGTGGAGCTCTCCTTAAAATCCAATCAAGGAAATACTTTTATTCCTGTTTCTAAAAGTAGGGCAAACAATGTGTCACTCTGAGAAGCTAGTTACAACTTATTTCCGAGAAACTTGATAAAAACGTGGCCAGATCCATAATGTGACAGAGAAGAAAAAGAGAAGAGGATCTGTACAGAGAAGAAAATGTATGACTGTTGAAGCATGATTGAGATTACATTAATCTGATCTGCATAAAATAATAGCTGCAATGCATTGTGGTTACAGTGATAAGCCTTCAGATAAATCAAAAAGAACTAGAAGATAATTTAGTTATGGCTCTACCCAGGAGAGTAAAGTCAAACTGTTTTTATTGCAATCATCATCATGTCATACATCTTAAACTAGCATCAGATAATGGTGGCAGATAGATAACACTGTGAATATAAATGTACAGATTGTGAGCTGAATAAATATGTCATTTGCATTGATATAGATAAATAGATTTGAAGCAGTTTTTGTGTAACAGATTACTTTTGGAAACCTTTCCTTCTCATTCGTTTTATGCAAAGCAGCGCGTGCTCTGCATTCATGCACTGTAGCAAAATGAGCCTGGTGAGAATTGAACCCGTAATTGCAAGTGCAGCAGTTACAACTTGTGAATCCACACGGGAGCCTTCGTACAGCTCTGGAAAACAATGACAGAGCAGGTGCACGGCTTTCAACAATGTTAGCGGGGAGAAAAACATGACTTACAAAAAAAGTCTAGACGGACACTTTTTTTTTTAAGTGCGGATGTTTCCTCACCACCTTAAGAGGGTGCAACAATGAATACTTTGGATCTGTGATAAGAGTGTGTTGACTCCATCGAGCAACTTTAGAAGGTTATATTCAGAACAGGCCTTCATCCAGTCTATTCCCTTGCTTTTTTTGCCATCACCCGTCCTTCCTCTTGCCGTTCTCATTGCGTTTACATCAAACAACAAGCCACCTCTGCTTATTTGTAACCTATTAAAAACAGCTGGAAGCCACACAGATTCCCTCAAAGCCCTGTGGGGGCCTTCTTGGCATCCCTCTTGCCGTCTCCCAAGAGTTTACTTTATGCCAGTTTGGCTCACAGAACGATCATTTGTTTACCCAATGTGTTGAGGTATACTTGTGATTTATACGAAGGCCGTGAACTTTCAGAGCAGCACTCAGTTTGGTCTTGCCAGCCATTCTGTTCTATAAGGGATGGGAGTGCAGTGCTGAGGCGATTCATTTTGTACCCCCGCGGCAGAGTAGTTTACCCACCGCCGTTTTTCTGACAGAGACTGCATAGCGGATGGAGCTGCTGCGCATTTCTCAGGGGAGATGACGTGCTGGCTCACTTCCAGCCATGTTTTGAAGGAGCCCAGGGAGAATCGGGTCAAGAGTGCGGAGAGAGCAGGAGGGGATGGCAAAGACCTCCGGGAGCATGTTCAGTTGGCCTCTCAGGGATCCTCAGAGGGTTAGGTGGGGATTTTACATGTTCACCCAAGTGGACATCGGTGTAGTTCCTCAGTGACAGGGGATAAGGGAGAGACTCTAAAAGAGTGTTCTTTTCTGTCAAACTTCTTCCAGAGGATCAATTTGATGTTCCCGAGAAACAGGATTTTCACTTGTGTATACCAACACGAGAGGCAGCCTCAGTGAAAGAAAAAAACTGATGTGAGACAGCTAGCACTGGCCCGCCACACCCCGTTGAGGATGTGCCGCTCACAGTCCAGCGACTCCATTCATCAAGCTAGACACAGAGAAAGAGCGCGCGAGAGGAGAGGAAGAAAGGAGAAGTAAACAGAGGCTGAAAGCTGAAAGGTAGCGTTGCAAGACAACAGCAGAAGGATTGAGTGCCCGGGGACGACAGCAGGTAAAGGCAGGTATGCACAAAACAGACAGGAAGCGAGGAAGGAGTGATGGAAGGAAGGAAAGGAGGGAGAGGTTTAGATGCTGCTGGGAAGGTTCCCATTAACATGGAAATCACTTCCTCTTCCCCGGCTCTCTATGGCTCACTGATGGCTCGGCAGAAAGAGAATGGCTTTAGCTCCTATTATTCTGCGTGAGGGGGCACACTGCCAGGTCAGATGAGAAAGTAACGCAAAAAAAATAAAGAATTGTCAAGACAGTCTCTCTGCGCCCCGTCTCCCTGCCTTTCCTGTGGGTTCTCTACAAGAAAAGGACCTGGGCATTGCCGCAGAAAGTGTGATGGATTCACCTAATTTCAGAGGCCCAAGCTTATAGACTTGGAAAAGAACAAGAAACAGGGACGGAAAGGGGCCTATTTGGGGGGTTTAATTAAGTTTTAAATTTCCCTGTTTTTCCTCTGTGATGGCAGGTAAAGTTGTGAGAATGGGAAATTCTCTGAGTGTGGAGAATTTAAGACCCTCTTGGGTTTCCATAAAGCTGGATTGCCTGCATGTAGGTCTATTGGAAACATTGTGTTGTATGGGGCGATTACTGCACGATGAATCTCTCCTCGCAGGCTCTTTTGGCTGCACAGGATTGAGGAAGAAAAGCCCATCAGGGGAAGCGCTGCCCGCAGATTTCTCACAGGCGCCGCCAATTTGGTGTGGCTCGAATGTCAGTGTAAAGCCTCATCTGTTTGTTTATGTATATGCGCACAAGAACAAGACAGAGCGAGAGACAGAACAATAAGACCACAACGCACGAGACTGACTGACCCTGCTACTTCGACACTCGTGGACACACAACAGGCCTAATTGTGCGGTGTGATATGAGGGAGCCATTTCAGGAAAGGCTTTTCATGCCTCAGCGCTATCTCCCGCCCCTGAGTTTGGCTGCATATAGAGAATTTTGCATGTGTACTGTATGGGAGACTGTATGTGTCTGTGTGCAAGTTCATTTTCGAAGGGTGTCTTTGAACACACATAATCAGCCACATTTGTAGCAATAAATCACATACAGTCCACCCAGCCTTCCCTTTTAAGTATACATGTACAAAACACGCATTTACTGTATGAACAGACACTGACATATGTATGTCAGCCTCTAAACACAACAACCTGCTTCATTCCATTCCCTGCATCCCTTCAGCTCTGTGTGAGATGAAGCGATTCTCAGCTAGCCTGATTATCACTGTCGCTATAAAGAAATTAGCTTTGCTTCTCTCCTTGCTTTCCCTTTCCCCCCTCATCTGTATCCCTCCATCCCGCCGCCTCCCTCCTCCCTCCTTCACGCATTGGTGAACTTGCCCCAGGACTCGCTTTCATGCATTCTAAAGAGTGCCGGCTTCACGTCTTTATCGCGCCAGTCCAAACAATGGCAGACGTCAGCGCGTGGGTGGCGATCATTGGACAGGACGACAGGACGTGGGCGTCCGAGTTGGACCGGATTGGCCTACGTGTGTTACCCTTAATTCTGAGGAGCCCATTATTTGTCCGCAAATACACATTAGTCATGCCATTTAACTAAATTCATTATCGATGCCCTATTGAAGAGCACACAAGTTATTTTCGATATGCATTAGATGTTATTGAATGTGATGGGACTGCTAAATAGGACATAACAAAAAAGGATGTAGGCTGATGCCAGCACTGGTGGCTGCTCTGCCTATATAGGCAATTGTCAGTGTAGTGTAGAAAGAACTATAAAAACACAGAAAAAGGCAACTTGTTCTTTTAACATTAATATTGTATAACCCGTTATTCATAATTGAAGAAGAGTATTTGAAGAAACTTCGATGGTTGATATTAACCCCAGGAATGGGAGCTATCGCTTGGCAGTGAGCACAAATGTTCATTAACAATAGCAACAGTAATTTATATAGTGGGATATGTGAAAGTGGACAGTTAGACAAATGGGATTTCTCAGCACAGACACTTTCTGCCACACTGACTAAAAATGATTGTGTACTCAGGGTGTTTTAAAACAGGAACAGATGGGAGAGAGTGTGATAAGGGACACAAGGGTACCGGGTGTGTGGAGAGCACACACTGAGAGAGTGGGAGTCAGGAATGTGTGTGTGTGTGTGTGTGGTGGTGTGTGTGTGTGTGTGTGTGTGTGTGTGTGTGTGTGTGTGTGTGTGTGTGTGTGTGTGTGTGTGTGTGTTGGAGGGAGTATATATACATGTCTCTGGGCCTGACAGGAGATGACAAAGTCTGTCACCTCTCTGTCTCCTTGTCTGCTCCCCTCTGATCATGCACGTGTGCATGAATGACCCATATGCATGTGCACGTATCAAACAGTAGTAGTAACAAAGGCTTGTGAAACACACACAGAAATCACACAAGGTTAAGTCTTTATGCCACTCCGTGAGTACTCTTTTAGCTCACCCTTTTAGCTCTTTGTTGTATGTACTCCTCTTCGCATCTCATTCTCACTAAAAGACATAATACCCTCATTATACCTTCTGACTGTCTGCGGTTCATTCACTCCCCCTCTCCCTTTCTTGTACGTTTGTGTCCTTGTCTCCTCTCTCTCTCTCTGTGCTTCCCTCTACGTTCCC
The DNA here is from genome assembly GCF_900634415.1 of Cottoperca gobio. Classification (NCBI taxonomy): domain Eukaryota; kingdom Metazoa; phylum Chordata; class Actinopteri; order Perciformes; family Bovichtidae; genus Cottoperca; species Cottoperca gobio. Next base: position 18,283,199 of record NC_041371.1, read on the forward strand.
GGAGCCTCTTCTCACCCACTCCCTCTTTACGTCTTCCTTTTATATCACTCTTCTCCTGACAACTTTATTGTACTTTTCTCAGCGACTCCATCGCTGTCTTTCTTTCTCTTTCGAGAAAAAGCGCAAAGAAAGACACACATATAGGAAGACCTGCACGCGTCTTCTTACTCTCTCTCTCTCTCCTCCCATTCACTCTCTCTCTCTCTGTTACAGCCTCCTTCTCCAGGGAAATGAATTAGTAATATTTATGATGAAGCCCTCTCTGAACTATTCCCTCTATCTCTCCCCCTCTCTGTTTCATCTCCCCAGCGTATAAAAATGACACTGATCTTATCGGCGCTACCTATGTAGTCATCTGTCAGCCCATCTATCTTTCCATCCATCAAACCGCTGGGAGAGTGATGGCTCCCTCAACGTTTTTATGTGGCACCGTTGGCAAGCCAAGGTTGTTTGGAAACCACATAAAAACGGGAAGCAGCACCTGCGTCTCCGTCTGCGGACTTGTCACCCAGCAGAGTTGTAGCTGTTCAAACACTTCTCGCAGGCAGAGCAGAAGAATCAGAAGTGTTCCGGGAGCACAAGTTATGAGGATGCGTCTGGGAGTTTCTGTGTGTGCAGTTAAACTATAACAAAGTGCTGCTCCAACTGTCACGAGGCAATGAATGAATGTATTGCCCTTTGGCAGCCTACAGATTCATTTGAGCTCCATAAAGGAGGTGCAGTTGGTGTACAGATCTCAGGGATCGGGCCACATCGCTCGTCAAATGTTGACATTTCACTGAGAAGAAGCATAGGAAGAGTGACATTTCAGTTTCCGATATTTCCAGCTTTGAGAAGTTTTACATTTAGAGGATTGAGATATTTTAAAGGCAATGTGTTTTTAATTATTCCCTTTATACTTTTAGAGCACAGAATGTGATTCTTCTTCTGCAGCACAGCTGATCATGATGTTCGCTACTTCAACTGTTCAGAATTATGCATGAAATGTTGTCCTATGGTATAAAATAAATACAGCAGGTGGATCAATAAGTAGTAGAACATCATCTCAATCAGAATCTCACACGACTAAACAGCTTGATCGACTGAATGGGATGTAGAAAAAGGAACCCAAGGTTTAGTAAAAATGCATCATGGACCGGTCCAAAATATTTATTAGAGGATGAGAAACATTCAAAGGATTTGTGAAGTGAATAACACCTGCTTGTAGCTTGTGGTCCATTTATTAGCTTTTTGTGAAGCCTTCAACAGTATCACAGTGTTCGATTTGTTCAGTTGTCATGGAGACGTATCTGTTGTGAGCTCAGTAGCAGATATCATTTCATCCATATTACATTTAGGAGTTCTCCGCTGGGCAAACTCCATCCACTGATGAACACCGTGTGATGTGATCGAAAGCTCCTTGAAAAGGCACCAAAATGGATTTTTGGATTGGGAACAAAACTACTTTTTACCAAGGTCAAGAATTCACTTTCATGCTTCACTTTAAAGCAACAACAAGGAGAAGTCCTAAAGAAGACTTTCTGTAAGTATTCGCAGGGAACCCGGCTATTCATAAAACATTCAATAAGCCTTTACTGAGAACTTTATCTGGATAAACTTCAACTTCATTTGTTATCTTTCTGCTACTATTAGGTTTACAATGTATTGAAATGTGTACTCACCTGATTATTTATATTGTCTAGTTAAACCGTATGTGTGTATTATAAGCGAATCAATTGGAGGAATAATGATGAACTCAACTTGTGCGCTTGTGACACTTTTTCCTCTGATACATTGCAATATTGGAAATGTTCTCATGCAACAGAAAGAACTGGGTCATGTTTATTTAATGTTTTTTAATGTGACACATGTGTGTTTCCCTTTTTGTTTCCTTTTTGTTTGATCTATCGTGTTATCTTTTCCTTCTGGTGTCAATGTAGACATTGCTGAAACTACAAGGCAATGTTTGGATTTAATTATCGGTACAGAATATAAGAGGAGGGGAAAATAAGGAAGTAAAACAGACTATTGATTAATGGCGTATGCCATGTTTGCTGGTTTTGTTGACATGATATTTAGTGTAAAATATATTCTGTGCTACGATGGAATATCCAATTAAAAAAAGACGTCAACATGTGAATACTACTCGTTTTTTAAAATAATTTTCCTACTCTCCATTCATTTTAGTATTCCAGACATGCTATGCTCCTAAATAATTCACTTTTTTTTCAGAGTGGTTAGAATAAAGAAGATGGTCTTTGTATTACATTAAGTGATCATCTTGTTTTTGGTACACTTCCAGTCGATGCCCCAGCCTCTATTGCAATTTATCTTGAAGAGAATTCATCTGTGGAGTATACTGTACACACAGCAATAAATGATTCAGCCACGGTAAACATGGAAAAAGATGTCTAAATAAATGACTACATGGAAACAAGGGTATGAAATTTCATACCAGCCCAACAACAACACTATGACCGACTACAAAGCTACATGATGCTGTGGAATCATCTTAATTTCCCTAAGGATTACCAGAGGAATAAAAAGTCATCTACTACGCCAATCCTGAAGCTTTGTAACAGGAAGATGATACCCGTCACCCTTGTTTACTCTTAGAAAATTATTCAACCATATATTCCACACAGCACTACCATAATTAAGAGCTTAATCAAGCAAGGAGTTGATGTGGAAGGAGACAGTAATAGCAACTCCCCTTTAGCAACATTGTTACGTCCGTCTGCCTTGTTAACTCACAGTTTTAAGGGAACAGTGGGAAAAATGTATCCGTTCACAAGCTGATATGTGTCTGATAGAAGACAGGCCCACTGAGAAGCATGTCGTCCAGTATTAATGAGAATACAAGGAAAATATAGTCCAATGATATTTCTGGGATAAAGAAGTCCAATAATCTTTGAATCGTTTTCAGCACGATACTAAAAATGATTACTTTGTCGACTGTGTGTCGAAATATTTGTCACCTTGAAATGTTCAAAAAGTAACGCTGCCTTTAAAAAGTTCATTTGATATGGATGAAAAATAAAATTAAAGCTTTTTTCTCGCACCGAGGAATGCTGAGCTAAATCATCAAAAAACATGTTGCTGTCCAAAATAATTTGGAGCACGGTGTGTGCCATTTGATAATGAGACCCAAAGGAAAGTGTGGTTGGAGCGTTACGTTTGCCAATGAAGCATCTGAAAATATCCCACACGTTCCATTTATCACTTAACCAAACAACAACTACAATCTGTACGGTAGCCTACTTTCTCTCTGCTATACCGCATCCTCCGGGCATAAAAAGTCCCCTGACATCGTTCACAACCGTACACATAACAAACCCACTTAGTTCCTGGAATCATTTTTTGGATAGGGAGAAATTCTACGGCGCTGTGAAAACACAAGCCCACAAAGCAAGACCTGCTATTTCCTCTTGTTAAAGTCTATAATGTACAGTCAATACCTGGTGCGTACACTCCACTGTAATCCTCTCCCTCTGGTAATAAGCAGTGCTGACCTTGGGAAACGTGTGGGTCTGGATTTGAGGGTGTCTTTTAAAAAGCCTAGGTATGTAATTGAGTAGAGCGGCGGTGCGGCTCGCTTTGATGGTGATCGCGCAAGCACAAAGGGAGAACTAAGAAGAGGCAAGCATAGGATCAGGGATGCACACAGACACAACACACACACACTGCATCAGCTAACATCAATGCATTGAATAAAGTAAATGCACGCCGGGAGTCATCAGCAGGACAAGAGGCTACAGACAGGACGTCTGGTAGACTGTGAGGCTGTAGAGCAGACGTTGACGCCACAAGGCTCCTCATCACCCAGACGGATCACAATGAGCCTAGTTTTCCTCCAAGAAGCCCTCCGATCCTCAGAGCAGCCGGTCCAAAACACCAGCTTTGATGGAGGTTCAACTCAACCACCCCAGGAATTAGTTAAATGTTGGCATTAAAGCCAGTAATCTATTGGACTACAGCATCATTGTGTGCCTATCCAGCTCCTGACAGCTCATTCCTTGCATCCACCTGCACTCTGCTGTGCTATTTTATCTTCACCTGCTCTTCAAACTATCAAATAATAAGATTTAGATTAGATCTTTTAATATCCAGTGGTGGGAGGAGTAAACAAAAACGGTAGTCAAGTGAAAGTATTGTTACTTAAAAGTACTCAAGTAGAGAGTAACTACATTAGGTGCAATGTATTACATAAATGTTTTACGTTCAAACTGATCCTTAGCAGGTAATGACAAATGTGAAGTGCACGTTAATTATTATTAAAGTGCCATATCCAGAACCAGACAATAAACACGACTTAATCTCTTAAAGTAATACAAGACATGTCACTCACGGAATCCTCAAAGGAGTGTGTGTGTGTGTGTGTGTGTGTGTGTGTGTGTGTGTGTGTGTGTGTGTGTGTGTGTGTGTGTGTGTGTGTGTGTACTCGAGTAAGAGTAAAAAGTATTCTGCAAAACACCTACTGTTAAAAGTGCAATTTATTTTAAAAGAAATACTCAACTCCGTGTAACGCTACCAACAGTGTTAATATCACTTTAAATCTAACATGCTAGTTTAATTGTACAGTTTTTCTTTATCACAGTTATATGTAGATGTGAACTGATTCATTCTGTACTTCTTTGTATATCTAAAGGGCATTGAAAGAGACATTTCAAACTGCAATATTAAACTGTAATTTACATAAGTAACAGTGTCTTAACAAGCTGTAGGAGGTGAAAGTCTTCATCGCCAAGTGTTGCAAACCCAGCTGATTAACATTAATCCTGAGCCGGTCTAACAGCTCGAAGATTCAGATGGTTCTTATATGCAGACAGAGAGACGTGAGGCGAAGGCACTGCATTAGCTGAAAGGGACAGGTGCACGCCGGTGTTCTAAAATCAACTGGAAGTTAGTTATTGTAGTTTGGCTCCTGACTTGGCTCACTTATCCACACAGTCAGCAGTTGGAGCTGCAGCAGCAGCTGTGACATACAGATCATGGAGGCTATTAAAGGTACTTCAAAACCATTTGTGCCCCATTGCCGCAATTTGCGCCATAACTCAAACTTCTTGGGAGTCATAACTCAGTCACATCTGAACACATAGACCTTAGACACACAGTTTAAGTGTGACTTATACTTTCAGAGGATATCATTATCTCCAATGTCCATAGGCAATAAATGTCGATAAAATCACTTACAAATCATGGAAAAAAAGACGCTACTTATAGCTCCAGAACCTGCCTGAGAGTCCTCACTTTTCTAAGCTGATCATGTCATGTATCATTGGGGGTCGTAAGTCCGATGTCATAAGTGTGTTTGTAGTTAGTTTTATTCTATAATAAAACAATGTGCAGTATAGATGACACACTATGTTAATACTGAATAAAACAGCACTTTTAAATATCATGATTATACTTGAATATCAAGTAGTTTTAGGTATACGACTAATATGTGAGATAAAATCAGTACAAACAAGCCAAGTGTACTCAGAAGAAGACTTTTCTGTATGGTTTTAACCCTGGGAGGATTCAAACAACAAGCAACTGCATCATCTTATCTAATTATGATGTGAAACAAACGTGTCTTATTTAAAACTATCCTTGAGTTTCATTTATTACAAAATGAATTACAGTTTTTAATTTGCAATCATCTTGTTGCTCACAGATATTTTACTCGAATCATTCAGCCCTTCCAATAATTATTACTTTTCCCTGAAAGACGTGATATATCTCTTGTTATCTCAATTTCAGTAATGGAAAAGAAAGTTATCTTTCCCATCAGCCCCTCTAAAATGAGTCCAAATGAAATGTAATTGTACAAAAGCAATATAGCCTCAACTCTTTTCACTTTAATTGGAATAAGGTCAGCAATTATCTTGAAAGAGACAGAGCTTGCTCAAATGAGAAATGGCAGAAAGGATGACATTAAGTAAAGGATGACACCGGCCATCAAGGCTCATTCACAGGAGGGCTAACTGGCATGTCCGTTTTCAAGGTAAAAAAGGAAACAATTTTGGAGGTATAACAAAAAGACACATCAGTGTACTCCATCCAACAACAGAGGCAAACAAACACAAAGACGCCAGAGCAGAGCCGCACAGGGACGAGCTAACCGGCCTCTTTTTGATAACTAAAAGAGTGATTTACAATATAATGTCCAACGAGGACAATGATGTCTAATAATTCAACGTGATTACAAAATCTTCATGGCGACCAGCGTTCATTATCAAAATGACTAATTTGGTTCAAATTGTGTTTATACTAATGCAACAGTAGACTAGGCCACAGGATAATTTCATTTAATGTATCAACACTATAAGTCACACAGCTACCCAGGGCCTTTTCCATCTCTGCTTTGCACCGAATGACTTCATGATCACAAACAGTCAAATTAAGTGAAATGCTATCAAAGAGTTATTTAAGAAGCTAATTAGGTTATGTAGGTGCTGTCAAAAGATATTCCTACAATGTGGAAATACGGCAGGAGTTGAAAATAGTAGCCGATATATCATAGCGGAGGCGAGTGGAATCCAGGAGAGAATGTTTGATGAGGCACTTTGCAGCCCAGCAGGAGTCTCCTCTGCCTGACTGCGGCTGTGAAAATCCTGACAGGACCTGCAGGTCAAGAAGGTTAGAGAAGTCTTCTGCTTCCTGGCGCAAAACCAACACTGTGTTTATGCAGTTATGCAGCCTGGTGTTTGTTTTCGCTTAGCGTTTTCCATATAATGAGTATTTGAAAGTTAATACAACAATTTCTGTTACCATACAGTGACTGGAGCTCAGTTGATACCGCATGCATTCTTCTAATGAGATAAGGCCACAGCAATCTGGTACTCCATGCTGGGTAAAATAAACTGCAATGAAGTTTCAGTACAATCCAGCATGGTAAGTGTATGGTTGTGTGGTTGGCGCTGAGGTGCGAGGTAATACACACAATTACTGTGCTTATGTGTGCATACAGAAAGTGCAGGCTGACAACATACAGCGATTTTCTTCAATTATGTCATGCTGCCTGTCTATTCCTGGTATTCATTCATTCCCCGTGGGTGGCTGCGTGAGCTGCCGAGTAACTCACTCTGGGTGAAGCGTGGAGGGTTGTCGTTGACGTCAGTGAGCCTGACAGTGACGGTGGTGGTCCCAGATAATCCGCCCAGGTGGCCTCCCATGTCCTTGGCCTGAAGCAAAACCAGGTACTGGTCCTGGGTCTCCCTGTCCATGTCGGGTATAGCCGTACGCAGAATACCTAGCGGACAAACACACACAAACATGAGCATCATGGTGGCCATGATGAAGCGTTTAAAGCAAGTGAAAATAAGCTTTTTTACTCTTGCAAAATGTCCCCAAATGAACATAATATTTCTGTGGGGGACTAAAATGTTTTTTTGATCAATATTTATGATTCAATGATAAGCAGGCAATGGACCTGCTGGCTTCCAAAATACATTTTGTGGCCTGTGCTCAGTTTTGGAACAAAAGCTTCACATTGGGATCTGGTCCAGCTCTAATCACATTTCTAACGGACTATTCTGTACAGTTACAAGAGTGGTACAACAACATCTTTTGTGTCATGATTATCCCTTCACCAGGCATCTGTAGGTATCACTATAATCAGGCAGACTTTGAAATACGTAAATGAGCTGTAACTAACGACCATATGAATGTTTAATAGATCATGTATTATATCTTTTATGGATCAGTAACATGCCATTTGTAGTAAATACTTTTGGTCCGGCATGCTGTGCTTTGTCTCTCAATCAAGCTCTTTAACTCAAGTGCAGTTCATGTAATGCAAACAATAATAATCTACAAATGACCTGATGGCTGATTGTTCTGTGACAAACCTCTCACCTTTTTCAACAGGATAAACTGTGTTCCAGTAGTAAACTTTAACTTGAACTAACTATAAAATGATGGACAGAGAATCTTAACAGACACTGTGACCTTTTTATTAACAACTTATTAACATGTAAAACAGCATATCTGATTATTATTATGAACTGAGAAAGTCATGAGCCTTTAATGAAGGGTTCATTAAGACTACAGTTATATTAGTGAGTCATTAATAAAAGGTCAACGGTTTCTTGCTTTCCAATAAAGCCATTTAGCCTGCAGTTTGACATGAATACGTTTTTAAGTTGTTATTTCATGGAGGTTGGTCCAGATGCTCTACCGCTCTTCTCTAAAGGGTAACTGGTGAAACGATTCTTCGGAGGACTCTGCCCGATGATTAAAGACATACAAAGACAGAGTAAGTCCCGCTGCAGCCAAATAGAGTTTCTTACAACTGGGAAATTCAAAGGTTTAAAGGGGACGTTTAAAGGCATTTTTAGAGCCTCTTGGGTGGATTCTAGATGAAATCCTTGTAATGTAAAAGGGTCCGTGTTTGGGTTCTTGGTAGCACTCTTAAAAAGGTGGACACGTTCTGCATAGAAACCCCAGAGGGGGTTCTGGGTAAACCTATTGTTCTAGTTATAAACTCTTTTGTGTTGGGTTCTAGGTAGAACTCTCTGAAAGAGTCAAAGTAATCCAACATGGCAGTAACCAAAAAGGGTTATTCTATGGGGACAGTCTGAAGAACCATATATGGTTCTAGTGAGCACCTTTATTTCTAAGAGTGTAGGCAGAGTGTAGCAGTTGTCTTGTGTCACAGTTTGTGGGTGGGTGAGCACTATACCCAAATGTTTGTGCAAAAACACTGAAAAAGTGAGTTGTTCATAATATGTGCCCTTTAAACTCTCAAATATCAATATTGTATCCCCCTCAGAATTCCAGAATTAGAGGAGCTATAATTACTGATTTATGAAGCAACAAAACATAATTTAGTAGCCGTGAGAAAATTAATTAGTCACAACTTGTAATCCTTTATAAACTATGCCTTATTAGAAAACAAACCATAAAGCAAAAGGTGTTAATTATCGATGGTTATAAAGCCATCAAGTTGTTGCTGTTTAAAAAACCCAGAGCTTCAGTTATAGTAATTAAAATGCTTTCGTTCTAAATGACAGTTTAAGTTCTTTTCAGACCTCCTGGGCTTTTGAAGCCCTTTCAAAACCTATTGGACGATGTCTAACCGCCTTGTCATCAGGCTGAAGACATGACTGCTTTTCCTGACAATCTGACAGCTTTTCTGAGACACCCAGTTTCCATTTGACAGCGACAATACATTACTTAATGTCCCGTTAAAGGCGCACAGAAACACACACACAGACACAGACACACACACACACACACACACACACACACACACACATATAAACACAGATATGTGAAAAAGCTCATATGGGAAAGATAAATCACCCAACACACCGACAGGCAGACATGCTGACAGAGCGTAAAATCTCGTTCTGTATCTCACACTCTTTAACAGCACACCGAGACACATCAATACATTCAACATCGATCACCTCCTCTGTGTAAATGACCTCATTCTGCTTCATATGATTGGATGTCGCACATCAAGTGCTGTCTGCTCTCGCCAACATCAGCCAAAACACTGGCCTGAATGACTTGGCAGCTCAAGGTGAATCACATTCAACGTGAGCTGTTTTGAATGCTAACGAACCAGCAGGAGAGCAGAATTCATAAGCAAACAAACTGAATATATAGGCAAATGTGCTCGCTCCGAAGTGTACATTTGAATAAGACCTTTGGTGATGAAGCCAACGAGGAGCTGGGTGATTGAAAAAAGGGAGATAGAGAGCGGAGAGAAGAGACACGCTCAGAATACTAAAGCTTGTCTAACAGCACAGTGTCATGGCTAATACACACTGGGTGGAATTAGGTTTATATTCCCCAATTAGCATTTCAAAAAGCGTTGCAGCTCTCTCCGCTTGTTGCAGAGGTCCTCACATGTCAAAGCAATCAGTAACTAAACATTGACATTCAATGAGTAAAACACAAGTATCGGTCACCTGTGACCCGTGTGGGCAAAATAAACGCTCTAATCCAGATTCACACTCCCACATGCAAAAAATCAGACAAACAACTTCAGCAGACTCGACGTGAGCTAAATGCTAAGTGTTTATATGTGCGCTGTCAATCAAAGCAGCATCTAAAGCGTCAGACAGTTAGAGCTCCGTTTCCGAGTCAAGAGAGCTATGATTTCCCTCTAAGGTACGATGCTAAAAAAAAGTAATCATAATAAAATCAAATAAATAAATAAATAAATACAGCATCCTTTAAAACTTTTCGCCCTTGGGTGACATGTGAGACACTTAGGCATATTGAGACACACACGCAGCAGACAGGTTCTTTGGCCCCCCAGTAATCTGTTCAAAGAGGAATAGTTCACAAACCTTTGCTGACATCTCTCTTTGAACACATGTCTTTTTGTTTTTGCTTCATCCAGAAATAATACCATTAGGCTGCTGCTGTGTTTTGTTGCGTTCACACAGGCCCTGGCAGCATGAATACATTTCTGCCAACTCATACTGGAGGGAACCGGTGAGGGGGGAACACTGGGAGATGGGGAGATACGTGTGTGTGTGCGTGTGCGTGTGCGTGTGCGTGTGCGTGTGTGTGTGTGTCTGTGTCTGTGTCTGTGTCTGTGTCTGTGTCTGTGTGTGATTGAGAGCAGGGTGTTTGAGGCGGTGTGTGTGTCCGTGTGTGTGTGTAAGTAACCGTGTATGGGAGAGCAAAAAAAAAGAAAAAGAGATGGGATGCTTAGCTCCACCTGTGTTTGCACGCTCATGCACACACCTGCATGCATGTGTGTGTGTGTGTGTGTGTGTGTGTGTGTGTGTGTGTGTGTGTGTGTGTGTGTGTGTGTGTTATCATGTCCGTCCATTCTCACACACTCATTGCTGCGCGTGTGTTCACGACTCAGGCCTGAATTCACTTGTTTGCTCACACAGTATGTGTGTTTGCACTTCACCATCTTGACTATATTTGCTTTCCTGCAGCGTCTGTGTATTTACTTTCTGACATCTGCGCGTCTTTTACATTTCTCTGCCTATGTGTGTCACAATGGGAACACACACACACACACTCACAGATGTATAAACACACTCACCTGTCTGGGGATCGACAGAGAAGTGCTGTTGGCCCTGCACCAGTGTGTACACTAGCTTGGCACTGTTCCCATAGGTTGGGTCATCAGCATCTGTCGCTGTCACCTGGATTATAGACGTGCCTGCAGGGAGGAGAGACGAGGAAGGGAGGGGAGAGAAAGGAAGCAAAGAAAGAGAAGGTAGGAGGATAGGAAATAAGCAAAAAGGAGAGAGAGAGTCAAAACAAGGCAGAGCTGGAGCAACGTGGACAGAACAAAGCAGCATTTTCCGAGCATAAAAAAGCTTTATATGAAGATAACCTCCACTCTCTTCTTGCACTCCTTCTTTTTCAATCTCTTTCCGATGGCAGTGTGACAAATACTTTATTTGGCCCCCCCACACGCATCCTCTCCCTCCTCTAAACCGCCACCAACCCCCCTCGATTCTCTCAGTCTCACTTCATTTCTCTTCATCTCCGTCTCCAATTCCTTTTAGACTGCCTCTCTCAATCGGACCGTCTGTCTCTTCGACGGACTACTTCTCCCTTAAATCTTCCTTCTACGGCTCATGGAGTGTCAATTTGGCAGGGACATTTTTTAAATTGTTGGCAAAAAAATATGGAAATACAGTAAACACATTTTATATGTAGTGTATTCATATAGTATGTCTCTATTTATACAAGTGCAGGGAGAGAGAGTCTTCTCGGCGGCTGCTACTTTATTTCTAATCAAAGCCATGACAGTATCACTATGGGGAAGATAGGTGGTGTGTGTGTGTGTGTGTGTGTGTGTGTGTGTGTTTGTGTGTGTGTGTGTGTGTGTGTGTGTGTGTGTGTGTGTGTGTGTGTGTGTGTGTGTGTGTGTGTGTGTGTGTGTGTGTGAGAGAGACAGAGAGACTACATGATATTTCTGTATTTGCTTATAATGGAGATATTCCTACAAGAAGGATTTTTAAACTTCACCTTCACAACTTTCTTCTTTTGTTTTGTTACTGTGTTTCGGTTGCTATGATATATTTTGCAAATAAATGAAAATTCTAATAAAAAATATTAAAGTTTATTCATTGTATCTTTTTGTTTTCATTTGGCAATATTGTCTGTGTTAAACTCAAGTCACAAAGCATATTAAATGTGGATTCCATGCTACATACTAGTTCTAAGCAGCAAGTGACAAAATTAAAGAATAATTGCAGTTTATCACAATGTAGATGTTCTGATGATCTGCAGAGCACTTTGACTTTTGAATTTATATTTGCTGGTAAAATTGTTATATATAAACTGCTTTCACACCGCTGCGTGGTAGCCGCAAAATGGGCTCCTCTCTGCTGGAATAACTGGAGGCGGCGAGTTACCTCCTGCCGATGTGAAAGCTACTTTATACTTGAGTCCGATTTTGGATGCAGGACTTTTACCTGCAATGGAGTATTGTTCTAGTCGTATTATGGAGTATTTCTTCCAACACTGTTTCCCATAGTTCCTGTTGGTTATGATAACGTGCTGTATTGTTTGAGATCACAGCAATAACAATGAAATCACATCCGACACGGCAAGAAAGACAAGCAGTCGATCCGGATGTTGCAAAAAAGCAAGTAGACCATAATCATCTGAACAACGTTATTTGCAGTAGAAAACATTGCGAGCGCACCTGTAGTATAATGTTGGTAATAAATCTTAAACCTTGATTCCTTTTTTTTTATTAATTGCAAAAAACAGTTTACAACAATAAGTATATGTAACTGAGGCACAAGTGAACAGAGTGGAGGCACCTCATTTTTCTTTATCTGTGTTTTCAGATGTTTGGCCATTATTTCTAATCCATGCTCAGTTTTGATTTATTTCTGTATTTCACACATTTTCTAGCCAGCAAAAAAATAAACTTATCATCACGGCACTTTGGGCACTTTCTCTTTTTATTTCAAAGCACTCCTTCACCATACAAGCGTCGCTGCCAGACTGACACACAGACTACAAAGTGTCTGCTATTGAATCCCTTTAAGTTTCACTATAGATATTGCAGTGCAGGGGGGCATACGTAGATAAGTAGACAGAAATGTTTCTTTTGACAGCAGTAAAAAGTAATCAGACATAGGGATCAAACAGTTTGGCTCTGAGGTTGACGCAACAAGTGCAAGGAAGAGGCAAACCTATTGGTATGCAGCCTGCCAGCCGTGCTGTACAGCCGGTCACACTGCACAAGGATCAAATATCCACACTGCCATGCGTCCATCTGGAGCGCATGTTCCTACCACAAGACATCTGTCCTCAGGGGGAAAAAAGGCGTCATAGTTTGTTTACATAAATACATATAAAAATATATAATATTTATATTCTACATTGAACTCTAAATGCGAGTCATTCTCCCCGAAAGCAGATACACATCTGGCAAGATGTTTGTACCTAGTCGAGTGAAACCGACACAAAACACTTTGCAGGCACAAATTTCAAGCGGGGAACTGGCTCAGTTCCAGCACACCTTGCATCAGTGTCTCACTGCTGTAGATGAGGCATCCACACCCCCCCTCACCCTTAAATGTCTCATGTAACGAGTCTTTGATAGGATCCTCACGGCAGCACTATCTACTCAGTCGCGCGTGCTGCAAAGCACCTTGGTAAATATTGAATCGTCAAGTAAATATTGAATCTATGATTGACTGAACAACTCAATCTGAAGACTGAGCCGCAGTGAGGAGCAGACGCTCATAAGGCAGCTGATAAGATTACTAAATAGTGACCCCCCCCCCCCCCTCTCTCGCTGGGTCCTGCTCCGGCACTGCTCATTATTCTAACCTGAATTAAGTGCAGGAGGGGCCCTTATGTTTAGAAACAACCTTTAAGAGGTACATGACGAGGACCTCTGGCCACAGTCGCTAACCAGTTTAGAGGTGAATTATTTAAAATAATAACCTCTTCTCTGGCAAATTCAAAAGTTTTCCTGAGAACAATTCCTCGTTGCTTTTAAAAGGCAAGAGTGCTCCTCAAAGTAGAACCCATTTTCAAGGAGCAGAGCAGAGTTTAAATGGAGATTAGACTACTTTTTGTACGTACAAACTATTTCCTACAGGCACTCTGCGGTCATGCTCTGCATTACGATCTCAGACAGTTATTGTCCTCCCCCATCTCTGCCTTTACCTCTTATTTCATTCCTATTCCAAGCACTGCTGCCACACTGTACATGATCGCAGAAATATTATCAGGTTACTGTGGCTGTGACATGCAGTCTGTCACAGCTTTTTCAAGTGAAAATGAAAGATCATTTTATATTAATCTGTAATTTCTGATTAAATTGCGTTATTTCTCGCATGCGACATCCTAATCTCACGCAACAGTCTCTCTGCTTTTTGAAGAATGACTCCGCTCTGTTCTCATGAATTTAGTTGATAAACTGTATTGTGGTTTTTGGGGGTGAACATTATCTGATACACAGACACTGCCATACGTCAATGTCAGGAAACAGGAAACAGGACAGTGTTTTAACAGGAATTGTATTAAATCTACCCTCCGTTGGTAGAACATGAAAATCAGCAGAACACCTCAGGCATCCACCATCGACTTTTGACGGATTTGAAGGTGTTTGCCCCAGAAACCCACTTTCTTTTCCTTTTTTTTTCCCATGACTGTAGTAGTGGCTGAATTTATTCAGTTTCGAAGAATCCCCAAATCCTGCTACAGTAAAAGGATTTCAGAGTGTATTGCCTCAAAAGTGGAGGAGTGCTCTATTTTCCTGAAACTGGCTGCAAGCACAAACATGGGGTGCAAGCGCAGGTGGGTGTGACCAACTAATTCTTGGTTCGTATTGCAATGTGTGAAAGAGGGTGGAACTGTATGAATGTGGAATTTGTAGGCGGAATAGATTATTCCCAGGTGGAGCCAGGGTGGGTTTGAAAAATGTTTCCAATCCCGTCAGCTACTTGTCCTGTTTAAAAGCGGCCGACAGTTTCTTATTGAATCGAGAGAAAAACTGCTCTTCTCTGGAAAAGAGCCAATCCAAAACATCAGGAACATGACTGGAATATGAATAGAGAGCATCACTAATAGGCAGATTATGTCTTCTTTTTATGTAGTACAACACAAGCTGTTTCTATTTGCACTATTTGTGCTCGTACTTTTTATGCTCAATTATTAAATATATTGTATTCAGCTAGTTATATCTGCGTACTACACATTTACATGCACACAATCAAGCCACAACTGCTAATACTGAGATATAAACAATAGTCTGTTTAAGCCATTTACATAATTACATAACCTGGGAGCTCCCCATAATAATAATAACAACCATATTATTATTATAATAACCCAAACTGTTCAGCCTGTGCATAATTATAAGCTCTGCATCTCTTAAATTAGAGACTGCAGATGGAGGGTGTGCACTGTATCATTCTCCCTGCTGTATGGTGTCCACAGGTATTTAATCAACAAAAGGGAAAATACCTCATACATCCTACCAGCAGCTGTGGTGACAGTGTTATTAAAAATCACCCATTAATCTAACACATTACATATTCTGCCTGCATTGCATTTAAATTGTATTTCCATTTGCATTTGATTTTTTGGGTTTTAGAGAGGTATGTGTGTGCACATCCGCCAACTCCAGCCATGAAATGTACTCCGTCTGGTCTGAGCAGGCGGAAACAGAGATGCAATGTCATGCCCAAAGAAGTAATAAAATTGAACGGCACCGCCTGACCTGCCCGCTCCCAACAAAAGTGCATTTGGAGTACTCACATAAACCTTCCACAAAAGGCGGCTACTGTCTGATGTAAGATGTAAAATTGACATGTACTTTGAAAATAAACGTATATTATATGTGTGGTAAAAGTCGGTTTCAGGCCATATATGTATATCAAACTCTTATACAAAACATTTGTATGAGACTGGAGACCGGTAAAGCGTGTGGCCTACATATAAAGAAACTATAGCAGTGAAATGCCCTTGACTTTGTGCTGCTTTTAGCTTCTAACTGCATTGAAGGCCCTTTAGAAAGTATATCTAGGTGCTACAATCTGAAAAAGGCAGATCCCAGCATTCTGACTGGAGGGGAATATCTCTCTCTCCTCCCTCTTGCACCTGCCAGACAGTTTGCCAGATTTCGTAGTTAGTAAATGTTTGCACAGTTGTTCTCAGAGTGGCTTCGACTTTGCAAAAGTATTCAAGCCTAAAGTGAAACACGACAACTATCAAATAGGCCTCTTATTAACATATCATATGGACATGCAACACCGAGTAGCTCATTCATTAGACCTAGAGCAGGTTAATCTCTGTTATTACTTCATTATAATTCAGTATATTAAGTGATATAATTTGGAAATCGCTCGAGGCTTTCGATGTTGCTTGTTTTGAATACAATATCAGTTTGGCTCAATAAAATGAAACCGTCAACGCTACAGTGTAACACTGAGTTGGAATGTACTGAATACAAACTAGTCGAAATGTCAGCCCATTTCATTTACACCTTATGTGTAGAACTTAACCTTAAATATAAGCTAATGTTAATGAATATGTACTTGATGATCTTTTACAAAAGAGTTTAGCAACGGGAGAATAGAAGGCATCCTTTCCAATAGTAGTGTAAAATCATTTACTGTTTGTTTACGTGAATGATCACAGACTTCTATTCCTGTTCGCTGCATTAAACCCCCTTGTGAAGTATTTTTATATGACTTTGAATATTCATGACTCAATAAGCAACACCAAAGTTGAAAAATATATTTAGGTATTATTTATTAAACAGATAAAAGCTCAGCTAATCTGCTTCATCAGCGCAGTGTGACAACCAACTGTCATCCGATTCTGATTCAAATGTTTCTGATTGGTGGACAGAATAAATGACATCGCTTGTTCCGGCCACTTGAAACCATTGAGTAAATTGAGACAGAGAAAAAAAGAAATCTTTAACGTGAAATAACTAAAACTGTTCTTGTGTTTATGAAGGATCACACCCCTCATAGTTTATTTTTGGCATTTTCGGGGCAAAAATTCAATTTCAACCTTTCATCGTATTCTAATTCAAGGCCTGGTCGGCAGCTTTCTGGAAAAGGCAAAAAAAACCTGACGGAATTTAAAAATACTGCCCAATGACACAAAATAAATATAATACTGCGTACCGCAGCTTTAAGGATTACATTGTGAATGAAATACTAGCAGGCAGTAATTGAGTTATTCAAAAGCCCATTCAAAAAACCCATTGACTTCAGAACAAGGAAACCGGAAGTGCCAACATGTGAACTCATTTTCGTGTTTTTGGACTCTTTCCTGCACCACTCTATGTTATGGCAGTGCTGTGTTGTGTAATGGCTGTATAGCTGCAGCTGGCAAAGCCTTATATGGAAGACATATATAGCCACATTTACATGCTCATTGCATTTTAAATATTAGTTCATGTCACACTTGCAGTGCTTTGCATAACAGGTGTTTGTATCACAGTTCATCTAATAGAGGCTTAAACGTTTACAACGCTGAATCAATTACTGGCTTAATTTAGCTGACAATAATTGATATTTTGTTCACTTTCTCCTGCACAGTTTTTTGAAAGCTACACAGACTAACAATTTAAAACTGTTGAGTAAAATACCTTCAGACAATTCACCCGTCTGAGATAGAAATAATAAAACACACTGTCAAGCTGTGGTCAAGAGGGACATCCATCATTCTGGAGCTCGGCGGCAGTGACTGGCTGCTACTTTATTCTGATTAAACAGCAAACCAATACAATGCTACAGCCTTAGTTTGTATACAGAATGTGACTGCAATAACTCACTCAATCAAGGTGAGTTCTTATCCCAGCTATTAGGATTTTTTTTTCTGTCATTTTTGCTCTCATTACTCAATCACAACTGAGAAAGAACATGAAAGATGAGAGAAGGAAATTTATGCGACATGTGAAAAAGATTCCAGGACGAATTCTGATCAGTCAGCCAAATGAGGAACCAGGAAACCTAATGTTGCACAAAGGTTACCTGGTCAAACTATAACGGCGGTACCATGTTGTCTTCTGGTCTGAAGGTTAAATGTAATCATCTTTCTATCATGAGAGATGTAGCTATTCACTGCTGTCTGAATGGCAGATGGCTTTGCGAGAGCAATTTATTCATGTAATACAACAAATTGGGTTTCTGTGGGCTACTGAGCAAGTCAGATCACAGCAGAAAGTTCAGATGCTCATATTACGGGACAGCTTTGAGCAGCTTTACTTCTAGATGTAATTTGCTAATGTTCAAGAATTCATATTTTGATGGGTACAAGGACACAGCAATTGCAAAAACATCTGAAACTATAAAGCACCAAAGGGTTCATTATTGAATAGTCAACTCTGCCCTCAACTACAAATCCCACAATGCAATTTACTCTTTAAAGAGTAAATTATATGCAATAATACAAAGCTTAGTTTTCAAAAAAATAAAAGTTTTGAATATACATTTGATTGATTAATAAAAGAAATTCACATTTTATGGGATAACTTATATATTCCACTGATTCACAACTGCATAATGTCTTATTTAATAATTTAACAATGAACACTCAGAGCTACAAACTCTCCCCCCACACTGCCCATCCTATTTCCAGTACCTATATTTGCCATCTCAGGCACGGTGGCGATGTAGGGGCCTTCGTCGAAGATAGGTGGGTTGTCGTTGATGTCCTGCACTCGAATTATGAACTGTGACGAGGGCTCCAGGGCACGGTCCGTCTGCCTGTCGGTGGCCGTTGCGACAAGGCGGTACTCGTCCTTCTCCTCGCGGTCCAGTGGCTTGGTGACGTGGATGTTGCCAGTCTTCTCGTCGATTACGAACACCGAACCTGCCCCCTCGCCTCGCAGGACATATTTAGTGCGTCCATCATTCCTGTCCATGTCGGTGTGGAGCTAGATGAGAGAGGATTGGAAAAGGGGGGAAGAGAAGGTGTGGGGGGGGGAGCATGAAAGATAGACAAATAGAAGCAAGAAAGGATGAAAGGATGAAATAGAGTGGAAAGATGTGAGAGTTAAGGACAGACAGGGAAATTAAGGGTGGGAGAGAAAGACAAGAGTAAACACCAGTTAAAAATTAAGTTTGTTTTTTTGAGACAAGGCATTGAAGACAAAACAAGCAGATTATCCTCTGCATGCCTCCGGGATATGATGAATTTAAACAGAGGCAGACAAAAGAAATGCACACAAACAATACCTCTCTCACACACACACACACACACACACACACACACACACACACACACACACACAAACACACACACACAAACACACACACACACACACACACAAACACACACACACACACACACACACACACACACACACACACACACACACAACACACACACACACACACACCCATCCTCCCTTTGTGCTGCGTCTCATCTCTGTATTCCTGCAGTATGAGCAGTTATGAACCAGGATCTCCTTGATCTCCACTGATATCCAGAACACATACTCTCCTGCTCACTCTTAAAGCCTCTATTCACTTCCCAGCAGCTGTGGACGGCAAGAGCTTACTAGTCTGCGCACATGCAGCGCCCTGACTATTTAATGAAAGCACCAAATCAAAGGAATAATGAACAGTAGGCCAATCAATTATTCCCTAACTAATAGGTGTGTATGTGGGAGAGTAGAGGGCTGCATGGGAGGGGGCCAAGCTGTATCGATCACAGCCCTGTGTTGAGCTTTATTGGATCAGCACCTGGCGGGATGGCAGAGCTGCCAGAGCGACCAGCGTCCTCTCATGCAGGGAGAAGTAATATCAGGGAAAAGCTCCACACTGTCCTCTGTCCCTGACGAGAGAGACGGCAGCGGGATGCGCCCAGCACATCAAGATTCAATCTCATTACCCCGCACCTACGTGGATCGAATAGCAACCGTGTCCCCCCAAAAAAAAGAGAGAGCTAAATTAGCCACCGCTCCCAAGAAAAGTGTGACATTGTGACTTTAGACGGAGAGAAGAGCTGAAAGACAGCTAGGGAGGGGGTACGGGGGGGTTAGCTCAGGAAAGCATTGTTGCATGGCAACAGCTAAGCACACTTGCTAAATGAAATGAGAATGAATACTGTGAATCAAAATGTTCATTTACTTTGAGGATCGGTATTTTTTCATTGATGTGCCAGCTTCCCAGGGGGTAAACGATAAGTACGGATGTTGACAAGGTTGTTTCAGAAAGCAATCATAAGTTCAGAGCGTCTGAAAGTTAAAAGGTAAAATTGTGTGAAATATTTGGCACAAAGTCAAAAGTTAAACAACACTTCACCTTCAAAAGATCCCTTTATTTAAATTTCAATGCAAATTCAGAAAATCTGAAAGCACTCGAGGCAACAAAGTGGGTGTGAGAGCAATTTGCACTTATACTAGAAATAGACATAATATAGACATTTGTTCTTGGCAGATTTTAGTAACTTAGCAAAGCTCACTGTTTACCTGCTTATATTTTGAGCCCAAACAACATCTACCAGAACTGTGGTGCTGAATATTTATATATTATTATTATTTAGTTATTACCTGCACTGTAAATTAAAATACAGTACATTTAGATTATATCTGAGACAGACTGATGCACCATCTATAGTTAAAGTAAATAAATGGCCTCCACATGGACCTCTTACAGGTAGCTCTGGTACAATAAACATGGAAGAAGCAGAGCTGCAAACGTTCAGGCAAACAGGTGTATGCCTCAATATCACCATATTTCAAAATGACACAAGGAAATTGTGTACAATCAGTGCAGAGCGAGCAAAACTGTGTGAGCTTAATCGGCTGAAAATACCAGTGATGCAAAAAAAACAAACACGCCTTACCAGTAACTATTCATAGACAAATCTATATGCGCACAGCCGACGATGGGCCAAAAGTATCTTGGCAACCTGCAGGTAAGCTATTAGGTCATGTTACCATCATAATTATGTCGGTCTGCCTGTTTGTTTGTTTTTGTATTAAATAGTACAGCTCAGTGGTATAAACTGGACCAGTGGTTCAACCTGCCACCTGTAGAGCTTTTCAGGTTATGATACTATATCAAATTGGATATTGTTGCAGCCAGGGTCACACAAGTTCACTGAAAAGTATTATATTTTAACCTACACTAAAGTTTAGACTTGCTCTCCGTCTTCTGTAGGGGCCAACTGGGGCCAATTGGCCAAAACAGGGGGCAGGTCGGAACCACCAAGGGAGCCTCACTCTTCTTAACCAAGAGCCATTAACAATCAAAGTCTTAACGGCCCTGCAGCTTAATGAGGGGACTTAACGAGCTTCTTAATGAAGCCCCGGCCATCATTACCACAGTGAGCGGTGGCAGCCCTGATTGAAGGCATTCTGGAGCAGGAGAGCCCAGCCGAAGGAAACCAAACCCATTTAAGGCTGACCTCTCACCCTTATCTGTTCCTCCTAGATTAATAGGAAAGTATAATAAGGAAGAGGCATTCAACCAGATATAACAGCTTTGGATATTTTATGGATACAGAGCTGGAATGGCTTTCTGCAACCTGTCAGTATGTGAGAATACCCAAACAATATTATAACAACAACAACGACTGCATATCACCATATTTCACATCCGCTTAACTTGAATAATATGACATCTCATAACTCCTGCGTTTCATATCCCCCTGATATACCATCAAATATATCAAGAGCCAAACAATATGAAGCCACTGGCCACAAAAGCCAAATTTACTGATGTGTCACCTCTGCTTGGAGAGTGATTTCAGCCTGATAAGCTGCCATTTCCATTTTCCCTTGCGCCAGTTGTGTATGCAACACCCAGCCTCCCCAGACTCCTAAATCTCTTCAATTACTTATATTATCATAAGGTAATATGCTTATACTCATATACTCAATTTCATATTTTTGCAATAACCATAAATCATGAAGCGAGGAGGAAAAGTACTCTTTGCCAACCTCTAAATCATTTAAATAACTAATACCCCATATACACAATTTCACATTTCTGCTGCACGATAAATCATAAAAACCAGCTAAATGTGTTTTTTTCCACAGCTGTGCATTAGCCTAATGAATGTGGATGTTTTCCCCCACAAATTCAGCTTGTGTGTGTGGTCGCTGTGCTTGTGTGAGGCTCAAAGGGAGGTGAGGTTACAGTAGCAGGAAACATTACAAACTTTGGAAAATCGGCTGGCAGCTCACGTGAAACTCCAATAGGCGTACAGCGGCACCGCTGAGCCCTGCGATTGGCAGCAAGGTTCAAATCCCCAAACTCATCAGGGAGAATGTTCAAGGGCACACAGGCATGTGAGAGAATATACCCCAATCTCGTCTGCAAGGAGGAGGGGAAAGCTATTCATCTTCTGTGTTGCGACTTCATAAGAACCGCAGGGTTATATGACAAGCATGAGCCCCGCTGGGTGGTGGTATCGCCGGGGGCTGAGCCAGCTCTTTCATATCAGCCAGGGAGTGTCAAGCAGGGCAGAGGGGAGAGGGTCAGCCAATCGATTTGGAGCAGGCCCACCAAATCAGAGAGGTGTCTGAAGAAACCGGCCGATCAGGGAAAACGGCAGCAAAATTAATTTGGGACAGGGCCCATATGAGTTCAGAGAGCCTGTTTCAAATCAAGCCCTGCCTACCTACCACTGAGATATCATTAGATGTGCTTGAGGGTATGTGTAAGTGTTTGTGTGCATGCGTGTCGTATACAATACGTGACTATTTTACCAACAGTCTTTCCGTGTGTGCGTGTGTGTGTGTGTGTGTGTGTGTGTGTGTGTGTGTGTGTGTGTGTGTTGGCCAGAGTAGCTTTAAAGAAAGAGGTGTAATGACTCTGAGTCTCCTTCTGCCCTGGCTGAACCTCCACTTGGCACAGTCATCGTACAGAGTGAACAAGGAGCCAAGGCGTGACTAAGGATACGTGTGTGTGTGTGTGTGTACTTTGTGTGTTCCTGTGAGTGTGAACAGCGCCTGACCTGGAGAGAGAAGAAACAGTTGAGAGCAGGCCAGGGAGTGTGGGGCGGTTAATAGAGCACAGCACAAAGCTGAGGCCAACATCTACACAGCGACTAGTAATTAAAGTCAACAACTCTCTGGGCTGGCTGTGATAGCTCTGCCATCATCACATGTCTTCTCTCTCCCATCTGGAGAGCAATGGATCCCCATCTGGGCCTCACACACCTACACTGACACACGCATATCCAAACACAAACGAGTGTGTGGACACAGGTGTAGCAGGCTCGTGTGATGTCTCTCGAATTCAAGAGTGGGATTAACTGCATCAGTGCAATTCGTATTTAACAGTAAGGGACTTTATGAAAATGATTGGGGTTTGGGAAAAAGGCTGAGCCGGTATAAAAGACCCTCTCTTAGAGAAAATATGAATTTCTTCTAAATAAACGCTTAATTTAGTTAAGTAAATAT
This sequence comes from Cottoperca gobio, assembly GCF_900634415.1. Taxonomy (NCBI): domain Eukaryota; kingdom Metazoa; phylum Chordata; class Actinopteri; order Perciformes; family Bovichtidae; genus Cottoperca; species Cottoperca gobio. The sequence continues at coordinate 18,306,501 of NC_041371.1, forward strand.
GCATATCTTATTTATCATTGGATATGCTAATAATTAATTGAATTAATTTAATGGAATATGAAGAAATTACAAAGCCATAAAATAAAGTGTTATGTATTTATTTATATATATATATATATATATATATATATATATATATATATATATATATATATATATATATATATATATATATATATATATATAATGTGTTTTTAAATCAAGAGCTACTAAATCAAAAGTTATTAACTCTGTCACGGAATAATCACACCAGGCACATTTAATTAGCATGAACTCCCTATTAGATCACTAATTATATCAAATCTAGAAAAAACATCGACATTGTTAAAAATCAGTCAAACTTATCAAACTTATTTGAAAGAGAAAAGAAGGAAACAAAAGTCATAGCCAAAATTGTCCATCATAAACATCCATCACAGTTTACAGACTGACGGGCTAATTGACAAAGAATGGACTGTAGCCGCTGATAGCACCATGCAACCACCATCTGCCCCCCTCAAGGTCCGATTCACAAAAGATGTCCCGCTAATGATATTGCAGCGAAAACACACCCATAACATTTTGCAGCTCAGTGCATTTTGCTCTTTTTTGCATCTGAATGCAAATATCCATGTGGCAAAGTATACAAGTACATGAACACAGTAGGCAGAGCAATGGCAGAGAGGAAACAGGAAAAGAACATTTTGAGACTGCGAAAGGGGAATATTTTGTACCAAATGTAGTCGTATATTCCAAGCAGCAACATCCAGGTCTGTCCTCTCTATTGGACAACATGTCCCACCCCCCCTCCAGGACACTTTGTCCGCACTGTGCAGCTCCTTCAGTGACAGGCTGCTTCACCCGCGGTGTCTCACGGGGAGAGATTCTCCCTGCAGCGGTCAGACTGTACCATCACCACGGCCCCTGGTAGACCACCACACCAACAACACACTATTCCACCACTGTGTGCAATATTCACTTTACAACTTTATGCTTGTACTTATATTATTTTTATAATATTTCATTCTATTCTATTACTGAGTACTCACCACTTCACTTCATATGTTAGTTTGCTGTAACAAGGAAAATGTCCCCGTTGTGGGACTAATAAAGGATTTCTGATTCTGATTCTGATTCTGAAAAGTTAAGCCACTGCAGAAGTACCCTTAACTTCAAATCTTTTTAATGTCCAGCAGGGGACGACTCCACTGGTTGTAAAAGTAAGCCCGACATCTCACTTGAATGTATTACTTCAGTAAACCTGACGAGTTTATGGTCTCAATCACTAGTTTTAGGTCTTCTTCAACACAGCACTATGTCCATTGTGTTAAATATGGTCCCATTTAGCGTAAAATAGACAATGAAGCAGAGAATGCTTCATGGCGTGGCTACCTTGGGATTGACAGGTCGCTACCAAGGCTTCAACGTATACGTCACGGTGACTACGTCCCCATGAGGGATTTATTACCAACATTATGTGTGCACAAACCAGCGATTTTAGCTCCAAAAAGATTGATATTTTATAAACAGTCTGCTGTTTGTGTTTGAAATTTAGTGGAGGTAAAATGTCAGAAATGATGCCAAAACTATGAGAATCAGAAGTTATCAGTTATTCCTCTAAATTTGAAATTCTTTCACCATAATTCCAATAAAGATAATTGCCATGATGTGAGAACACTCTCTTTAAAGCTAAAACAAACCATTAAAACCACATAAAACATAAAAAGAATGCAAATAGTGTTTCTCACAGGTGTGTATCACAGACATGCTTACAGCTTTGCTCGCTCTACTTCGACTGGTCGGCTCTCTAATCGATGCAGCGACACACGTAACAGAAACAGCTTTCAATTATGCAGAGGCACTCGAACATAAACCCCTCACAGAAGCATAAAGCAGCCAGCCTCTGAGGAGCACTTGTGACTTCAGAAGACAGACCTTTGTACTGCGAGAAGTTTTAAATTCCGTCTGAACTTTCAATCAAACCCATTCTCGCAGCGAATGTGGGGGGAAATTCCCTTTTGTTCTGCGCTCACAGTAAAATGTCAGAGGATATTGAAAACAGTCTCGTCTGGCTTCCTGTCTGTTTGTCTTACAGTGAGACACGGTTTAAATAGGTCATGAGGAGCAGCAGCTAATTGTTTAGCATTGATCCGCCATTCATTCAGCATTGAAGTTTGGTTAGTGACGATTGCCTTTTCAATTCTGTTGTGGTGTGGACATGTTGCCCTGTTCTCGTTTGATCAAATTCGGTCTGTCTCTGGAGGGCATGCTGTGTGGCCGCAACCCCCCACCCACACACACACAGACTCCGAAATGGCTCTCTGTCACACTTACACACTTCCTAATAGAACATTCATTATTCATCATTATTCGAATTTTCCTTTTGCACAATAAGCTGTTCAATGCATCTCACCACTGTTCCTTTCCTCTGCAATACATTATTCAGGACAAAACGTGCTTTTAGCCTCCGAGTATGCAAATCCCACTGTTGATTATCATAATCAGCTGATGTATTAGAGGGATTGTGCGCGTGTGACCGTGTGTGTGGCGGCTTGTCGGGCGATTGTTTATGTTTTATTGCTTCAGTGCTCCACTCTGGTGGTGTATACTTCACGTCATATTTTTAGCCGAAGGAGACGAGCTTGGAAAAGGCCACTGGAGGCTTAACTCACTGCTGTACATTTAAAGGGCAAATCGCCCACATATATGCCACCGCGTGCCACTGCCAAGAGGAATGGCTTTTACCATCGCGAGTCAAAAGTCTGTCTGTGTGTGTGTGTGTGTGTGTGTGTGTGTGTGTGTGTGTGTGTGTGTGTGTGTGTGTGTGTGTGTGTGTGTGTGTGTAGGCAAAAGAGCAATAATGAAAAGGAATTTCAAGACTGTTTATTATGTTTTTCATTTCTTTGTTATTAGTATTGAGTTTTTGCTGAAAAGGGGTGTACGATTGATTTTTTTTTTGCCACAAATGTACAGTTTCTTTATGACCGTGATGTGTAAACAATGGTACACAAACAGTTACTTACCTATAAATAAATACAACTATTATATTATAATAATCGGTGCTTGTCTTGTTTTCAGCTTGTGAATCTGTCTGTGTGTCATAATGGCAAAATGTTCTCCTGGAGACCGCAGCCGGTGTGGTCCGGAAGCAGGGGGGGGGGGGGGGGGGGTAGGAAATAGGAAATGGGCGATTAGCCCCTGCCTCGCCTAATTTGGTGATGCGGCAGGTGTGATCTCTACCTGGTGGTTTCTAATGTGTTATGTGTTGAAGAATTATGGCCTTGGTTTACATCCACGTCTGTCCATCACTTCATAATTGTATCCTATTAGACATTTGTGGGGAAATTCTCATTATTAGCGTTGTTTCTACCCATCTTCAATTTGATCTCTACGACACACCTCTAAAGTTTCGTGACTGCACGGTCGCAACACTATCGCCCTGAAAGAATCTGTCCACAGACACTGACAGACACACACAGACTTACAAGCTGAAAACAATACCAGCGTCGCTGTCGTGACTTGTAAACATAAGTGTTGAACTGTTGCAAAATGTCTGTGGAGTCCCTGCACCTTTTCAAATATTATATAAGATGTATTGACAGCGTATACTATATGCTTTATTAATACAGTGTGTCACTGCAGTTTAATTATCTCAGCATTTGTGTGTCTCTCATCATGCATTCAAATATTAAACTGTGTGTCTGCATCTGTCAGCAAGCTGAAGAGAAGATTCCCCCCTCCTCTTCTTCTACCCATCTTCATCCTATGTCCTCACCTCTGTCACCCCCCCTCCCTTCAGGTGCCACCTATCACCTGCTCACTCTGCTCTCCCCTGGCCTCCTGCTCGTTTCATTCTGACCCTGCTCTCTTCTTCTGACCTGCCCTTGCCCTGCGTCCCCTCCTCGCCTCTCGCTCTCTCCTGTGGCCTACACTAGGCTACTCACACCAGCTGTTGGCCAACTTATAACCGATTAACAATGAATTAACTCAGTTTCACAGAGGATCTCGGCGTCTTTCTGATCATTAGTTTGGTTTCTCAGTTTTACTGTTTGGTTCACTCTCATCAGCTTTGTTTTCTGCCTCAGCAGGCAGCTGTTTTCAACATAAACCCACTGTACGCTGCCTGCCCATTACCAAACAGCAGACAGACAGACCAGCTGGGGAACGGAGGGGAACATTTAGCAGTTAAAGAGCCAGATATTCTGCTCGGTAGTTAGTGCAGACCAAAAACAGACAGAGAGGAAAATATTGGATTTACATTTGCCAGGTTGCCAGAAACACGACTTCAAATGAAGGAATAATGTTGCTGCGGGTTGTTGGATGTGTTATAGCCGACTGTGTGCCTACAGGTTCACCATAACAAACATTGTAATTTAAGGGTTTCAAAAAAAGCAATAAACCATAGCAGCCAAAATATATTTGCTCTTTTAGTTATGAGTCAGTGTTAATTCCTCCAACCGAAACTATGATTAAATATGTTCCTCAATGACCTTTCTTTTGCTTGACTTTGACGATACAATGATGAGACAGCAGCGACGTGACTGGGACTATATCACCATGCAATCTTGTTGACGAAAAAAGACGAGACTAAAATAAAAAACTTTTAAAAGACTAATTGTTAATTAATTAACAATTAAAGTTGAGTTAATTGTATAGATTGTTTCTTTTAATCCAGCCGATTCGTGTCCTGTGCTGCATGCGTCGTATCAGGACTCCGCAGGCAGCACACAATGAGCAGTCAGGAAGACTCGGAGCAACTTACTCAAGTTAAAGTTGACAACGAAAACAAAAGGGCTCGGGAGAAAGAAACAAGGTGATATTTCGGATCGACTAGATTAAAAAGTGTGTGAGAGCGATCGCACAGAAATAAGCCATCACTCTCACTACCTGTATTCATAACAAGTGGTCGATTTGTAGTCTAATAATAATGCTTATAATCCGTGAGCTCTTTGTGACAATGTATCTTTTCCCCTTTGTCCGCACCAGCTGAACTGAACTGCAGCTGTGAAAGCATTCAAAGGTAAATGAAAAATTCCAGTGAAAATTCTGTTTACATTTTTCTCGACGACCGACACGGTACTGACTCGAACGTTAGCATACACAGGCTAGACTGAGACGGTGAACATGGTAAATATATTACCTGCTAAACATGAGGATGTTATCATTGCCAATGTAGCCATGACAGCATGACATGCACTCACGCTATTTTCTTATTTTCTATTTTACTTTGCCAGAAGCTTAAATCTAATCCATTTACATTTTACCATGTTTCTTCTTCTACACCACCTCTGCCCTCCTCTCTCGCCGTGCCCTCCGCTCCCTTACTCACGCCTGCTTTAGGGGCACGGGGAGAAGTAGAGTGCACCGTCCAGACTAACGCATATTATTAGCTCAAGGTCACAGAGCTCACGTTGGGCTATGCATAATCATGAATTTGACTCGTGCAGCAGCTCTTCCCTTCACATATTCCTTATGTCACTACTACTGGCTAAACACTCACTGTGGGTCTCACCGGCTAACCTTGACGGGCTATCTTCAAGTGAATGAACCAGCTCCAATGTGCGCTTTATTTTGTGTTATTACATTACCATTGGTTGTCAAGGCTACACGCATACCAGCCGAAAGTTTCCAGGTTTATTTACAACTTTTATATTATGGTGTAGATTTATTCTAAGCGGTTCATATTCTAAAATACTGCCATTCTCAAATCCAGGGAGAGCGATGATTTAAATTCAGATGCTCGCTTTGCTGATTTGTTCGACATTATCCCGAGATGAAACACGGGCTATAAAGAGAGAGGGGAGATTGGAAGTAAGGAAGAGAAAGCAAGACTGTGTTTCTTTTGAATTCCATCTTTAATAGAGCTTCTCCTCCTTTCTCCTCGTAGCCTTGTTCCCTCAGTCATCCCATCTATTATTTTCTCTATGTGATCCTGCACCCACTCAGCGCAGAGACACACATTTCAATGTGGCCTCCACAGGGGCTTACAATAAAATGGTATTTAACGGCTTCCTCCATTCTCTCTTGTATTTTGCTCGGTGTAAACTGTGCCCGTCCTCGCGTTGATGCCCTGGATTCCCCGCTGCCTCTTTTCCTAACCCTCTCTTTCTCTCTCCTGTCTGTCTTGCTGCGGCTCGCTCCGGGCCTCGTCGGGGTGAGAGGTCAGCTTTAGAGCCGTGTGTGATCTCTCCCTTCTTTCCCTCCTCTCTTTTTCCTTAAACTGCCTCACACGTTCTTCCTCTCTGCCAGTTGTAAGCTATTAACCTTTCCTCACTTTCCACCACTTTCACTTTTTTCCCCCCCCCACCCTTCCGCTCTGTGTATCCACATGCCATTAACGCTGCCCTTAATGTGCCGTACATCCCCTTTCTTTTATGACCTCTCTCTCTGTACTCTTTATGCTTTTACCTGCTTTCTTCTGCATCACCCCTTCTTAGTCCTGCATGGTAATCTCTCTCTGCTCTGTCTTGTTATCTCCCCCTCCCAACACTGTAGTCACACTCTAATTGCTGTCTCACCCCTGCTGTGCTCGGACCCACAGGCTAAATGATTTCTACAGGGAGTGTACTAGTAGAAGCACACAAAAACACAGAGCTGCTTACAAGGAGACGTTTTATTTTTATAATTATTGATGAGTTCCTTGTCAAGAGGTATGTGTTTACTGTTGGTGCAGGCCCTCCTGTTGGCACCATCACACACTCTTCTTATTTCTATTTATTTTGTCTGCGTGACTCCAAGCCTCTCTCCTTTGCTTTCATAAAGGACCCTTTTATCTGAGTAGTGTTATTAATGACTTTGAAGCAGGTCTTACAAGCTTTCTGTGATTTGTGAGCTGTTTGTGTCACAAATATGTGTTCAGAATCCTTGTGCGATTATCTCAGCATCCATTCAGGTCAGAGGAGGAAATGAAACTTGCGCATACAGCAGCGAAGTCACAGTAGCAATATCACAGTGTGAAGATACTCAGTGTTTATCAAGTAAAGGTTCTGCATTCAAAGTATTCAGAGTTTCTCAAGCGAGAGTAAAAAAAAGAAATTCTGAAATGCGTAGCTAGAGGTAGCCGGTCAGAAACGTAATAATATTCAGAGTTCGGTACGAAGTAAAACATTTATCGATAACTGGAAGTAGAAAATTTGCCTTGAGCAGAACAGAACACCTTAAAGAGGTACTCCAGCAATGTAGTTGTGTCTTGCGATTATTAGGAGTTGAGGTTATCAGCGAGGTTATCAGGACATTTGTCCAGTGGGGAAACATTTCAGAAGAGAGCATCAGATGGCGTAATTAAAAGAGTGCCAGTCAAATCAAATCAAATCAAATTTATTTGTATAGCCCAATATCACAGATTACACATTTGTCTCAGTGAGCTTTACAGACTGTACAGGATACGACAACCTCTGTCCTTAGACCCTCACATCGCACAAGGAAAAACTTCCTAAAAGAAACCCCATAATTAAAGGGGGAAAAATGGAAGAAACCTCAGGGAGAGACTGAGGAGGGATCCCTCTCCCAGGACGGACAGACGTGCAATAGATGTCGTGTGTACAGGATAAACAACATAGTACAAATACAACATTTGACAGAGAATGATGTTGTGTTGAAAAAAAAGAGAAAGTATGGATGAATCCAGACATCAAACAGTAAAAAACAATATGGAAAACTGGATGGAAATATGACATCTCTGTTTGTTACATGTATTAATGTGAGGAAGGTTAGCTCAGCTCTGTGTGGAGCGATGAGGAGACAGTTTTAATCTGCCACTAGTATTCCTCTCTTCAGCGGAGCAGAAGCCTCAACGGACGTTAAAGTCTCTTGCTTCATGTACGTCATCGTTTTTTTTGCTAAATCTGTTTTCATTGCACTTTATCACATTTTGCATTTTATCAGTACACCAACCTTTCCAGCTTAACCAAGCGTAAAATCTTTATTGCAATATTTTAAGGTTTATTTGAATCTTTTGCTGTTTCCAATTTTGCCGTTTTTTTTACGAGCAATTGAAAATGCGAACAAAAAGAGGTGAATGGAAAAACACCTATAGAAATAGAGCGGTCGAGATATGCTGACTTTTAGTGAGAACAAGCTCCAACAACATGAGATACTACAATTCCCATAATGCAACTCAATAGAACCCCATCTGCCTGGCAGACAGCTACAAACCCTTTGATCCAATTTTCTTACACAGACCTTTTGATTCAAAGTGTAGAGCTTGAGCTCAAAGAACCCTCACCATAAAAGGATTATTTTATCACAGGTTAATAATCCTGTGTATGCAGAATGAGCGAAAGCGAGCACTATATAATATATAGTATTATTGGATTATTATTACGGCTGAATCCACATGTAAGCAGCATTTCAATGTGGAAGTTTGTATATAAAATCCATTTGAGAAATGAAATTGAAATAAAGAGTACAATATCTCTGAAATGTAGTGGAGCAGTAACATGAAATACAAGTCATTAATTTAAAGCACTTTACCTCAAAATTGCACATGAGTGAATGTACTTAGTTACTTTTCCCATACCGGCTTGTGGTTAATGACTAAAAGGGCTTAGCTAGAGTGAGAAAAACATAATGTGCAGGCACACGTACGCGGTCTCAAACACCAGCACTTAACTTCCTGTGACAGCCTCCTTCATTCCCTTGCGTCACACTGCCAACTTCCTACGTGAACTTTTGGAATTTCATGTGCGCGCAAGTTGCACCCAGAGGCGCCACACAGAGGCACAGGAGTTATCAATACTATAACGGTCATAACTATGTAATTTAGATATCTTTAGATGCCTTCAGGCTGGAGGAGTCTGGAGCAATGTTCAGCAGTGACTGTTAATGAATGATTCAACATTATAAGAAAGCTTAGTATTACTAACGTGGGAATGGTTTGCTATTGTTTGGTGTGTCAGAATCTGAAAGTATTTAATTACTGATTCACATTGATGTCTGCATGTTTGATGTGTTCACTGTGCTGTAGTGTCATGTGTTGCAGAGATAATCATCTTAATTGTGTTATACAGGCATATTTCACTAACTATGAATTATGTATGCAGACGTTAATGATAAGCTAATAATGATGACAGCCCTGGTCCATCTCGTGTTACACTGGTGAGATGCATGTTCCCCGACGTGCCAGGTGGCTCACACACTTAAGATGTGTTCGTCGGGAAAGTGGAAGGCTATGTGTTTGCTATGTGTTTACTTGTGGCCTCAGACAAAGTACAGAAAAATAATTCTTCACAAAAAAATTGGAGTTTATGTTTAATAAATCTCAAATAATCCCCACTGAAGTTAAAAAATAAATCACAGCGAAGAAGAAAATGGAGCTTGCTGCAGTGTTTATAGATGTGTTTGTGCCTGCTGCAAATATGGGTACTGATTTTAATATTATTATTATTCAGTGGGTTTTACTTTCCTTCTAATGTTATGTATTCTATGTATTCTATTCCATCTTTCTTTTGTAATTGTGTTTTATATTCCATCTCATTTTATGTCTATTCTCCTTTATGATAAAGCACTTTGCTGCATTTGTTTTGTATGAAAGCTGCTACTAGTTCATTATTATATTACTATAATTATTATTATTGTTATTATTATTATTATATTATTATTATTATTATTATTATTATTATTATTATTATTATTATTGTAATAAAGGTGAAATAGAGTGAGATGGAGATGCTGGAATTCCTTCCCGGAGAGGAAGAAACTGCTTTATATTATATGTCACGTTGTCTCCCCACACGAGGTGTTAGGGAGTTTGCATTTCAAGAGGAGAGGAAGAGAGGAAAAAAGCTAATCAGAAAGTGTTGGAGTTTTTTTCTTAATCCCAGCTCTGCTGAGGCGCCTTTTCTCCTCAAGAAAAATCTGTGTTTCTTTCACACTGCCTCTGCAATCACTTGAAACCCCATTACAGAACATGTGACAGCATCAATTAAATTCACAATTATCATGGGGCAGAGACACTCCGACGTGAGAAAATATAGTAACATGGTCGCGTCTGTGAATATGTGCAAGTATGTGTTTGCGTGTAGGTCTGTGTGTGTGTTTGTGTGTGTGTGTGTGTGTGTGTGTGTGTGTGTGTGTGTGTGTGTGTGTGTGTGTGTGTGTGTGTAAGAGAGTGATAGACAGAGTGTTGATAAAGAGCAGAACACTGAGTCAGACGATTCACTACTTAGAATCTTGCCCTTGTTTGCAATTCGAAAAGAAGATAAGACCGTAAATAAAAACTTAGATCTTTAATGCTACTGACAGATTTCAAGGGCCACTGCAACAACAGCAAATGGGCAGCTCATTGGCTGCTTCTTTTGCATTCAATACCAAATGAGCCGCTTTTGTATAGCATTTCTAACAAAAGTGCTTATAAATATCCATGCAAAATTACACTGGGTGGTGTCACTGTGTCTGCAAAGTTGGCCCCTAATTCATTATCACTTTAGCAGCAGAGCCTTTGTCTCGTACTGACATCACAGATCAGAGTCTTGGCTCATGTTTCCAGCTTTAGTGGAGATTTACCCAGATTGAATTGTCCGAGTTCACACAAAAAAAACTCAGAGTATGAATCAGTGTTAGAAGGTGGATTTTTAAATAGAGTCCACAATTAAATACTGAATCACACCTTCAGACGTGCAAGGTTGTGTGTCTTGTGCGGACGCAGTATAGCTGACTGAAAGAGGGACACGTGTTGTGAGTCACAGGCGAGAGTGTTTGCAACTGATTGAGCCTGAATTTGGACTGTGTTAGATCTGGCAGGTGGAGCTGCTCTGGCCTGTACAGTCCATTTCTTCATGCTCTCCATCACAGCTCTCTCCATTAAAGCACAATCAGGTCCCTCGTAGGGAAAAAACAAGGCAGCGTGTCAGCATTGATCTCTCTACCTATAGCCTGCACTGGAGCAGAGCGGGAGATTAAAAATTCATAAGCGTATTAAGATCTATAAGAGCATTATGCATGTGTGCCGTCACTGTCTAATACAGTAGGGTACTAATCATACGCATCTCTGGCCCAGCGTGCACACACACAAACACACAGTTCTGGGTGTACTCCAAGTGTCAGCACTATCATATGGGCATGTGTGTGTGGCCTGGCGATGTTCCCTTCTTGAGTGCCATACAATGTGCTGGCATAAATACCTGCTTGACACAGCAGATTGGCACTAATGGCTTTACACGCGGTGCCATCTGTAAGCTGGACCGTTAGCTCTTGCATCTTCTCCACGGCCACTAACAGTGCTTCGTAGCATTCAGCTCGGACCGCCATCAGTCATAGTACAAAGGCAAAATCAGCCAAATTAAAATGTTGGCTAATCATCGGTGCACTCAATCTTAAAACACAAAGCAATTTGGGCCTTTTTGTCTATCGAGTGCGAGACACCTCCCACTGAGCCGAAGTCCTTAACCACCAGCGCAACTTTGAGTATTTGCGCATACACACACCGAGCTCTAACTCTGTGGCTTCCAACAGCCTGCAGCAGTCACACGGGGATCATTACTATTCATTTGCTCAGCAAACTGGCCACACAGGCTTATAAATTAGCTCATCTACCGCAGCTGGGTACTGAGACAGTTGGAGCATGCTGAGGGGCCGAGAGCCCAACCATTACAGAGCAGGGCTCCGAGACACCTTCTGTCCAGTCCACGTGACCTCCCCCACGCTCATCTGCTCGCTCGGTTCAAAGGAGGAGGGATTGTGCGTCGACCGCTGGCGGTGAGACAGGCCCAGTCGATGATTCTAATAAATTACAGAGCAGAGCAATAGGACTACAGCCCTGCGTGTGTTATGCCAAGGGAGAATGTGATGATAAATCCTGTCACAACCAAGTGTAAATCAGTCTGAAAGAAATAGCTTTAGTGGGACCTTGCAGACCTTTGACCATGAGGGGGAGGAGATCTGACAAGTCTGACCTACAGGGAAATGAGGGAACACGCGGACTACTCTTGCTTTCTGCCTTGGGTGAGGATCAATGGTGGAAGGAAAAAGTAAACCTATTAATTCTCCTGGATATGTCAATTTCCATTGGCGGGTGCAGATTGGTAGTGATCATGACAAGCCCCTTGGGCAGACGAGATCTCAGGCTTTTGTTGTGCCTCAGTACACCATTGATTTATTGAAGTTTTTACTGCTACCTGGAAGGCACCACATCACGCTGGAGCAACGTAAATCAATTCCAATTGCAGGTTTATAACAATGCAAAAAACAGTCTGAGCGTGACTGTGGGGTTAACATATGCTAAGCACTTCTTGTATGAGATGTGGACTTAAGAGAAGGACCTGAGGTTAAATAAGCCATGTAAGAGACTTGTAACAGTGTTTTAAATATTCATAAAACATTCATTAAATAAATCACAGCACTTATAAATGATGAAATAAGTTTTTCCTTTTCCTTACCCGACCGATGAGCACAGGTTCAGGCCCGGCGTATTCTTCGATCACAAAAAACTGGTTCCAGATCCAGCTCCTCCTGCTGCGGGAGCGGGGCCCCTGCCCTTCCATGCGGTCACGCTCCTCCTCTTCCACCTCTGCCTCCTCAAATACGAGGCCCTTCAAGTTTTCTGGATCGACAGCTTGCACACCAACGTCTTTCGTATCATGGCTCCATTCAGGAGCTGGATGGAGCCTCAGGACATGACTACTGTTGACAAGTTTATTGTCTTCATCTGCAGGGTACTGAGCTGTGCTGAGTTCTGTTTGAGATGTGTGAACTGACTCTGTTAACGAGTCTCTGTGGGAATCTGCTGCTCCGATCCCTGGTCGTACTCCCAGGGGTTGCATTGTCAGCACAGACGGCGGAGAATCATTTGTTACAGAGGAAACATACAGTGGGAGATGTTTTGTCGATGTAAATGGTGGTTCCGTTTGGCTGATTGTTACTTCTTTCTCGGGGCTGAGGTTGAACTCGCTGCGGGGTGTTGAAAGTAAACGGACAAGGTGTTTGCTATTGCTATCGCCGCTATCTGAACCCTGCATTCCCAAGTTGCTCTGCCCTTTACTTAAAGCTGGGTTGACTTCACTTAGTGTATTAATACGAGTGTTGGCTGCCTGATCTCGATTCATATGTGGAGTTGTGACTGGGCTTAAGTAAGGTAATGCTGTCTGATTATCAAAACCAGTGTGAAGCTGAGTGACAGCCATATCTTGTCTCTGCACATTCTGAGCCTCCAACTGTCTGTGATTAACGTCAATCAAATCTCTCTTCCTGCTCCGGCTGCCCTTGCTCGGAAAGCTCAGGCTGGGAATGCTCTGCATTTGGGAATTGACGATCCTAACTAGGTTCTCTTTCGACAGCAGCTTCAAAACCCCATAACTGCCAGTCAGGTTCAGCTTTCGGTTTGAATCAATGCTGAAACCTTTTCCTGGCACACCTGTTGTATGGACACTCAAATCAGGTCTGATCCTGGATCTAGAGCCTAACTTAATCCTGGTTTTATTGGCGTGTAGATCTGGCTTGTGGTGGATTGTGAATGTCTTCTCCGACTTTCCTATTTTGGTAGAAGTCTCAGCATTCTTGGTGTTGTTCTTGAGTTTCAAGTTTAGCTCCTTGTTATTGGCGAATATGTGCGAAGTCACTTCTTTTTTATTGACAGAGTCAACCTCACGCTTGGGCTTGAAAGCTTGCCGCTCCTTGTTAGCTACTGATGGAGCAGCATGATTCTGCAATAATTTGGAATGAGAAAAAGTTCCAGTGTCACCCGCCTGCTCGTGACTAATCAGGTTTCTAAGAGTCACTACAGGCATTGCATTCGCATCCAAGCTTGCATCCCATTGGTCCGCAGCTCTGCTCTCCCCTAGCTTCAGCGTGTGTGATCCACCCACTCCTCTCCTCCGTACAATCTTACTGGCCGAGGCACCTCCCGCAAACCCCTCCCACAGGCAAAGGGAAACCAATAGGAGCAGATTTCTTGTAATCATCTTGTCTTGGGGTGAGATGTCCTAATTTAAGCAAGGTTTGCTGTGAGGCAGGCCTTGTTTTCCGGTTGTCTTCATTCTCTCCTCTGTCTTCCCTCTTTTCATACCCCTCCTCACTCTCTCATTCCGCGTCCTTCACACTGAGCTGGAGGGCAGGTGTCAGTCACTCTTTCTCCCTTTTATTTCCACGCTGCCTAATATCTTCCTCTATCTCACCAAGCCTCTCTCTGCTGGTTTTCTTCCCACTCCTCTTGCGCTGCGTCTCATTCAGTTTCCCACGGAGGGTTGGACACCCTGAGAATAAAGATAAAGATAATTAAGTTTAAACTTTAATCACTGCGTTAATGAATAGTGAAGTGGCATAGACAGGTAGGAGAACTTACAGACGAGCAGGCAGAACCTTTTGACAAAGCAGCAATCACATTTTCATATGCACAGAGGGCTTTTCAAGCCCAGAACACACACCCATTTATAATGACCCAAGTGTTTTTTCTTACATCTATTAGATAGACTGAGACAAAGTTATCATCTTACTATTCTACATGGGAGAAGATAGTCCAACGCAATTAGAAAATGCTCTGAGCAGCTATTAATGGGAACAACTGTCAAGGATTTTTGACTTCAGAGCAAAAAAGTACCATCGAGCTCAATATCCCTTTGATGCGTGATTAATTAGCTGGATTAATATTGTGCTTTGATCAGTCAGTTAGAATCCCAATAAAAGCATCCAAGCTGTAGATGCAGATGCACTTTGTTATACACGGCGCCTTGAGCGATGTAAAAGGTTCCTTGGCTCTCACGCATCTGACTCACGCTCTCACATGTCTGGTATGCACTCGAGCCTCAAATGGAAATCCTACGCCGAATCAAAATGTCAGATATCAATCAGTGTGCTTGTTTTCTGATAAGAGCGGACACACTTCAGTTTAATTTCAGTAACACCAGCCTACTCGTCTGACAAGTCAATACTGTGGCTATTTGCCAGATTGCATTCACATAAAAAACTGTTTATTATTACTGTGTTCAGAAAAAGACAGGCATGTGCATGTGTACTTACTGGATCTTATATGTTCCATAATGCAACTTAATAGCATTTACCCGACCTGGTACACCCACATCTTTAAAAGTCTCACTCTTGTGCAGGCGTGCTACTCGTCCGTCCGAAATGTATTAAACCGTAAGGTTTTAGTGAAAATGCATGTGTTTGAGAAGTAGTGAGTAGAGGATAAATGAGACTTTGGATTATACTGCACGAGTTGTGTGAGAGTTTGTAAACTGATGTTTTAATCAACGCAACCCTTATTTAGAATCCATCAAGACTTTTCTCCGTTTTCTGATTCTTTATTCACATTCTTTATTTATTTATCACAGGTTGAGTAATTGATATACAAATGATCATTTTGTGGGTATTCCTTCAAGTATTCCTTCAAGCCCAAGATCTTATAAACACAAGATCAGGTCTAATGACATCATCAGGGTTATTTTCTCAAACTCAGTGTAGAGCCACAGAAGACATAATGCAACAGTTTGTATTTGTTGAAAAGTGTTCTTCACGAGTATGCTGACCTTCATGTGTCAAATTGGTCGAGTGTCCTTTTAAATGACATTTTCCCATGGACAAAACCTGTAAAACTGTATGAAATATTTGTGATGGAACCTGCAATGAGTTAGGTAGTTTGCACTTTGTGCAGTGGGGTGTGGTTTGTCGGAGTGTATGACACTTGCTCCAATGTGGCGCAGACAGACCCTGTCAGCACATTCACTGGGGCATGACTGAAGTTGGGAAGTTCCTCCTGGAATACTTTTCACCCTTTTCTTCACTCTCATCTTCTCCTCAATGTCCTAGCATTTTGATGAACAAACCCCTAACAAAAAAATAAAAATAATCCACCCGTCCTCCGCGTTCTCATTTCCCACCTCTCCCACTCACCACCTGTCTCTTCCTCGGCATATCCATCTCCCTAAATCTCCATCTATCCCCTCTCTTAAACTGGCTATTGTTTTAGCATCCTGTCCTCTAACCGCCGCTCGCTCCTATCCTCTTTTCCTCTTTCTCATCTGTGTCAATCATAGGCCTGTCACTGCGTCCCTCGCCCTCTGTGCAC
The DNA here is from genome assembly GCF_900634415.1 of Cottoperca gobio. Lineage (NCBI taxonomy): Eukaryota > Metazoa > Chordata > Actinopteri > Perciformes > Bovichtidae > Cottoperca > Cottoperca gobio. The sequence goes on from NC_041371.1 coordinate 18,322,477, forward strand.
TCTCGGGCTTCAATCAATCAGCCAATCTCCTTCCTTGGCCTTGCTACATTGGTAGTGAGAGGTGTCTCGCTGGCCACCATCTTGATGACAGGCAACAACACCATAATTGTGTGTATAAATCCAGTCATCAAATCTTAAAATGCAGCAAATAGGATATATATATATATATATATATATATATATATATATATATATATATATATATATATATATATATATATATATATATCCAGTAGTTAAAAGACCAGCTACCACATGCTGGGCAGTTGAAAGATTTACGGAATAGTTTATATATAAAGGTCACATGGAGGCCAACACAGAGGATGTGAGGCTGGTTTTGGCTGCGTGTTATCTCGAATGTACAGCATGAGCAGGCGATCGGGGTGAATTCAATGACAGAGCTCGTCTCTCTCCCAGAGGAACTTATCAGCTGGGAGTTTGATGACCATGCAATCATTGCCACAGGCACTTTGTTAACAAGCCTGGAGCAGGTGGCTGGATGCAGGGCAGAATATCAACATGGCACTGGCGCCACATGAGCACAAATTTAAAACATATTTCATGTGGTGGTGTGATGTTTGGTCAATGTAAGGTTTTCTTTGAAGTACCAAACTAGGAGGGGAAAAAAAAACCTTTTATCCTTTGATTCTTTTATCTTTTACACCATTTTCATGGCCAAATTTCCACTCTGAGCAGAGTCAAGGCATTTCTGTAAAGTATTGATCTATGTCACAGCCTTTCACGCTGTGCTTTGCACCTTTGGGGAGAGCTATTGTTATGCCATTACCCTGGGTGCAACAGCCTGTACAGGAGTAAGTGAAGATAATTAGGTGCTCCGGTTTGAAGTGCAAGGGAGCTCATATTTCCTCATTAGAGGTTTATAAACTGTATAACAGCGGAAATGTTGTTTTGTGGAACCAGCAAGCGTCAGGGTGTGGATTTCACCTGTAGCCTTTTACATATGGCGCCATGATTTCTAAGAGAGTAAAAAGAGATTATACGGCGGTACAGTTGGTAGCTCCTGGGAGCTCTTCTTTCCTCATTAGAGTTTGAGAAAATGTATAGCTGCGGTATAAGTGTTTAAAACCATGTGAATCAAACTGTACTATATTTATTTGTAAATTCTGCACACCTATGGTTAGTATTAGAGGCAAATCCTCGCCATCGATCGCAGGCTGTCATCAACTTAACAAGACTGGGAATTTTAATTACGATTCACCTCCTTGCTGTCTGTCTATTTTCTTTTTCTCTCAGTAACCCTCCTGTCGAAGAGGCAAACAGCAGGAGTGCGCCCATGCGCTCCCTCTCCACAACAATGAACAAACACACACATGCAGGGTGACTTCAAGGCCCTGTTGACAAAACATTCTCGGGAAAAAACTGCTTTTTTGTACTAAAAATGCCTGGACAAAGCAACATTCATCCACCCTCTCAACACATTCATGAAGACGCACACTAAAACCTGAGTACTCCACACATTCACGAGCACACACAGAAATCCTCATTTTACCCCTTATATCTAAAGAAAGCTCTGGGGACTGCCTCTATGGACCCAGTGAAGTCAAAGAGAAATAATGCAGCGCTCTGTCACACTAGGAGGGAAAAGAAAAAGCAGTCATCCCAAAATAATTATGCATTGAGCAACAAAGATGATCTACAGAAAAGAGAAGGAGGAAAAGCAGGGGAATGGTTGTGGGTGTGTAAGCATGTGTGTGAAAAGAGGACGTGAGAAGTACTGAGCAGGAGGGGTCCGGGTCCTGCTTGGAAGACAGAGCGAGTACTTTTAAGTGCAAAGCGCAGTAAAGCAGCATCGTCCTTGCCTTGAAACTTGGCAAATAAAAGCAGACCTGTCAGTGTCTGAGGAGGTGAAAAGCAACAGGGGCTTTGGTCTGTTAATGTATGAGTACCTTCCTCGCCTCTGTCCCCAGCCTTGTCTCCGTCTCAGCCTTACTCATATACTGACAGCAGGTGCTAACCTCTCTTGGGAGAGCACAAAGCGCCAGCGTATGGACACAAGATAATTCCCTAGAGGCTGGTGGTTTGTGGAGGATAAGGTAAGGAACAACAGCAGGTAAACAATGTGTCATCGCCAGCTTTACAGTATAAAAACAGTGGGATGAATTTACAGTTTTGCATGGTGTAAGAGCTGTGAAATCAAGCCCGCTTATGGGTGGCTGTTTGCCTATTGGTGAGATTAAGACTAAAAAGACTCAGTGTAACAGAGCTGTGACAGGGGGCTTTGGATTTGCTTGGCTCTCAGCTAGATCAATGGGGTTACGTTAAATGGCAAGAGTCAGAGGCTTGTAGCGCAAAGAACACCGCATTTCAAAACAAACAGTATGTGCACTGAAAACAGCTAACATGAGAGATGTGAGAGTACGGAACACTTGTTAGAAAACATTTTACAATAAGATACAGTTTTGGGCTGCACCAGCTACTTGTAAATCCATCCAAGTTCATACTAATCACAAAAATGGTGATGTACTAAAGCTGTTTGCACTGTTAAAAATTGTTATAAAATGTCTTGGCTAGTTAAGACTTGGATTTAGTAGTTGTGCAGTTTAGCATGAGGGGGAGATATGTGGTTATGCTGGACAGCTGAGGCTATTTGGTCATTTTGGCAAAATATCACTTCCGTTTGGTGTATGTACAAATATACAAAATAGGACAAAACCGCTGGTGCAACCGGCTCCAGCTCTACTGTATACTGCAAATGCAAGCTGCTGTTTTATAATAGGCTACAGTATATAAAGTGTGAGAGGTGCCATAAAGATCAAATAAATCTTGACAGGAGACAGTCCAGAGAATCACAATGCCAGGAGACGTGCCAGTAGGTCATGACGGGGACAACATTTGTGGCCCATATTTTACTGCCTTGGCATGGGTTCAAGTAGTTCTCAGTCTGATTTGTCTGGTCGTAAGGTAAGGTGCTGGCTAAGAGTGTGTGGATATACCAACAGTGACAGCTCTGACCCACTGAGCGCCTCTGATTTACTGCTAAATCCTGCTTCATTCAGGCCGTTTAAAATGATAAATAATGCATAAGTAGCAGGGTGTATGCATTATTGGTAAAAAGGCAGAATACCATAACAAGGATTTGTTATATGCAATCATAAAGATTATACACAAAAATACTTAATTTCACTCTAAATTGTCTCAGAACAGAACCTAAGACTAATAGAAACTTACTTAAGGACTAGACACCTCAAAAATAGAAACAATTTCAGCAAAAAGACAGTAAAAAAAAAAGCAAAGAGAGGTTGCAACATGTTCTGATACCTCAGTGGTCTTCACTATTTTTTACGTGAGAGCCACATTGATAGGACAAAGTCAATAGGAGAGACACTTTTACCGCAAAGTATGAAAAGCTACATCCAGTCATAAAAAGCACATCTGCTTATTAATCTGTCATCCCACCCAGAACATACAATATGCAATGCACCAATACATTCAATACAAGCAGGATTATCTTAATACTGGGATGATGTTGTCAAACTCTGCAAACAATATTTCTGCTGAAGCCAAAAAGCATAATACAATACAATACAAATTTCTGTCCACTTGTCTTCAAATGTCCTTTGCTCGTCTTTTATGGCTCGTACCTTTCTTTATTAACGGTAGCAGCTGTTGTCTGTCCATAAACCACATCTCCAGCATCTTCCTCTCGATTTGCGGTGGTTTGATGCCCCAAAGCCAAATCTTAATTTTCCTCGTGTCACGCTTTGTTTCTGTCCACCTGGTGTGCAACTATTTTTATAAGAAATTGATCCATTTCACGTCTGTAGAAACACGCGCTAACTAGCATGACATGCCGAAACGAGTCGACCGGAGCCAAGCTAACGCGAGTATGAAGTGCCAGGCTGGTCGTAGCATCCTCCAATTTAAATGTTCCAATTTAGCGATATAAATTATTTTTTAGCAAATGTCCATATTCATAAACATGCTGATGTTAACATATTTTTAATGACCTTAAGTTTATTATTTACATACTAGCCCACCATGTATCTACCCGTCCAAGTGCACATTCACCATTGTAGCAATGGATAGAACGCCAAAACTGGCAACTCCGCAGTGAGTCCGTGTTCCGCTGAGCAAGTTTAAATATCTTGTTTCTAGTCTATATTTACATCTTTTATCAATTATTATTATCAATTATTTGTAGGCTAATAGAGCAGACACTGTGTTTTAATGGGTTGTATGTAATAGCCCTGCTTGTTTTTAGTGTTTTTATGAAATATCTGTATTGACTGCCTAATCATATCTATCACCTCTTATTAGCCCACTGCCATGCGAGCCACCAATTAAAGCTTGGCGAGCCGCAGGAGGCTCGCGAGACGCGCAATGAGTAACACTGTGATACCTAAGCGACAGACATGACCCTTGGAGAACAGACGCACGTTGCGAAAGGGTCGCAGTTTTTAAACATGTGGTAAACGTTGTTAATTGAAACAACACTACTTGCTTAGCTTTAGGAAAATATTTTGGTTTAGCTTAGACTAGGTGCGTTTTTTTATGTACGTAAACTAATGAAGTTGCGTATGTAAAAATAAGTCAACGCTGACTTTAGGTTTTTCACACGAGACACGAACAGCGGTCATAATAACTATGACCACTAGAAGTTGCAGTCCAACAATAAACTGAAATGTGGGTCGCATGTACAGGCAACCTATACAGCAGTTTATTGGGTCTAGATGTTGGATGAAGAGTCGAGCGGGCAGTAACAGACTCTGCATGTGGAGCAGGAGGATATAGTCAGGTGTAATCTCAGCAGTGCACTGTTCTGCTGGTTTCTCTCAAAGGTTGTTGTTTTATTAATATTCCATCAAAGGATGCACCGATCCAACATTTTCTCTCCTGATACCTCAACTCAGGGTATCTGAAGATAGGATAGAATACCAGTGCTCTCTTTTTCCCAACCCTGTCTCCATAAATTACGTTCATATATTACTAAATTCACCTGTAGCGTTTTCTTTTGAGCAAGTAGAGTTCAGGGTTTGCATCCTGAGTCCTGTCTGGGGTTTATACAACAAAAGCACTTTAAGGTTATGGTTAGGGGAACGGTATGGTCTGACATAAATCAAACAAATCGTATCACTGCATCCCTAATTCCTCCCTCTAAGTCATAACAATCAAACATGTTTAAAATAATCTTAATGAGAATGAAGGGAAACCACCTGATCATAAGGCAACCGTACACAATCCATGAACACCACACACTGTAGAATTTAGTTCAAATGACAAATGGCAATAAAAGTAAAAGGGTAAAATGCTTGGCTTCAGCTATGAAAAAATACCCGTATCACTCTGTCCCTTCCAGATAATATTGGATTCCAGATACAACATTTTAAATAGAGGACCCGGTAGCTGAGTTCTTGCCACAGATCTGTGGCCCTTTGCTGCATGTCACCCCCTCTCTCTCCCCCTTTCCTAACCTTAAACTGTAGTATCATTCAAGGCACGAAAAAGCCAACGATTAATCTATAAAAAAATAGAACAGTAAAGTTAATTTAATTTAAATGTAGTCTGACTCATTTTTATGATTCATGAACACCAGTGCTGAGGTGAAATCTCGTATCCTTTATTAAACAAAAAGAAAGATCAAGTTATTTTCATGGTGGATGATCCTGCTTCTGACTACATCATATGGCCACCAAAAAATATAATTATGTTACTGAACGACAACTACATCTCCCCACCTTTAGGCCCTTGAGCTGTTTCTCTTCTGAAAAGTTGACAGAGGTGATCAGTTTCAATTATCTTCAAGCACAAAGGTCAGGGGATGTTTTTGTATCGGGCAGCTCGTCTGCTTTAAGCCAAGGTCTTTCTACGTAGGTGCTCAGCCTGTGCTTTCTGAATAGTGAGTCATCAGCTGCCAAAGTTGTTCCCAAAATTACACCTGATGCTTATCAAGCGTGCCTCTCTTTCTTTTCTGCCTGACTGCATGTGCTACATCAAAAAGCTATCTGATCCTTTCAACACACGGGCTGGCATTTCAGCAAAAGTCCTCGGGAATTGCGGATGGACTCGTCAATCCAAAGAGCTGTGTGTGTGTGTGTGTGTGTGTGTGTGTGTGTGTGTGTGTGTGTGTGTGTGTGTGTGTGCAAATAGTACGTATAAATGTGTATCAAGATGTGTGCGAAAGCTGTCAGGGACAGATTGTAAGAAAATTACCTACTAAAAGAACCTTTTGGGTTGAGCTCAGAGCATGCTCAACTATCATCGCAGATTAGGTTAATAAAGTTATTCCTTTAGCGAGAGAGAGAGAAGAGAGAGAGGCGCTTTACTGAACAACACTTGAAGATGTGTTGTCTTAATTCATAACATCCGTCTACCCCAACCTCTACTGTTTACCTTTCAAGGGTGTTCCTTTCAAGAGGCACTAAGGCTGAACAAGAAGCTGGTAGAGAGGACACAGGGAGGTGAGAGAGGGTCGTTTCAGAGATGAATAAACACAACACACCCAAGGTTGTTGGTGATCATTTGTGATGAATTGCCAGGGAGGATATGGCACATTGGAGGACAGCACCAAGGCTATTGGCCAAGAGGGAGAGTGAATAATGGCACTCAATGTTCCACCATAATCACCCGATTCTCTCTTCAATTTACATTTAAGGGTCTTTTTCATGTTTATCTCTCATGCAGGCGGCGAGTGAAAAAAGGCAAGATCAAGCACATTTACTTTTAATGGCCGTCTGATAGAATCAATAAGTCCGAAAACTTTCTATGAATGTGTTCTCTACAGGTGTTCAAGGTTTAGGGTTCTACTACTATTCCTTGGTGGGGCTTGAACAAGCACTGTGATATTTTAATGGTGAAAGGGTGTTTTCCTGTTTGTAGTGGCACCAGAGGGATGATTCTGAACCTGAGAAGGTGTTTGGTTTAGATTTCATGGTACTTCCTAAATGTGGTAACATGGATTTTTGGTATATACAAAAATAAAGATATATTAGGGATATGCTTTAAATGAACTGCAAACTACCATGACACCATAAATCCGACACAGACGTCCCTATAAGCTCTTAAATACAACACCATGAATGCCTTAGAGGAAGAGGGCATTGTTATTGCCCTTTGTAGGATGTATCATCCTTCTTCTATGACGACAGGCTTTTCCCCAACCTTCAAGGGTGGCCATTCAGAACAGGTACAAACACTTTTGCCTTTAGAACGGGTCTCGACAGCACTTCCTATGAACTAGTTTGTTTCAAGCATACCCCCGCCTTTAGGGAAAGCATTTTTTGATCAGCATGGCAACATGTTCTCAATGAACATCTAGCATGGTGATGTTTTTGCAGGTATAATGTTTTGATCTGATGATGCTGCAAGTTCAGGTGAGTTATTACATTTCATCCTGTGGGGAACATGGATTTCTTTTAGGGCAGTCCAATCGACAGAAATTTCAGTCTGAACCAAAAATGTAACCTGCTGTAGACCAAGGTGGTGGACCGACATTTCCTTGATCAACTGATCAACATAACAACCAATGCCTTAGACGACGGACCTGACCGAGCCCTGCTGCGAGCATAAGTAAAACCAGAACAGATACCCTCTGTTTAGAAGCAGTTCCCCCTCTGAGCCAGAACTATTTATTTACCTTCTACTATAATTCTAAGAGTATGTATTCAAATGAAATTAATGAAAAGGGGAAATCACTCTTTGGCTGAATTGCTCACAATTTATAGACAAGCATCCTGAAGTGAGGAATGAGGAATCCCAATCCCAATTAGACATTGCCTGGCTGGGAAGTCACCATCCGAAAAACATTGGGATACACCAATATATAACATAATACATTCATTAGAGAATAATTTTAACTCATGTAGGGGACATGAGTTAAAATTATTCTAGATGGTACTCCATCTAAGACCTCTGGAGGCCTCTGGCCCGCTCTTGCTGGAACCGCCGCTCTACTAAATCAAAGAAGGAACAAGGTACGCCGCTTGCTTGCATCTATTCAACACTGATTTCTAATCTGTGTTTTGTCAGAACCATCTATCCTAAGGATGTTTTTGTGTCCTGCCGCCTTATCGTAGGTGCGTTCACGCCTCTGCTGTGCTGGTTGAACGTTGTGTGAAAACGTGGTCCTGGAAGCCTGTACTGCCACAACTTCTAATCCCCTCGTTGAAGTCACTAAATCCCAGCCTTATTAGCATATACCCCCCCCCCCCTCTCCACTTGTATGACTTTCATACTCTCTAGGTCTTCTCCTGCTTCTGTATCAAAACTGACAGTATATTTTTGTAATTCTAATAACATGGCTCCAATCTCAAATTCATTTCGCTTTTGTCTCTCTCTATTTGGGTCAGTTTGTTGTTTTGTTTATTTCCAGCGGCTCAGGGAGACAGAGCAGATTGCGGCATGTTTAAGTCGCTATCTCTGGCAGGTTAGAGCGCAGGGCCACCTTGGGTGGGGATCGGACAAGGGATGTGGAAATTAAAACTGAGTGCTTTGTGGAGCAAGATGTTGTGCAATATCCAGTTAAGCATCAGCAGTGCAGCGGTTGTTTCCTTTCCAGCGGAGCAGTCGTCAGCTGATACGACAGCCTCTGCTACGTGACAAGCAGTTCACTATCCTCCTTTTTTTTTTGCTTTCCAACAACATTTGTGGCAGCGTTGTTTTTATTAGGAGCTTCTTTCAACAAGGCTATGGGTGTATGTCGAAGGAAGATTTCCAAGCTGAGTTTGTCTGTCTATTGCTGGACGGTGTAGAAAATCAAAGTTTGACCGTGTTATATTGTGCATCCATGCTATGTAATGTTCGGGATGTTCTGGTTCTGCTCCAGCACTGGGACTACACATTCTATTTAAGACGCAGGGTGCTGATTGACAGACAGACACACACTACAAGACACACATAAGCAGAAATATATTTTCAAACACACACACACACGACCACTTCCTACCAATCCTAGCATCAAAAAGAAACAGAGCTGTGAGTCTCTTGTCGCCTTCCAAGGTCACCTCTTCATCTGCGTAGGTGCAGTAATGATCCCACCTCCGGCGTGCAACGGCACCGAGGTGGGAGCCCGGGTCGACCTCCAACCTGTCCCCTGGACTCCCCTTCCTCTCTGCTTCGGGGGTGGAGATGGCAGCCATCAGACAGCGAAGACCGCAGGGGGAGAATCCCCTCCACCCTCCTCTGCCGTCTGCCTTTGTCTCTAATATGGAGCAGGCATAGCAGGGGCCGCTGCGTTTAGAAAAGCCCTGTGTTTCTCCCATAAAAACCACATCTATGGCCGTGGAGAAGCTTACACTGTAATCCTGCATGACGGATTGAGTCTGCCACTGCAGCACTCTTTTTCCCTCTCTTTCTTTCCCTCCTTGTTTCCAGCAGAAACTTGTGTGGTAGCAGGCGCATGCTCGAGAGTGCGGACACATAAATTCGTCAAAGACATCGTGATGTGTGCATGGGCGTATATGTCCACATAATGCACACGCGTATGTACGTGTGTTTTTTACATTCATTTCAGCACCCCTTTCCCTTTAAAAAAATGTATATATGGCAGCCTATAGCTGTTTCTGTTAAAAAATGATGCACCATCAGTCAAGAGAGTGAATAAATAAATGTCGGTGGCAGGAAATGGAAAATAGGTCTCCCTTTTTGCAAGTGAAAGAACAGAATGTAAAAGATACCGTCACACAGACTTGAACAGTACAAGAGAATGAATCCCAATGGGAAGTCTTACTGAAAGCGAGTGGTGGAGAGGTATATAGATGAAACTGGATTTTGTATCCAGGCTCTCATATGCATGGAGAACTGTGCACTGGTAGAGATGGCTTCTAATATAAAGGACATTTATACGCTCAAGGATCACTACTATGAGGACGCCTCTGAGCCTGATTTGCTCCTGTCCTTATCTATCCATCCTCTTGTCACTCCAGCTCTTTGTCTCTCTCCTCCTTCCCTGAGCATCCAGTCTGTATGTTGTTTTTTTACCTCTCACTCTGTTTCATAATCTCCCCCTCTCTCTTTGGGTATTAGGCATTCAAAGATCTTTCTGTGGCATGTGGTGGAAGTTATCACCCCATCTCTCTCCCTCCCTCAATCTCTCTAATCTTCCTTAATCTTCCAGCCCAGAGTGAAGTGAGAATTAGTTTCTCACTCTCCCTCATCAATCTCTTGCACCTCCTCTTCTTTTACCTCCTTCTTTCTCCTCTGTCTCGCTCCCTCTCTCTCACTCTCCTCCGGATCATCCTCACCAGCTGCTTTCTTAATCCTCCTTCTTGCTCAGTTTGTCTCCCCTCTTCTCCCTCGCCTCTCCTCTCATTTTGCTTCATGTCATCAACAAAACTGCAGAGGTCATTTCTGCTTTGCCCTCGTGTCTCTCTTTCTCTTTCCATTTCCACCTCTCGCTCTTAGATATTTTTTCTGGCTCTCACTTCAAAAGGCTCTGGGGACTTGCGCATTCAGTCCAGCCTGTTAACCCTGAGCCGTGTCCTTACCTGCTTGCTGTAACCATCGTGCACACAACCTCTGAGGCAAAGCAGATGTTAACACCTGCAATCCCACATACCACTTGAAGGCGCCAGGAAGCACAAAAACACTTGTAGTTAAGGTCAGATTCAATTCAGCATTAAAATCCTAAATGTTTGCTAATAATAATAATAATAATAATAATAATAATAATAATAATAATAATAATAATAATAATAATAATAATAATAATAATAATAATAATTTGCTAATAAATGAAAATAAAAAGCACGCATTTATTATACTTCCGATCGTGTCCCAAAAAATATTTAAGCAGCTTTTCATGTTTAACCTTTTCAGGATTTCAACTTTTGATGAATTTTGCTGATTGTATTCGATTGCACTCAAACTCACTCTCTACCCTTCAGAGTGCAGAAGCACTCATCACAACCATCAACAAAGGCTCCAGTGTACACTGTTGGCGGGCTACAGCACCACAGGGAGGAATTAATAAACTGCAAAGTTAAAGGCCAGGAGTAGAAACTGTCCCTTTCATCACATCACCTCACAAATCCAAAATGTCTTTTATGCTTTAGTCTGATGGGGCCCATCCAAATCATGTTCTGATTAGAAACACATTCAGCATTTTGTGTTCTAATTTTCCACCATGCATAAGGCTCCGTGTCAGAGCTGCGTGGGGGGGAACACTTATTTTGTCAGATGCGCACCTGATGTTATTTCCGACTTCAAACCCCCAGTGGAGCATTTTATTTAAAAGCATAAAATAGAAACACAGTAACAAATGCAATGCATGAGCAATCACCAGAATAATTAGATGCAGTTTTAAAGATCTAAATATGTTGCTTTTGTTTTCCAAGTTGTGCCAATAAAAGTCATTTGTGGCCCTAAAAAAACCTCTTTCACTTAATTAGCAAAATGCCTTGGCTACAAGTGCTATGGAGGGAAAACAACATCCCTGTGCAGTAAATGCTCCTCATGCTGGATTGTCTCTACAGCGCTGCATCATTTTGACTTCCAGGTCTTACTAATAACATTACACTCTACAAGAATAAAGGCCATATTCTTTAAGCTACTTGGTTGACTAACTCACTATGTTTCAAAATAGCACCACACACTTTCACTATGAATCACACTTTGATTGCACATAAGCCGGTGTGCCACACGAGAGGACACCCATTTACATTTTAGAGTCCCAAATTAATATTAATTCCACTACTCCTCATTATCAGGGTGGCATAATCATGATGAATGCTCTCCTGCCACTAAAGTGAGCCTTAAGGTTTGAAAAAAACAAAAGGCTGGAAGTACTGCGCATTGAGAAATTAGTCCAAGTAGACAAAAGAAAGTGAAAATGCCTTTCAGTCCTGACCTTGACATTAAGAGTGCATTGAAATAAAATTCATTGCTGAACTGGGAGCTGCCACATTTGAAACAAGTGAGTCAGATGAAAGGCAACAAAAGGCAATAATGCAGAGAGCAAGGGGCGGTAGCCGTTAAAGAAAAATTAAGATTAGCGGGACTGGGATAAACAGATAAGGAGAGCAAGCATGTGATGAGAAGCAACAAAGTTAAAAAGATATAGGGATGAAGAGAGAGATTGGCATTTGATCCCAACTCCTCCTCCTCCTCTTTTCTGCCCTTTTCGAGGGGGGGGGGGGAAATAGATCAGTTAATGAGAGAGAAAGATGGATGAGAGATGAGAATCACACTAAGCTAAAAAGGATAAGGGCTGATTACAGCGCACATGAATGCTGGGTCAGGTTGTCGCCTTAATCAGGAATGGATTTGCCGGCTGCAAGGCGTGTATTAATACAGTACAGCTTGAGGAGTCGGGTTAAGCTGTAGATAGTGTGTGCTGCTGAAAGGAGAAGGTGCTAGTCATTAGCATGCATGCAACAAAGCATGAGAAATCACATTAATCGCAGGGAATGCTAATGACAGTGATTGGCGTAATCACAGCAACACAAGCGGAAGGGGTGAGACAACAGGAGGTCAGCCATTTCTCTAGTTATCATTCTTTCATGTTATTCCTCCCTCGCTGATGTGGCTCCTCAAAAAAAAATGACAGCACTTTGTCTCACATGTGACTGCCGCTTATAGAAGTTACGCCACCAGCCCATTACTCCTGATGATTGGCAAATATTTTGCTCTTATATTTTCTAATTTTAACAAATTTCACAACTGACGGCATCGTGACTCAACACCACAAACCACCCACGTCATTGATGCCTCCCGGGCTGGTACTACCTTTCAGTCCTCCCCTATCTATGTAAAGACTGGATTGCAAACAGGTAATTCTATGCGTGTGTGTAGGCGTGAACAGCGTGCGTGATTGCTAACAAATGGTCTGCAGGTTGCATTCCCGGCGGTGTGGTGGAGCTATATCCACAATCAAGGCAATTAACCTGTATACGTCTGCTGGGATCTGCAGCTGTGGGGGAGACTGAGTTTAACACTGTAACCTACCAAAGTCTAGCTGGTAGAGGGCATCTGTTCGACAAATCAGCAGAGCTAGAGTATGTAATCACGTTTCACACCACGCTAATCACTTCAGCCTAATTTATCACTGCTATGAAAACATTCTTATGCACTATTAAGGGCGAGCAGACGAGGAGGAGGAGGGGAGACGAAGAAACAGAGAGAGGAGGCGGCAAAGCTGTGTGAGTGGAGACAGAGAGAGAAGAAAAGAGGGAAAATGGAGAAAGCAACATTGTGAACATGTCCAAAAAGGGCTCTGATTTGTCTAAAGCTCACTAATTCAATCTTGGAAATCCGATGGAGTGACTGAGCCAACCCCCTTGCCCTCCTCCATCCTTCTCTTCACCCCCCTCGCCCCCACCCAGGCCTCATCTTCACCATTTGAGAGCAGAGCTCTCAAAGTCCCTAATCCGGCTTCTGATAGCAACACCCTGCAAGGAGGGAGACATCAACACCATACAGGGGCGGGGAGAGAGCAAGATGAGTGGCAGAAGATGGAAGGCAGGCAACTAGAAAGAAGAGGAGCGAGAGAGAATAGCAGGGGATTGTGTGGCAATAGAACTTATTCTGTTGGTCGCATCAAATTCCTCTTTAATTAAAAGTCTAAATCCTTCTCACTTTAAAGCCCCTACTTTATAATTAACACTCTGATCTCCCCCCCCCCCTCCCCTCGATCGAAAAGAAAAACAATTAAAAACTTTTGCGATTTTTACTTCAAAACCCATTAATTAAAAATCGCCAATGAACAATGGTGCAATATTGAGGTAGACCCCCACATTGCTCATTAGCCGCTGGTTAATTGATCCTAACGGCAATGTTTACCAAAGGGACGCTAAAGTCGAAAACATTATCATTTTACCTCACCTAATTGCAGTCTTTAAAGTAGGGGGGCCAAAAGGGAATTTTTGGATGTTTGAGATCATAGGAAAAGTAGCTTTCAGAGGCTCCTCTGTGGGTTTGTCTCAGAGGGTTTGCAGTCGTTTTATAGCATTTATAAAAGGTTATGGGATATTCAATATTACATACCAAAACAATTTAGCTAGAGAATTAAACACGGTGGGTATAGAGCGCCAGAAGCAGGAGATGCTGTAATTTCTGGGGGCCAGATATCAATGTAGTGTAGTCAGTCGTAGCCGGCCTCCACTCAGACCCCAGCACTGGCCGAACACCACTCATCCATCAAAACTCCATTACCCAGGATCCATCATAACAGCTCCCAACAGTAAAGACCGAGTGATTTTATTTTTCAGAGGGCCATAAATACACTCACAACTTCCTCAGTATTAACTTTCCTTTGGCCCCCTTTCTCAAAACTATTTCAAATTATATTTCCTCTCGACTTCGTCTCCCCGCCCCTTTACTTCAGGTCGGGGGACGGCTAATGAAAGGCTGCTCTCAGAGGAACATGTGTGAGACATATCATGGTGTTTCTCAGCCATCTCACTGTGAAGCCAACTATGAAAAATTCAGAGCAGCTGCTGCCGTTGCCACCAGAGAGCTTCCCTCTGTCATGAAGCCAGTTCAGGTGCAGGCCGATGCACCTGTCTGTATGCTCTCTACTTTTCTCCCGTTCTTCAGTTCAAGACATTATAACTTTCTTATCAATATTCAGACCGCTACCTCCACCTGGTCTCTCCTCTTCATCAGAGCCCTATTCTCATCCTTACTCTCTCCTCCCTTACAACCTCATTTCCATTTTCTCCTTCCCTTCTCTCTATCCTGTATTTTTTTTGTTCCCATGTCAGGCAGAGCGTAGTTTGACCCTGATTAATAAATTCCTTCACCCACAATTGAGCGGAAACAAGGTGCAGATGAAAAAATTGATTTTTCCTCAGTTATGTTTTTTTCTGCCTGTTTAATGCCAGCAGAGAGAAAGGGCATCGGAAAAGACCGTTGCGTTATTACCATGAGTGATGATGTCGTTAGCGTGATCCCTGGACCTGTCTCATTGCGTTCTTAGCATGTTTGCGGTGCACCGTGACAATTTGATTAGCAGCTATGGATATGGAGACATTACACTGTTAAATCAAGTCTGTCAGAAAGGGCAAGGCGCAGATTTACTACCATCTTATGTTGACCCACAAAGTCACAGTGATAAATAGAGACATAAACACGCTGAGATGCAGATCCCCACCTGCACAAACACTAAATATATGCACTCTTATCACATTACATGTGTCCTCTAATAGCGGTTTAAAGTTGTTGTTTTTTGCTTGTACATCACCTGTTTCAACACAGTCTTGACAGATGGATATGCTTCCTTTTAAAAGATCGGTTCAATGAAATGACAAAAGAGAAAATAAAACTGACCTCTAATAGTATGTTGTCATGGAGATAGCTTAGGTTTTGTGTGCCAAGGTTTTGAGATGTCGGCCTCCACCACAACAAGTCTTTTTCAGAGAAGACGTTTTCACTTGTCACAGTAGAAAATGCACAGGTGTAAATTAAACTAATGATAGCTGGATTCCATTTAACTGCTTTGATGTCAGGTTCCTGGTACTGTACGTGCTGGCTCCCTGTCACTCTCACTGGAACACATGACTAGAACAGAGCCATCGTTAGTGTTGTCAGTAACACCTGTGCTCTTCCTAATTTCTGCTCATCATATCATATCATATCATGAATCCATCCATCAATCAATCTGAAACTTTTAGAGACAAGAGAGGTGTGTGTGGACACTACAGTCCTCTGGAGCTCCGTGTCGCCCTACATTATATGTTCGCCCACTTTTTAGAGGAACAATCAAATGCGAAGGATTTGATTTAAATCCATCTTGTAACTGCACACCGGATGGTGGGGATAGCATCACAGTACAGAAGCTAAAGACGCTCTATCTTCAGCTTAAAGTGGCAGAATTTTGCGCCAAAATCAGTTTCCATCAATGGATTTGAGCTAGTTTTGAGACGAGAGTCGACGTTACAAATATGTTTTCAAATATGTCAGCTTAGTGTCTCGATAGTCCAAGCTAACGTGAAAAATTATTAAGAAGCTTGAAGAGCTAATGTGACTGATTAGTGATAGCTTGTTGCTAACTTGCTAGTATGTAGCCGTTAGCTTGCCAGATACAGTAATACGGCAACTAGACCTGCAAGTAGTCACAACATCGCAAAGCCTTGAGCAGCACATAGGAAAACATGAATGAATTTGCTGTGCTACTTTCTGGTGTGACAGGGACTCAACTGGGTCACTGATTTCAGAAAGAGATGTTGCTGTTAAATGTTTTTTTTAATGTAATTTCTTTTTCTTAAAAAAAACACCACATATTTAAACAGACCTTCATAGAATACCCATCCTGATCCAAGCATCAAGATCCCAAATATGAATTAAATAACATAAAACAAAATCAAAAACAACCAAAGCAAAGATTTATAATACTTTTTTGTTCAATGCTGTGAGCACCACAAATGAAATTCAATTCACTGCCATCATGTTTTTATGGGAGCAGAAATCTCGAATATCTCAAAACCTGGGCACATTAAATCTATCTACATGGAAAATGAGAAAATGTGTGTGTGTGCGTCTATTATCTCTCTGTGCCTGTATCTCCCTCTCTGTGCTTCCCTCTCCTCTCTTGGCAGTCTCAGCTTTATAACACTCAGTTCTCCCTTCTTCGCCACTCAAACGAAATGTTGTCAATTATTTATTAATCTCTCCACTCAATAATAATGTCCTAATTGTCCACGATTCTCTTGCGCGCCTCGTCACGCTCCTTCCATAGCACTCACTGGGCCACTGCCTTTCACACTTTCCACTTCACCTCATGTCTCCATGTTTTTTCCCCCTTCTCCATCCCTCTTTCTCAGTGCATTTACACCCCCTCCCTCACTGTAGGCATCCACCACTTATATTCCACTCTGTTCTTTTTTCAGCTTCTCTGTCGACATCTTTCTTCCCTTCTACCATGCCATCACTCCCACCCTCTGTCCATCCTTTTTGTTTTCCTCCAACTCTCCCGTCCACCTCAAGATCGTGAGGCTAGCTGCCAGCGCCCTCTTTCATTCAATTAAGGCCCGAGTGTTGCTGTTATTGTTACCACTAATAATGAAGGCCCTACGTCTAGCTTGCTGCCAGGCTGACACAGGCACGATCATCAATAGGCGCCATCCCTCATATTCATCTCCGGCAATCACCGGCCTTATTACTATCTTCTGAGAGGAGAGGAGGGCACACACAGGCAACAGTGTGTGTGTGTGTGGGTGTGTGTGTGTGTGTGTGTGTGTGTGTGTGTGTGTGTGTGTGTGTGTGTGTGAGAGACAGAATGACACAAGTAGGGGGGTGGATGGATGGATGGAGAGCCTGAGGAGTAGAGAGTGAGAGAAATGGAATTGGAAGACAGTGGAGGGAAGTGACACAGGAGATTTGTGTGTGTGTGTGTGTGTGTGTGTGTGTGTGTGTGTGTGTGTGTGTGTGTGTGTGTGTGTGTGTGTGTGTGTGTGTGTGTGTGTGTGTGGGTGACAAAGAGAGACAAAGCTAGAAGGAGTGATGAGATTATTATGTGTGCGAGTGTGATATGTGCATACACAGCGTCTGCGTGTGTGGGTGGATATGTGTGTGTGTGTGTGTGTGTGTGTGTGTGTGTGTGTGTGTGTGTGTGTGTGTGTGTGTGTGTGTGTGTGTGTGTGTGTGTGTGTGGCAAAGATAGCTGGAGTGACAGGCAGGAAGAGTTGTTGAGCCTGTACCAGGAGAGTGGAGGCCCCTCTAGGCTGTTGTTGCATTTTGAATCCAGGACGCACACTGACATGAATGTAATTGGTGGAAACTGGTTCGGTTTGTGTTTCCGTGGAAATGGAGACATAGTTGTCCTCTTACTCTCCGTCTCTCTTACTTTGTCAACCCGTCCCGCCACTCCGTCCACTCTCTGGCTCCATCTACTCGTCCCTTCCCTCATTTGCTGGTCTTGTTTATTTAGTTTTATCTGTTGTCGTACTTACTCATATGTAAGATAAATGTCCTTTGGTGCAATTACATAGAGTACTTTTTCATTCATTCCTCATTCACAGCCCTCTCGTTTCCCCTCTCCCCACCATCTTTTCTATTTCGGTCTTTGTCGTCTCAAAGATTTGCGTAGCCTCGTACTAGGTAAATGTGACTTCTCATACCTTTTTTTGACTTTGGCTAACTATGTATACTCTCCTCCTGTAACTGCTTGACCTCAGCTCATGCAATCTTGGCCTTCCTCTTTATTATGCTCTAAAATCAATTACTGCTGAAATGTATGGCCTCTCCTGACATCTCCATCAGGACACCAATTCGCCCATGTCTCCTCGCATGACCTTCCAGGAACCACACAGCGCCGTTAAGGTTCACAAAGTTTTGGAGCCACAAAGAAAAATCAAGATTTGAAATGCTTGCAGAATACTAAGAAGATCCTGACCTTACCATGATAAGATTATAGCTGTTTTTCCCTGTCAGGTTCAATGTTATAATAAAAGACGGTTGTAAAACGGGTTCCAGGTCAAGACTGCTGCACCAAATTTCAGCATGCTGTATCATCATGGGTGAGTCAAGATTTAATCAAACACTTTTCTGCTCTGCCGTCTGATTCCTTCAAAAATAATGAAATATCCCAAGAAGAGTGTAATATGTAGGAAAATGTGTACAAATGTCAACATTTGTTTCTGTCTTTTTCAGAAAAGAACTCTGGTAAGCACCCAGTGTGGGAAATAGGACAGCTCCATTGCTCACAGAAAGGTGTTGAGTTTGTTCCCTCCCCACCTGTCACTCATGATAAATAGCAATGAGCTAAGTTGAACTATGGCGGTCTCGCAGGCCCCAAACTCTAAATATTTCCCGAGCAGCACAACAGCTTCCTCTCACCGAGGAGGAGCCATACAGTAGCCGAACTTCATCAGCCTCTTTACCAAAGCTTGGGTGAGAGAGCAGAGGTGCAAGGGGTTAATCTCCACACTAAACTGTGCACTGTTACTTCTACATTCAATTACCTCTGCTTAATACGCCTGTTCAACCTTCCCTGTCAGCGCGGGAGAGAAGCCATTTTCCTCTTAATTCTGTTCGAAGGAGTGTGTCCTGAAGGAGAGCCAGGTATAAAATGCTCAACATATTTCTGAGTCTAGTGAGGCATTAGAATATGATTTTGTTTCATAAACACATTACGCACAGTGGATTCACTCTGATTGGTGTCATGCTGATTGATGAAGTGGGAGGGCAAGTTAATACATGAAGCCACAAGAAGGCAAGTCATGAAGTTGCATAAAGAGCTGCAGACATTCGAACGTTATCTTCTTGTGGGTGTGCGCACGCATACACAAGCGGTTTAAATTGAATGCCTCCCTTTACGACAGTGCACACATACATCTGAACTCGAGTACAAAAGACTCAGAGCGTAAATGATGTCTTCTCCCCCAAATATAATCACACGCACCCAACGTAATGTCTCCCCCACCTCCACCACTGTGTGTTTGCGTGCTGTATCCCTGGGAAAAGTGATAGGTTCCTGTCTAAGCTGGAATGAACCCAGAGTTATAAATACACACTGGGAAATATACCCCTGAAATAAAGTGCCAATACAGAAGCAAGTAAAACTCTGCAAAGCTTTCACTTACTGCGAAACTTCCTTTTACTGTTTATGGTGCCAGGCATAGGAACTAAAAACCCTCTTTAAAGTAATTCACTTGTTGGGAACAACTCAATGCCTGTGAAGGATACAGGCTGTCAGCCGAATGACTTATCAATAGATTCAGATTTTAAATGACACAATCTGGAGTGATGACAACAGTTGCTGACCCTTTATTATTTATCCAGGCCAGCTTTCTGCTGAGCGTGCACGCTCTTTTTTTAGTAATACCCTGCTTCACATTCATATAATTCCATACATTCATGCTCGAGAGCTGCCCAGTACTACCATAGACTTCCACTGTTGGCCACTCAGCAGCTTCACCGGAGCATTACTCATTCACTTTCCCCCCTTTGCTGCCTCCCCAATAGCCTTTCATTCACTACGGATTTCTTTATTTAAAAAAATCATCTTGTTCACATTCAAAACTTGTGAGGCGGTCATACATCAAGCGGCGGCGGTGGCTTATTGGGCCGATTGCGCAGTGCGGCTTCACAGAGTCACAGTGCATCACAACGGCAGTTCCATTAATTGGAAAAGTGTCTTCTATTCGGGGGGCATGATTAAAATGTGGTGTGCTGTGTTTTTGCGATAAAGACTCAGGGAGATGGAGCGATATGAGGAGAGCGCGCTCAGAGGAAGGAGAAGAGAGGAGAGGCCCCGAGGCCCATCATGCTGGGTCGCAATCCAGGGCCTGCGGGGGGGTCACCAGCAGGAGGCAGAACATCAGCCAGCTGTATGAAAGTGGACTAAAAGCCTGTGTTTTCCTTCTGTGGGCCTGTGAGAAACTGAGTACAAAAGGGGGCTACACAAAGCCACTAGTCTGGTTTCTAAGCTTTCAGAAGAAAGTGTCCTCATGGCAAGAGGTGATAATACATTTAACCTATAATTACACGGATGACATTTCAAACTGTAGTGGAGCAAACGTTCTGACACAAAAATACCCTGTGTCACAGCAGTGAGGATATAAAAAATAAAAGATCTCAGTTCCCCCTCTGAGATACTTCACTGCATCTCCTCCACACTACTGCACACTGACTGGTGAATATTTATACTGTTCACACTTTAACACAGCCTGATCTCAGTTCTACATGTGAGAGTAAAGCTGCAAAGTGAGGGACATTGTGTGTCTCTAATTAGGGAAACATATGTTTTATACTTTTTGTCCCTGATTCCATGGTTTGATCGTGTGTCAGGCCCTGAGGTGTACAGACCCGGTGTGGAAACAGGCTTGGCCTGCTCTGGCCACACTTCTTTGCCACATCTCCAGAAGGCCTTTGCTACCCCTCTCCCATGCCGCTCAATGCACCTTAAGGTGGGCTTTACCCCTGGATAGTCATCCATCCATGCTCCATAGCGCTTGGCTCCCCCAAGGCCAAGCTGGCTGCATACAAAGGGCCAAAACCGGGCTGCTTGGGGAGGGAAGCAGCAAAGCCGGGCTGGAGGTCCTCCCCTGGGGGCTCAGCGGAAGCTCAACTGGAGCCAGGTAGTGTGGATTTATCACGGGAATTCACCACAGGGTTGGTTAGAGACTGAGCACAGCCAGCAGTCCCTGCATTTCGTCTTCATCACACCTCAGCAGCCATTGTCAAAATTTTGTTAAGGAGTAGCGAGATGAACAGGCGAGGTAGAGCAATTATAGGAGCCAGAAACAGCACTCTGATGCAAAATAATGTTTCAGGAAAAGGTTTTATAACAATAAGAAACAGCAGGAGGAAGAGTGGTGGAGAGGGAACTTTCTTGGCCGAAAAAAGAAACAAAGATTATGTGTTCATTTTACCTACATTTGTGGAACTAGGAATTTTCATGTGTGTTTTCTTTTTCTTGTTGCTTTTTCCTGTCAGTGTATATGTGTCTATTTGTCTGCACAGCAGTGTGAAATCCATTCCAACCTGTCTCTCTTCCACTAAGAACAACATGGCCAAAGCTGGTTTCCGACCAGCGGCAGAAAAAGCCAAACAGTGTCACCGGTCGTCCACTTCTCGTACACGGAGACCTGCCGATTATGTGAGGGCAACAAATTGAAAAAGCATCTTCACCTGGTGTGTGGACTAAAGCTCCCGTGCATGGAGACGCGGGACACATGGCGCTCTCCGCCAGCCATCGATCTGAGGCTCTGAGACTTGGCCAAAGAGCTATCAACCTTTTAAAGTGTCACTTTCAGAGGGAAATGGATTGCTGCGGTGGGAGGGGGAGGAGGAGAGAGAGGGGGACAGAGAGGTGGACGATATGATATCCGAGGACAAACAACCGGCGTAATCAAATCACTGAGAAGCTCCTGATTCATGACTAAACATCTCACTTCACTATATTAGTGTGTGTATGCGTGCATATACTGTGAGGGTGTGTGTGTGTGTGTGTGTGTGATCACATTAAGTGTACTATCGTGTTTGTTTAGTGTCGTAAGTAATTGTGTATGTTTTAATCGTGACACGCCAAGAGGGTGCAGATGCGAAGCCTTAAGCAGCTTTAAGCTTGAAGATAAGGTTATATTTATACACAAAGGAAATTGTGGAACATTTGATTGAAACCAATCTCATGTCGTGCGTTATGTAACGTTTCACAGCTGGAGTCAGGACTTGTTTAGTCTAGCTTAGTGTAAAGACACCTGTCACCTCTTCGGCTTCTGTTTCTTTCAGCCCTACATAAATATACATATAAAAATGTCTATTTTATTCAGAAATACTATTTCTGGTTTTACGGGTAGTTGCATGCTGGGCACTAGAGTGTACTATTATTAATACTGTACATGCCCCCCTTTAAAATTAATTTAGATGAATAATTCATGACCCTGAAAACACTAGTTTGACAAAACAATGCATGTTTTTTTTTCTTCTTTTAACTACAACACAGGACAACGTTTGCCATTATTTCAGTTTAAACTTAAACTTCAGAACATACCTGTCAACCCTCCCGTTTTTCCGAGGATTATCCCATATTTTTACTTCTATCCCGTTTTCATCCCGTTTAAATATGTTCCTGTAATTATTCCGTATTTTTAACCTTTACATTTTTTTTTTAAAAGGCCTAATTAAAAAAAGTGTAAAGTGGCCTTCAGTTGAGCAGGTGGCAGTATGATGTTTAACATGAGCTGAAAAACGTTATCCGCTAGGAAACACTGGAACACAGGAACAATAACACAGAAGAAGAAAACAGGAACAATAACACAGAAGAAGACGAAAACATATGGATGAGTCACAGTGAACGGGAGATAGATGGAGACGCAGTTGTACCTGCCAAACAAGTTGAAACTTTATGCAAGTAACAAGACAAATGGTAGGAGACCTTCCCTTATTTATTAAAAAGTAGATTCGGGCAAACTAATGCTTTTTGTAAAGTGTGCCATTCAGATGTTAGCTTTGCACACGGCGGAATAAGCGATGTTCGCCATCATGAACAATCGTCCAAGCACAAGCACGCCCAAGAGGCACAAAAACATCCACTGTCAATGACTTCATGTGTGATAAGAACCGTGTCGGAGGCAGACGAAGTGACCAAAGCTGAGGGAAGGATGTCAATGCTTTGCGCCAAAAATAATGTAGCCTTCAGCTTCTGCGATGATTTAAGTCGCAGTGTAGCGGACATGTTTCCCGACTCTGCCATCGCAAGGAAGTCCTCGTGGGGGGAAACAAAAGACACACAACTCATCAATCATCAAATAAATTGATGATAATAACTAATAAATAAAATACATAAATTGTACATAAACATGTATTTCCTGAATGTATAGAGCCTACCCGTCCCTTGTGTCTTTACATTTACATTATATGGGTGGGGGATGGGAGGCTGAGAGCTGTTAAAATATGGGCGGAGTCCGCCAAAACATTTCCCTTATTTTGAAATTCCAATGTTGACAGGTATGCTTCAGAACCAAAAACAAAAAGAATAATTGGGATTATACATAAAAGTATTTAGTAGTTTTAAAGTTGGAGATGGAAGCATCCGCCCAGAAACCCAACTCGCCTTCTCACGACTCTCCCTCTACTTGATGAAATGCCTAAAGGGTAAAAAGTTACTTTAGCTAGTGGATATCCAAATGCAATTAAGCAAGAAAATAGTTTTCATCTCAGAGTAGTGCTTGATTTCTAGAAATGTGCACCAGCTCAGAAGTCAAATCGAACAGCACAGAACAACACACTACAGCACCAAGGATTTGCCTTACTTAGCCCTTATGCAGGTACATGTGGGCGTTTGACATTAAAATATACTTTTTCCACTTCTTATTATCCGCTGGTAAGCTTTAGGGAACTGTTACTGAGAGTGAGAGTGTATCCAACTGAAGCCTTCAGCACACGTTGTTTAAAGTACTGTATAGCTAACTAAAGCAAGGAGACCACTTCCAGCTGCATGTGCACAAGTACATGCATGCACGTGGGTGTATACAGCATGCATATGTCTACATTATAGAAGTTAGTTTGGCACTTTCTACTGTGATTCTGTGAACCTTTAACCCATATGTTGAAAACTTGCATATTTCAAAAAGTTTAAGTGAACTTTTTGTTGATATTATGCTGCAGTTATCCACTATTTTATGCACACAATCGTTTGACAGCGCAAACCTAAGACCTGTCCTTCTGTTCCATTTGTTGTGCTTCCTAGAATAGCTACTACAAGCTACAGCACAATAATAACACAAGTCCTCAAAGACGTTCAAGTGTATTCAATTCATGGAGGAGAAAGGTGTGGGTGGGTGATGAGAATAAAAGCACACTTCTTTGTGGGGGGGTCAAATCTCAGCAAACGCTGGTCAATTTCTGCATTCATTGCTATAAAGAAGTTCACCCGGTGTGTAATAGGAAACGTTCACACATCGTGGATTTGGCGGTTATTGTGATGAGAGAGATGTTGGCATGGAGAGGAATCAACGTTTAAAGTAGAGTGGGAGAAACAAGGTTGCTCAGCTGGCTTGGCTAACGGAAGAGGATATTAAAGAAGGGCTTCGTGTTAAGGCAGCACTTTTGTGGAGCTTTTTCAAAAGAAGGAGTAGTGGCTTTGTGCTGAAGAGAAAAGACCCTCTAGCCATGGGAACCAGTAAAGGACCTAACAAACACCCACACATGCAGACACACACACACACACACACACACACACACACACACACACACACACACACACACACACAGTAGCAGCAGCATCAATCTCGCCTCTCAAACACAGGCTCGTGCACACACGGCCACAAGCAATGAGGACTGTACTGCATGAACACACACACTATATATCTCTAGAGGTAAGGCAGAAATCCAAAGACCTGACAAGACAAGTCAAAGGGATCCAACACCTCGAGGCTGCAGTGAGGAGAGGATGAGGAGGGGGAGCAGAGGATGAAGGATGAAGGGAGGAGAAATATTCATGGGGGATAGAGAGAGTGACATCGGACGAGATGAAAAGAGAATGGGAGGCGGAAACTGGTGAAGGAAGAGGAGGTCGTGTGGGAGGAGAGATGCGAAATGACGAGAGAGGAGAGAAAGCGAACGGAGACGCAGAGGTATGAGGAATGAACAAGTGTGGGAGGAGTGGGAAAGACACGAACACAAAGTGTGAAAAAAGGAGAGAAAAGGAGTGAAAGCAGAGCCGTATTTGGAGCTACTAAGTGACTCTGAGGACAGGGCTTGGGAGGAGAAAGAGAGATGTGTTCTGTATGCGTCCTGGATGAGAGCGAAAGAGACAAGGAGATAAACTGTCAAGAGAAGCAAGTGAATCCAGGGCGACAGAGAAGGGAGCATGTATGCATTTAGATGTTAGTCTTGCATGTGCGGAAGGCCTGAGCGAGGCTAAAATACCCGGCGAGAGATGTCTGAAAGAAGGCGAGAGAGAGAGGCAAAGAGGGACAAAGTGAGTGGGGGAGATGGTTGCGGTGATTCGTTGATGCTATCTGGGCACAGGGAGATGTGTGTGACACAATCTCAAATTGGAAATCGCTGTTTCAATCTCGCCTCACTCCGTGGCTACCCGCTCCACTGATAACAAGCAGCCTAATTCTATTAAAAATATCCCGTGAGTGCAGTGGTGGCTGAGACGAAGACAGCGAGAAAGAGAAAGGGGAGAGATGAGTGGGGGGGAGGGGGAGGAGGTTGAGTGACGGTAGGAGACCGAGGCCAAACGGGGGAGAGAGAAAAGAGAGAAGGCTGAGTGACTGGCGAAACAAACCCGAAAGACAACAGTGTGCCTTGAAGCACTTGCACAAGGAGAAAGTTTCGCCTGTCTACTTCCTTATCTCTTTACCCCATCTGCCCATCATTTCTCTCAACCTCTCCATCTCAGCAAATCAGCCCTCTCCATCTATCTAACTACCCATCTGTCTATTTATCGCTCTACCCATCTGCCAGCTCTTATCACTCCCCACAGGTGACTGTTCTCATTTAGGACAGCTCTCTCTGCTCGGCTCGTTCAGTCTTTTTTTTTTTGACTCTTCAAATCCATTTGCTCTGCTCGTTGCCGTGCGCCAAGTTAGCTAACCTCAGGACGGAAAGCCTGTCTGACAGCCGGTTGCTCTTTCATCTCGCTCTTCAAACTCCTTAGCCAACTGGAGTGCTCTGAAAAGTACTTTGTTTTCCAGGTTTGACTAAAGATAGAATTAAGTTGCCAGCTAATCACCAATCAGCCTGTGGATCGATCTGAATTCACTGAGGGTTGGAAGGGAGTAGCTTCTGGGTTAGCTTGTCCTCAGCCAAATAAGACTTTAAAAATGCTATAACAGTTGGCCAGATAAGACAACGATTGTCAGTAAGTGATTTGATTTGAGTTGAGAAAAAAAACTCAGAGAGCCAGTCAAAGAGCACTCCAAGACAGCAAGTATCCTCTTGCTTCAGGCAGCTAAAAACATCATCATTTTTTATAATACATTTCTTAAGCTGTGGAGTGAAAAAGAAAGCGTGAGAGAGAGAGTGTCAGGAGCAGAGTGTGTGCATGGGGTCGGTCTGTAATAAAAAAGTAAACAGCAATGACTCCAGCAGCGAGGCAATAAAGTGTCAGGCTAATGAATTAATCAGACGGTCATTAGTTTCTATCTGCTGAGGTCCGAGCCGGCCACTTTTTCTCCTTCTCTCTTCCTTTGCAGACAGAGAGCGAGGCACACAGGGAGTGAATGCTCATTCAGCTGTGAAAGAGACTGCATATGCGTGTGTGTGTGTGTGTGTGTATGTGTGTGTGTGTGTGTGTGTGTGTGTGTGTGTGTGTGTGTGTGTGTGTGTGTGTGTGTGTGTGCCCTTATGCTGAACTACCGATGCTTGCGTGCATGTGTGAGTGCGCGCATGCAGCCATTATGCTTTGTAGCTTCTGTTGATGATCGCGTGTCATACCAATAAATTCAATCTGAGGCCCTAAATGTGAAAAGAGGGGGAGAGACGGGTGGTGCGGAGAGCACAAAAGCAAAGTCAAGGAAGAGGTGGGGAGGAGGGGAGGTGACAGACAGACAGAGAGCGAGAAGGAATTAGGTGGACAGTTGGGAGACAGTCAAAGCTTAGAGATAAAATACTTGGATTAGCGAAGAGAGAGCTAGAGAGTGAGTGAGAGATGAAGAGGTTGAGATACGGAGAAGGGCAGTTGTGTAATCTTGGGTTTTAAAATGAGTTGGCTACTGCTGTGGTCAGAGGAGGAGCTCTATATTGAGATTATAATGAAGGGATTGTGGAAGAAATAGGTAGCGATACAGAGATACTAATAATGACAAAGATAAAGGGGTTTGCGAGCCGAGGATCAAGACAATAGCTGTTTACGAATCTGCACGCCGGCTGATACTTAATCTCCTTTCAAATATCACTTCATTTAGCTCAAGCGGAACACACCGTACACACTCGTACAAACTCACAGAAATGCATAAATAAAAACTCTGTGTTTGTCTAACATAAAAGTCCTTCCCTCTGTAGCTGCATTTGTGCAAAATCAGTCTCTGAGTTGTAACCTGTAATACTTACCTTGGTAAACGACATACACTACACAGGCTGTGTCAATGATGTATGCAAATTGAATAGAAATGAGGAAAATAGGCTGCAGATCCTAAAATAGCAAAACAAATAAGACAGAATAATGAATTTAAATTGTTATGGGTCTAACCGCCGCAGAGACGATTATTGCAACAAGAGAGCAGTCACTTAACGCGGAGCATTCGAGGTCTAACCAATAATGGCCAGAGGTTTTAGACATAGCTCTCACTATCAATCGATGGACTAATAGCCAAGGATATGGAGTTGGGTAAAGCCTAATAAATTACTTCACTCAAGTATCATAGCAGGAGAGAGCTTAACCACCTATTAAATCTGGCTTGTATCAAACTTTTAATCATGATGTTAAAGGGTACTTTCACAGCGAACCAACCGAACATTGGCCCGTGAGGCTGAACGCTGTCAATCACACTGGGGGCTAAATAACCAGATCACTTCCACACCTGCAGTTCACTTCATTTAGTCAAGACCAAGGTAAAAAATGACACCAAATAAGTTTCTCTTTCACCCAGCAGAGTTGAGTTTGTGTCCTTTCATACGTCACGTGCGTAGCGTGTGTATCTATGTCCTATACTCATTTGAACCCAAACCCCGATCTGAACCTAACCAATTAGTTTTAATGCCTAAACCTAAGCAAATAGTTCACGTGACTAAGTAACGTAAGTAAGTAATTGTCATGTCATGTGATAACAGTCACAGCCGCTGTGTGACAGTATGTTACATTGAACAGTCATACATGTCGCTTTGAGAGTCACTTGATAACAACCTATGCTGTCGGTTTGGTATGAGGATGTGTTGGTTATTAGTCTTCACTGAGTTTACCAAGAAATAATGGATTATGAGAAATATTGGTCGGGACCACCATCATAAATAAAGACAGCTGGGACAAATAAAAGTGTGTCTGTACAGGAGGATAGTTACTGTGTTGTAGATATTTCTATTGGGGAGCTGCTGATAAGGGAGGACACAAGCTGAACACACATCTGGTTTAACTCCTTCCCACTGTCCGACTGATCAGGGAAAATCCCTGCACTGTACAGAATAATCTTGTATAAATAGAGGCTAAACGTCCCTTTATACAGATCGGGAGATCAGTATATTATCAGTTCACTATCAGCAGATGCGTTTCATAGTATTTTAGCTTTTGGATTTCATTTCATTTAGGCTGGTGTTGAAAGCTGTCAATCAAAACCTGCTGTAGACTAAACAACTGGGCCAATGCCTCCTGAAAAGGCAGGTTTCAGTTTGCTTCCAGGCTATATCTGGTGTTTGTGGTGTTAAAGCAATAAAGCAGACCAACTGTAAGGTTTTGTGATAACAGATATGTGATTTAAACATGAACTCAAAGGCTGAACTACGATTGACTTTACGACAAAAGATGCTTTTTGCATCCTATTCATAATTATTTTTTATTATTTTGCCATGGTCAAGTTGCAGTCTCGACTAATGGTGCTCATTATCAGTTATTTCTTTATGCTCTTTGTAACGCCAGGCAGCATTTATAAACACATACAAATCCATTAAATCAGACACACTTATGCCAAGGACTTATACCATTTGCAGCAAGTTCGATCTCGTAACGTAGTAACGGGCACTCTGCTGGAAGAGCTAATTCACACATCAACATTAAATCTCACTTAAATCAACAATGTCAAAAAGGAAAACCATAGAGTGAGGAGGCTGGGATGGCAGCAGCAAACTGTGCTGGCAGGAGCGTATCAGCAGAGCAATAGTGAGAAGTGTTATAATTGCCATGCTGTACACCTGGATGGATATGATTGGACGCTGTGAGCCAACGCGCTGATGAATGAGCCAGTGATTGTGAAGCGTGTATGAAGCAGCTGATGCTAATCAGCTAATACAAGGACGACTTAAGTGCTCTGCCTGAATGCTAGGCTAAGAGCTGTCAGTCCATTTCACTTTATGTTTAAGGCTCTTGGCTTGTTTGTAAAAACAAGCTTGTCTTTAACCATACTCACAATCTGAACTCAAATCTAAAAGCAAAGCTTGAGTACATGTTGACATTGACAATTGATCGATGTCCAGATGACCAGAAAGGTCTATCTATCTGATCCATCTGGTCTTCTCCAAACCTGTCCCCTGTCTCTGTCTTGCAAAGAAGAAGAAAAAACTGATCAATGCGTCAGATCGATGGCTTCAAATATTTAGCCAAACTTCCGCTCTGTTGTCAACGGGTTGTCATTCACACCTGGCTGCACAAACACATCTTATTCCAACAGGAGACAGCTATTCACTTTCTGGCTTTCACCTGTCTGTGGAAAGTTAAGCACTTCTTGTCGTCCATTCTGAAGGATTCTGACAGGAGGCGAGGTGTGCGTTTTCGCGAGGACTGAGTTTAGAGATCGGAGCTCGCCATCGGGTGCATAGAAATGGTGGGGGCCGGAGGTGGAGAGGCCTGCTTGGGAAACAGGCACTTGCAGAGGCTCCGCTCAGGAAATCATCAAACAGCAGTTGGTTAAGGGTGTCTCTTGTTCCACAGCAGTAAAGGGACCTTGATGATGTGACACCAGGCTGAGCAAATGAATGTGACTTTTGGCTCTGGTTATAGATAGTCCTATTTAGTTCGACACGGCCCGCCTTTCTTCCACTGGCAGCCAGCTGAATGGAGGCTTGGCATTTGAAAGGAAGCCGAGAGATTTGCTGGCGGATTAATCCTTTCATTAGGGAAAGTGAGAAGTTAATTGCGGCAACAGCTGCATCTCTCATGTTTACACGACTGACAGTTTATACACCATCCCTTTAAACGGAAAAAAGCAATTATCAATAAATGCAGGGCAATTTTGCCATGATGAATTGAGCTCAAATTAGGCTTTCTTCTTCTTCGCACTGAATATTCGGGGCGCAAACAGCCCTGTTGAATTGTCACACAACAAAGATAAAACACTCGACTTTCTGTGATGAACAGTTGCCAGGGAGAGTGATCAAAGGTGAGCCTGAGTCGTGATTTCTAACTGAGGAGTAGGAGGGCAGATGAGGAGACAGCGCAGGGAGGCACGGAGGGAGGGAAGCAGGGTAAAAAGAGCTCAAACTTACTTGTGCAGGCTGAGGGGGAAAAGATGTGTTTATACACTGTGGAACAACAACTTCAACAGAAGAAGAGCTTGCCAGACAACTAGAAGTCAAAGTATGCTGGTAATTGAGAAACTGAGACAGCGTGGCTGTCTACGTCCTTAAATTTCACTTTAAAAATACAGAAAAAAGCTCAAGGAGGGGAGAATGCAGCTAGGGAAGTGGGACAAGCATAGAGGTTGACAGATGAAAGAGAGGACAGAAGGCAAAAAGTAATCGGGTGACTGAAAGCAAGGGCAGTGGGGACTCCAACAGCGAAAAGGGATGGATGGAGGACAAATAACACGGAGAGCACAGCAGTAGAGAGAGGCGACAGAGGAACTGAGGCGCTGAGGAAGGCAGGGTAACATTCACCGTTAGAGCCGATCAATTTCCCGTCCCCTCAATAATAGATGTGACGAGCACGGTGGGCTGTTATCTGTCAGGCTTGACTGACCGAAATATAATCCCCACTGGGAGCCACACACAAGTACATACGCACGTACACTTATGCAAGCTCGCACACATAAAAACAAAAATGTCAGATGTCAACACATACTCGAAGTATTACTTATGAGCTAACCCTGAAGCACATGGTGGCAAAAGAAACAGAGAAACGGAATTTAACACAAGATGGAAATCGTTTGTGCTCACCTAGGCCTTCGATGTCGTCTCCATGGTCACACACTGATGCGCTGATGTCGCTGATGTTCTCATTCATCAATTGAACTTTCTGTCTATTACACACACACAGATATAAAGCAGCTCCCACCGCCGCTTCTTTTCTCACGCCCTTGTGTTGTGTCCTTTTAATCCTCCATCTTTCACGGGACCTAATGACATGTCACACACGTGCATTTCCAGGGCCACGCTGCGCTGGCGCTTTCAAGCGTTGCCTGAGTGTGGTGGTATCAACGCACGCACATACACACACTAGAATCAGGTTACCTAACAGCTAGCGGGCGCGTCAGGCAGACGGTGGAAGGCAGGCATGTGGAAGAAGCCTCAGTGTGACAGAGCACAACAGAAACAGGCTCTCACTCAGTCCGTATCTGTCAAGACCCCCTCGTGTCGCTTTACCCAGATGTGTCACACCAGAACACACACATACTCCCATACACCCCAGCTGTTCCCCCTGCATATGTAGAGGGTAGGGGATGCTCTTGGGGGTTGTGATTGTGTACATGTGTGCACCTACAGATGAGAGGAGTGTCTGTTCATGTGCATACTTTTGTCTTTGCTGACATTTGCTATATTGAGTATGTCACAGCATATCTGCGCGGATGCATACAAAGAGAGAGTGACAAAAGTAGAACAGTGGAATATGTTAATGTGTGTGGTGTAGGGACAACACAGGAACAAATCAACAATTGTAAACGTGTCAGTGTGACACACTGAAAACACATCAAACACAGGCAAGAAGTGGAAGAGCAGTGCCATGTTGAATCCAATTTCAGGGGGGCACCAGGGTCATTTTTGGCTGAATCTTTTTTGTTAGGCGTTCAGAGGCATTGGCCGATCAAGAACAAAAACATTTTATTTGGAAAGTATTGAGACATAAATAGCCATAAAATGTATGAGCCAATTTGTGGGAGTCAGCTGAACGTCAGCAGCATAGTCACCATCACAGCCTGTGAGCATAGATTTACATACAGAGTTAATGCTGCCAAAAAGAAAAGCATCTCAAATGCCACTGCTGGCTACAGGTGAGCAAACACCTCCATCATCGAGCACACAATAACATGTAATTACTGTGTTTGAATACAACTATTTATTTACTTGTGGATAAGGAGAAATGTCAAGGAGCTATATGAACAATCTGTTCCTGCTGAGCTATACTGGAAGCTGTGTTTGCTGCAGGCTTTCAAATGATGTGTCGTTCGTGGTTTTAAACAAAGGGGAGCAGCAGTAGAGAAAAAAGACCTGCACTGCCATGCACATCTTTCTCAATAAAAATAATAGAGGTATATATTTGGGATTCATTTTTTTTAAACACATACTTACTTATTTTGTAAGTTTGCTGCTCAAAAATAGCTTAAAGCCCCCCCTGCGTCTGTCTATTTAAGACCATCTCCCAAAAAGCCCAGTCTGCTCTGATTGGCTTGTGAGAAAAATATCAAAGGCAGTTCTCAAGCCGTGGGTGGAGATACTCAGATATGGGACGTTACATTCTGATGAGCCTGAATGTGACATAAGAAGTGGAGCCAAATCTGAATGGCTTGTTGAATCCCATGTAACGTAAAAAGTAGTCCGTTCTGGGCTACTGTAGAAACAAGACGGTGCAACATGGCTGACTTCATGGAAGAGGACCCGCTCCATACGCAGACAGGAAGGGCTCATTCTAAGATAACAGGTGATTAGACACTAATGAAACAACATTTTGAATATTGTATTACAATATTTATGTTTCTGCCAATAAATCCAACCTAACCCATCTAACACTGATGCTTTTAGCCAAATTATTTAGCTGATGCTGAAAGTATATTTTAATCATTGACACCCCCCCCACTGTGGTAACAGTTGCCATGCTAAGTATAAAAAGCGAGAACATCAACTGTTCCATTCCATAGAGAATATCAAGACGTGGTCCTGGTAGCTCAAACCAAAATATCTTTGGCAGGGAAAATTAACAAATACAAACAGTAGCTAATCTAAGGAGAACTAACACTATCTAACGTTAGCTTTGTTCCATTCCCTGACATCTCCTGTCCTCTTTTGGACCTCCAGCCTCAGGTCCTTGAGGATCAGAACCTCCATTATCTTCTGGCTCATTATTTTCCCTTACAGTGCATTTTTTCAATATTCTGGCAGAAATAAAGGCTGTACATACCCTTTATATATTCCCAAATGCAATTTGCATTGAATAACCTTTTCAACAAGATTAAATACATTATTGGGATCCAGTCTTTGTTAAAATGAAGACAACCCCTTTACCTAGCAGAAATGGATCTGTCAGTGTGTACTATTAATTCAGCTGACGGTGGCACTGAGTAATAACATTAATATTCAGCTGTTTTGCACGGCAACATTACCCTGCCCTGCACACCCACACAGGTGTTTTCAATTATTGTGGCCGATTACATTAGAGTCCGGCGGAGCTGAAATCACTAAAGTCCACGTTTAAAAGAACAACGAGTAAAGCCACACCAAACAGCCAGAGTTATTTTTGGAGAAGCAAAAACATTTTTCAAGGACAACAACTGGATCAGAAGCAGTGGAATGTGTTATTTATTGTTTAGTGTATTTAGTGTAGACAACTGTTAATTAGCCCTTATTATTTTTATTCCTGCAAAGCACAGCAATGTTTTTGACAGGTAAATGCAAAGATGGATCTACCCATTAGCAGCCGATGGTGGTAGATATTAGCCCGAATTACCATTTTGTTTCGTTTTCATGTGTTGTTTTATTTTATGTAGCAGCAGTCAACGTCTTTCACAGTGATTAAAGAAATACCTAAAATTAAGAGATTATTTCTGTTGCTATTTTTTATGAATGTAGCTAGCTATATTAGAAGAGGATGTCCCCGTTCTTACTGGTTTCAGGTTAGGCAGATGACTGCAGTCGTTCTGTCTAAAGCCTGAGGGGTACCAGGCCTAAGCAGCCAATTAAGTGGAAACACCTTTACTGTGCATGAGCAGGGGCTATAATGTAGGTGTGCATTGATTTTATACAAGGCCTTTTTGCTACTATTCATTTGTAGTCTGTTTAGTTGTTGTGCTCACTACAATGCCGTGTTTCCATGTTTTATGCTCAGCGTGTAAAAAATAATTGACTCCTAGACATAAAACCAAAATTGTATTTTTAGGGAGTCCATTGAAAGCACCATAGTTCAATCTCAGCCTCCGTTATTAGTGGATTCATGTGTTTGTGCGTCTATCTGTGCTTGTCTGTCTGTTCTCACCCTGCAATAGACTTGGCAACCTGCCCAGGATGTTTCCTGCTTTCTGTCCAGTGCATGCTGGGATAAGCTCTGGCGAATTTATGACCCTAGAGAGGAATACATGTTAAATTAATGGGGTTTTTTTGTAGATTGGTAAAATATTTAATATTATTCAAAAATGGGATCCAATACGCAACACTAGTCTGTGATACGATTTCCTAACACATAGCATAGGAATATCCCAAATAAATCAATTATACATCAATTACTAGAAGCTCCCTTAAACTCCACTTTCATGTACTATTTCCTTTTTTTCATACAGACATTACTCAAGCTTTTATTAATAGTCTTGTGGTGTGTATACAAATAGCTGGAATCGGTGTACAGAAAAAATATGCTGGGGGGAAAGTATTATGATAATATAAAAATATGAAGGCATTTCTAGGCAAGAGAGGAAAACTGCTTCCAAAGAATAGAGCATGACTCCCCAGTGAGCAGCTCACTTTGTGTGTAGCAGCCCTCTGTGTACAAAAGGAACAAAATTACAGTCCACTTCAAGAGAGACGAGTGACAAGGCTGTGAACAGCAAACAACCTTTCTGCCTTACAACACCATGTAACAACAATGAGCAGATTCTCCATCCAAAGCATGCTCTGTCAAGCTCTAAACATGATTCCAGCATTGTAGCGCTGTGAAGTCCCTGCCATGTAGGCCAAGCCAAAACAAATGTGATGTCAATGCAATAATAAACGAGCTTTGTGTTTGAGTGCGACCATGATAATTAGTCTCAAGACGGTATGTTAGTAGAGAGAAGGCTCATAAAATATAGAGGCCATTTGGCGTGCACTCAAGAACAAATCTGTATTCTAAGAGCGTAGGCTGTTACACTAATGTTCTACATAGTTTAAATCTGGCAGAGGCACAGTCAGAAAACTTTGCTCTGAGGAAAGATGCTGACGGTTCCAGGCAGCAAGCTAGAAATATTACTGAGTCAGTGCACGTACGTAGATGTGAACACCCGCTCTCAGACACACATAACGAACATGGCGCACGCTCCACTCACTAAAGAAAAATCCTTTTTGTTGACAGGACTGCCCCATGTGCCTGAGAGACCGCACGCATCACCATTCAAGGTTTCCGACAAAATTGGGGTCGCCGCTGAACAGCGCAGCAACTCAAGGTCGGGGAGATGATAATGATGTTTATGAAGTCTAAATCCACAAAATAAGATTCCCTCTTTATCTTCCCAAGTGCCTACCTGCCGAGCAAGCCTCCATTGTGACCAAGTGTGAAAGGTCTGGTTCGCAATTTCAGCTGGAAGGCGCATCACATTGTGTGGTAGAGCTGAGGACGGAAGCTGAGAAAAGCACACGTAAACCTTAAAATCCAAGGGCTTGTAGTGTAAGTGCCATTTGCAGGCGGGCAGGTACCAGAGGCGCATTCCTACACTTTCATGTTGTGAATTATAAGAGTATTGTCCCAAGCCTCCAGCATCAACGGGGGACACAGTGGCATTTTGACAACACTAATCATCTCGTTCTAAACCTGTACTGTTTGCTTATGGAAGCGAAGAAGTCTCCAGTGGCTGAGCCCCAGGGAAACATGGCAGCAAAAATAAAAGGCGTAGCAAAGATCTTTGCTGCCCGTTGGGTGGTGCACAAGCTCCTGTTGGGCCCTTTGGTTCAAGATGCTAGCTGCTCGCTCAAATTATTACATGGCGTGTTTTCACAGCTGCAGTTCAAACAACACCCTCCCCTGCCATGACACCCCCTTAAGAGAAACGGCAAATACATCTTGGCCATCTCCTCAGGACCTGGCAAATAAAGAAGAAAAGAGACTTTGTATTTCTTTGAAAGTTTAAGGCTGTTTTTCCGCTCGCGTCGTTTTCATTTCTGTAGCCTTAATTATGCATATAAAATTAGACTTTTTGATTAAGGCATCAAAAACACAGCAGCGCATTTTGAGCATGGATTTTCGGAAGGGAAACTTGCAAAGCCTAATTGAAGTGTGCTTTAATAGCAATCAAACACAAAAAATCAGTGACAACGAGACTGAATTGCTGTTGTTGTAAGCATCCACAGCTGGGCTGTCTTGTACACAGTCACTGAAATGCACATTTAGCAGATCAATGTATACCATTTAGATATCGGAATAAAGATGTGCGCAAATAACCACGGAATTGTATATAATGCTTCGGAAAAGCAACCATGTGCATCAGAGTATTACTGGGACTGACCACCATTACCGCAAAAGTGTTCTCACACACTCGTACATGTACACACAGGCACAGCCTCAACCCCAAAGTGCTGCTTCACACCTAATTACAATTCTGTAATTCTGTGCTGGGCGCTCCTCGGGGCCAGGGTATCGATGATTCATTTTGCGTTTTATCAAAGAAACAGGAGTGCCATTAAAAAGAGATCAGTCAGCCACCAGGCTTGAGGAGTCTCCTCCTAATTGGCCATTCATCAAAAAGCCTTCTCAAGTACATCACAGTGCTGAAATATCACGCATGACAACTGAACCGCACTACATTAATTACACTACTGATGAAGCTCTTGCTCTGTAGCTCGCCCCTTGTGGTTCGAGAGAGGCTGGAAAAACTCACAGGTGAACACGTACCTGGACCCAGAGCACACTCAGAGAGTCGTGACACTGTCAGATAAGGCAGCTTGCTCAGGATAAAGTGCATGACAGCAAACAAAAAATCACTTTATTTATCAATGTAATGTGACACTGGTATAAGCACAAACAAACATTCCCTCTTTCTCTGTATTTTTAGCTTCAAAACCCTCTCCCTGAGGTTCTGCCTTTTTCATCTGCTCAACATCATCAGTCAAACCTTTAAAAATATGCTTTCAACCATTCCTCTTCACAGCAGGTCCAGCATGTTCGGACGGAGCACTGGTTTAAAAAAAGAAAGGTATTGGAGTAGTCACTGTCTATCGGTTGTCTTTGTTCAACTAAGCAGCCATCAGGACACACTCAGATGAAGCATTTTAAGCTCCATTTCTTTCCTCACCACGTGCAGGGAATTCTCCCTTTCATCCATTTCCTGATGCACTCTAACTAGACAGTTTTCGGTCATGTCCCAGAATTGTGCGTGCTAGCTCTCTAGATTCCCTTACACACAAACACGAACAGCTGCACATCTGCTGACAATTCATCCATCTCTGAATCTCTCATTTTCTGGTTTGAGCATTTAGGTGCTTTTTCCCTCTTCTGAGCTACAGGATCAGCTGGGGCCGGGTTCATTACTAAGCAGTTGCCTAGAGGCCAAGAAACAGAGAGACAACCGCTCATAGTGTGGTTACTGAGCTACTACGGGGTTAAAAAGTGCCACATGTAAGCTCGTTTGCATGTGCAGGCGCTCACACACTATTTATTTGCGGTGTTTCCTTGAGGCGCAGGACTGATGAGGAAGGAATCTTCAAAGTAACGGAGTGAAACCCAGATGCCGTTTGATGTGTGGATAATGATTTAGGTGAGGCAAAGCAACACTTTCTCCATATCAGGAGCTCAATAGAAGCCTGAAACTGTTGTGTAGACTTGAGCATGAAAAACACAAAATTGGGAGCTTTACGAAGCATGGGAAATGTAGCTCTGTATTCTTGGATGCACAGATTGTTCCTAAAACATCCCGACTGTGTAACTCCTTTTCATACATCAAGCAGCAATAACCATACATTATAAGAGGAGCACCTTGTGGGAATCGAACTCCTGCCCTTGCAGAATCTTGTGCATGTCAGTCCCCGTACAGGAGCTCTGGGCTACGCAATGCAGCTATCAGTTCATCATTGTCATACAGTAATTCAGTATGTAATGTGCCTCTAAGTCCCTAAGAAGCAGAGGAACAGACACACTGTCTACACGGAGCATGCTAAGCCCAGTCAGTGTCCTGCAGGACCGGCTATTTAACACAGGAATAAGCCAATTATCTTCATGGAGTAGGCAAATTTACAATAGGATTTACTCAATTCCTACAGGACTCCTATGTCAGGGGTGGCAGCTTATACTGTAGGTTTCTTTCTGTCATGGCCACACACACACACACACACACACACACACACACACACACACACACACACACACACACACACACACACACACACACACACACACACACACGTCTACAGCTGATGTGATTCATGCAGCCATGCATATGCACATTACCACCAGTCCAAGCAAACACCTACACAGTCACTCCTACCTTTCCCAGAGTTACTGTCAGCCTTAATAAAGGTGGGCCGAAACACAGAAAGGGATACATAATACCACCAAATGATTTGCTACAATCTGCACAAGCAAAATCAATTTGAAAGAGTTTTTGTTCAGAAAAATAGTTAATTTCCTGAGTATAATAAATTGAATTCCAAAACAGTGGTTACAGTCATTGGCACCTTTTGTCTCAAAGCTTATTAAACTCTTCCTAATTTGTGTTAAACCATGGTGAAATTATTTAAGCAGCTACAGTTACTGCTTTCAATTTCTTGTGTGCTTCTAAATTGAGAAATAGGAACAAGAAAATGGAAAGTCAAGGAAAGTTGTCAAATTGAAAACTGCTGTTCCGTCCCTTATAAAGATTTGCACCAACGCTAATCACTTCAATGATGTCTGAATAGAGAAAAAAAAATGTACATGAAAAATCATAATTTCAGATCCCGTGTGCTAAAGCGCTTATTGTAGCTTCCTTCCATTTCAGTGCAGCTAACTGGGATTTGACCCCCATTATGGATTCCACCTTCACTATCCTTGTACATGTAAGTAATGCAAGCTGGGCTGTGTGGCTGATCTGCCCGGTCTTTGATCTGTTCTTCACTTCTGCACCTCAGTCCTCCCACCACCATGACTCATGATTTAAAGGACTGTAATGAGCAGGCAAATATCCCGGCTAGATTTCCAGTCAAAAATCAAACATAATTCAAAACACAAAAAGCTTAACTTGAGCTAATATGGAAATGTGTTAGCTGTCCTTATGAAGAGGAAGGTAGGTCAATAAGACTATGCATGTGAGTGATGTCTAGTAGAGGCCTGTATTACTTCTAGTGACAAACTTTAAGCAGAGTTGGACAAGTTACTTGGAAAATGTAAACAATTCTTTACTTATTACTCATTGAAAAAATAATTACATTACATTACAAAATGTAGTTGTTGCATTACTTATTCCATTCATTTAAACAGCATCTACACAGCATATGTTCTATATTTAATACATGTAGAAAACATGACATTGTGATTTAACAAACAGGTTTATGAGATATTTACTGATAATAAACAGCTAACGTTAGCTTAGCACCGGTGACTGACCACATGCAGCAAAGGGGCCACACTAAAATATGCTACCAGCCAAATGTAGGCAAAGCTACTTGTGGCTAAGAAGACACAACATGTTGGTATAAGATTGTAAAGGCTAACTGTGTCCCGACAATTCCTGCCCCTGTGCTAGCTAACGCATCCTACAGCAGCTTGTCCTGAGAACGACCAGAGAATACATTGATACCCTTCTATCAAACTCTCTGTGAGACAGCAAAACCAGCTACATGTTACTGGGATTAGTAACTGTAATGTAATTACTACATTTAAAATTATAATCTCTTAGACTGGTCTAAAAAAAGTAATCACATGTTACACATAACTTCAGGGACCCTAGGAAGCTAACCATTTAGATTCTTCTTCCTCCTATACTTGCGTAGCCTACACTTAATGTGCATGTGGCGTGTGAAACGTTGAAATCTTTCCAATAGGATTTGACAGAAATATATGAAAGAAATGCTCAGTGACATTATTAAGTACTCGATTCCTGGCTCTAATTCAACTTTCCCTCAGAAATAACTAGAGAAAAGATTAATTTTAGATCACCACGCACAATCACAATCACAATACTTCAGCTGGTGGCAGCAACTCTATAACCAACAAACACACACACACACACACACACACACACACACACACACACACACACACACACACACAGAGTAATTTAAAGCTTTCTCGTTCAGTCAATGTCTGAGTCTTTTACCCTCTCCCTCCGTCATTTCTATACAGCAGGGTATAAATGTAAATACACAGAAGCACACACACACACACACACACACACACACATTCAGCCCTGAGCAGCGTCCCGTCTTTCTGTATAATAATGTCTCCGGTGGAGCGAGCTGCTGTACTTTTTTCACTGGAGTCCTTCTTCAACTCCCCCATCCAAACAGCCATCAACCATGAGCTTGGAGTTTCCTCCCTCCACCAATCTAACATCCAGCTCTGAAATTCAGTCCACTCCGGCAGTAATACAGACCCCCTGTAGACAGCCGAAAGGGAAGGCGCCGCCATACTTTCAATTCTTGTCAAAGGGAGGAGACAAAGATTATGTATGAGTTTCCTAAGTCACAGACCAGTGTGTGTGTCGTCTCTCGAATAGTTGCTTGCATATATACATCTCTACCTGTCTGCATTGCCATGTGCATGTGAGTAAACAGCGATGTTAGTCTGAGAACAATCAGACCGCGACAGACTCTGCAGCACCATCCCACAGGCCTCCACAGAAGAAACACACTGCACCGCTAGACATAGCCAGTTACTCTAAATGACCGAACTCCACCCCTCCCATCACCACCAGGGAGAGAATGGCGCCATGTCTAGGCATAGCGCTCCTCAGACTTGGGTCAGCGTGTCCTGCTCTAACCTTAGTCTGGGGACAAATAAGACACGGCGCTGCGTCTGGGCATACCGGGAATATGGCGGTACATCAGGGGACGATGGGGACACGGCACTGCATTGGGGGACGATGTGGAAAAGCGTGAAGGATGTTCAGGCTAATTCCTACAGTTTTCCTGACAGATGTGTGCTCTGAAAACCCTTGGCGAATATCTCGTCTTAAAAAGTCAGCATCAGCAATCATGTGTCTTCACCTTCTTTGATGCACGATCACATGAAAGGGCACTGAGGGAAGGTATAGCTCATCATCCTCCACATCTATCTGGGGTTTAAAGGTAGCATCACGTATGGATGAAATATTGCTCGTCAGTCACTCGCCTTGAGTAGGTAATTAGAGATGATATAGTTGAGATTCAGTTCTGCATAAAGTCACTGCAGAGTCACAGGCTTTTTTTGCTCCCCCTTCTAAAGACTGACACTGGAGGAAACGTACTCTGTCTAAAGTTTTATATAGCTCAATCCATTTTCCCCATGTCTGGGAAGCAAGAATAAGGAAGTACAAGCGGGATCTTAGGCGACGTTAGATCCTGTAAGCTCCTTGTTTCCTTTCCTGTTTCAAACAATCGGAAAGGGAATCCAACCACTACATTATCTCTGAGCGTGAGGGCCCTAGGGAATGTTCATGTCTTGAGCACTAAGCATTTATTTCCTTGTTCTCCACGAGGATTCCTGGGAGGCCTTGTTGTCTGATTCATTTCACTGAATTGTCAGCTAATGAATGGTACGCGTCCGTCGATTGCCACACACTCTGTCGGACAGAACATCTTGGGGATTCTCCCATTCTCATTAGGATGGAATCAGAAGGAACTAGAGGCTCGCTGATCGTTTACCATGTTCCCTGTCTACTATAGGGGGTTTGCATATGAAGCCCTTATTTCTCAACATAGAAGTGTGGTCAGCATGTTTAGGAGTCTTTAAAGAAAGACAGCCAGTGGAGTCTCTGGAATATAATTAGTAAGTAATCTGTCTTTCAACAAAACTTTAGAAGGCTAAAGAGGCAGGAGAGGCAACAAGGTTATGTAAGATTGGTGAGGACAAAAAGTTAAAGAAAATCTTCATCCAAGAATTAAAATTCTGTTCCCCGGTACATCCATGACTCTTTCTTTCTTGAACAGACATACGCCCTTTTTTATATGTCCTTGGTGGGTTTTTCTGTGTTTGCTGCTGCTGTTCCATCCTCCATGAGTATCACACCATGTATCCCGAATCCCTTCCTTATCATCAGCCATAACATACAGTAATGTCCGCTAATGGAATTCGGTGTGTCCCTTGCTTGTCACAACTACAGCACCTTTCTGTCCAGCTTCTATTCTTCAGGCAGTTTTATCGCCAGGATAAGTCACCGACTCCGACCTGTCTGTTTCCACCACCACCACCACCCCTGCCCTTCCTCTTCCTCTCTGTCGTCCTACTCATTTTCCATTTTCTAATCTCTCCTCATGTTCTGCCCCACCCCTTACTCTGTCCACCTTTTATCTATTCCCCCTTTCTCCCCCTAACTACCCCTCCTCTCCTCCCTTGATGTCTCCTAGCCTCCCCTCTCCATCTTCTCCCTCTGCCTTCCTTAGCTCTTCGGTCCCCATCTGGGTAAATGCAAGAGCTATCTGGTGTAAACAATCGCTAACTGAATGCTGACACACAGATTGACATTTTCTCTCTCTCTTAACAACATTAGAAGATGAGAGAGTGAACGTCCAGTCACTATAGTCTCCCTCGTTCTGTTGTTCTCCAACAAAAAAAGAACCTTGCAATGCCACGGCTGGTTCAGAAATAAATTGCAGAAATGTGCTCTAACAATCAAAGATACAATTTGAAACATACTCAGAGATAAACATATGCACCAATACTCACACATATCATACCAGACACACATAAACAAATGTAGTCATGGCGTTTGCACACATTTAACTGATTGTACCCATTTACCCTGGTGGGACAGTGATGTATAATACATGAGCTTTCCGCATACATAAACATGTTTCACACTGATCAGAGCCATTACTGCCGCTTAAGGCCCATCATGTGTGTGTGTGTGTGTGTGTGTGTGTGTGTGTGTGTGTGTGTGTGTGTGTGTGCGCGTGTGCGTGCGTGCGTGTGTGCGTGCGTGGTGTGTGTGTGTGTATCACATTACTTGTTATGTATATGATCAACAAGGGGCACAGATTTTCCACTTGAGAATTGACCCAGCTGAAAAGATGACTGTATCAAAAGCTCGCCATGCTCGCTACATCATCAAGAAATTATATTTAGATATGGCAGACCTACTTTCTTACTTTTACAAAAATATAGTACAGCAGGCTGCAGTAATCAATATAATCTGGGAAGACAGGTCATAAATCTGAGCAAATGTATTTCCCAGAAGGGCAATGAATGCATAAGGTTTCACACAAACATTATTACTATTTGTGCACAGCGTGAAAAAAAAGGGGGGGGAGCATTTTGCACAAGCGCATCACCGACACCCCTGGATATGAAGCCAAATACTTATTATCACAGATTTATAGGGTCGCGTAATAAATGGACGCAATTAAGCCAGGTTTTTGGAGCGACTCGGAGCCGATCAACCTCATTAGAGACGCGCTGAACCGCGGAGAAATTGCGCATACGGACGGCGAGCAGGTAAAATATTTGCCCCGGGGTGCTCGGTGTGTGACAGTCTGGCAGTCGCTGCCCCCAGCCGTCCTTCGGTAACGGATGCATGCAGACAGGTAGGAGAGCGCACACGCACGCCGTCTGTTGGGAATCGGCTCGCACGCGTAAAAATATAGCTCCGGTCCAATTTGCACAAAAAGTGACAGCCCCATCTCCTCACCTTGTGGTCGGAACAAAACGTTGACTACAA
Source organism: Cottoperca gobio (assembly GCF_900634415.1). Classification (NCBI taxonomy): domain Eukaryota; kingdom Metazoa; phylum Chordata; class Actinopteri; order Perciformes; family Bovichtidae; genus Cottoperca; species Cottoperca gobio. The sequence continues at coordinate 18,366,408 of NC_041371.1, forward strand.
CAATGGCAGAAAAAATTATCGATAAGAGAATCAATCAGTATATACAACAGTTATTATGGCGCTGAAATTCCTCCACATACAAGCATGTGAGTGTGCGCCAACGGACAGGTCCTAGTCTCTTTGATTCACGGCTCCCAATTAGGACAAGCCTATGTTCAATGTCGTATAGTGTGAAACTGGCCCCACTGTAATATTTCTTGGCACAGCTAATTTCACATGAAGCTTTAGGGGATATACTTTTATGACGACTAAAATCCTGAAAAACCCTCCGGGGTCTCGCAAATACGCACAGAGTCTTTCCGACAGGAGCATAAACCACATGTATATATTTCACTGAAACAATTGTAGAAAACCCAAAAATTGATATTGAAGTGTTTTAAGTGTCACGTACCGTAATTTCGATTTTAAATGGGAGCTCTGGTGAATGTCAAGCAGCGGTGCCAAAGAGCAGGCGGGCAGAGAGAAACGCAATTCCCAAATATCAAGCGAGGAGAAACTAGGTCTGATCTTCAGTCAGCCTGGCCGCAGTTAGAACAAACCATACACGCTCAATGACAGGGTTATGGTGTCAATTGATGGTGAATTTACCTCTGAATGTCGGATCTCACTGTGATTGTCTCAAGTTTCTTCGTCCGTCGCCCGTTCAGCCCGTCAGCCGGTCACAAAACTGAGTCCAAGAAGGACAAACGCTGTTATCTCCCTCTCCCTCTCGCTTTCTCTCTCCTCCTGTCTCTCTCTCTCTCTCTCTCTCTCTCTCTCTCTCTCTCTCTCTCTCTCTCTCTTCTATTATAACGCGACTCTTGAAAAATCTCCCGGCACGTTTTTGCTGCCTCTAATTTCTCTCTTTTCTCTCTTTTTCCTCTCTTGATGTATTCATCGCCGCTCTCTCTCGGAAGTGATTATTATTGGTATGATGTCCATCATCACTTATAATCACCACTACGTCCTCAACCGCCATCACCATCATCATCATCATCATCATCACCATCATCGTCATGACATCCAGAAATCAATACAGCATAGTATAAATGCGTTAAAGTATCCTGTAGGTATCTCTATCTTTTCCCAATAAGTTACAGTAGCGCTGTCATCTCTTTGTCGACTAATTTGTCGTGTTGGTCTTAGTCGACTAAGATTTCTTTAGCTGATTCATTCATGTTGAATGACTTATTTCCGAGATACTTATGGGCACCTCTCTGGTAAACTTTCAAGTTGTGCTTTTGCATGATTCGTTGTGAAGAAACTCAGTCGCGTTAGTTAACTAAGAAGTTCTTTGGTTGAGGACAGCCCTGGACTACAGTGTCTTTAGTTCATCATTTAAGTACAGCTTTCAATAAGGAACTCTTTATTAGGGTCTGTATTTTGTATGAACTTCTAATGAATATACTGACGCTTTATAGATCAGTTATAAGACATTAATAAGAGAAGACATACTTTACACAGCTTTGGGATGCCAGGCTATTTAGAAATTGAAAGACCTATGAGTTATTTATTAAAACTCATCACTGGGACAGCTGCTAAAGGAAAACAAGTTAAAAAACAATTTCTAATAAAATGAGGGTTTATAAGTTGCAACTAATGCTTTAATTAAAAGTTAATAATCATATACTAATGTGTTAGCCTATAGCTTTATAAGTTATAGGCATTAATAACATGAGGAGCAAGTTAGTACGTTTTTGGTGGCCAGGCTTATTAGAATGGTGAAACCAAAGAGAAATGTAATAAATATGAATAAACACACGTGTTTCTTATCTTCTCGCTGGTGAATAACTAATGTGTTAAATGATTCATTAACATTACTTATGGCATTTCTTACAACTTAAAAACCCTTTATAAAGGTGGACTTATATGAAAGTCATACCGAATGTTATTTATATGTTCATATACTGACCTCTTACTAACACAATTATTTATTATTTTATTATCTGGGAAACCCAAAACGTATAGGCTTATAATATAGCTATAAGGCATCAGTAAAAAGAAATTAACCCTTCATTACGTGTGATTTGTTAGAATCCTTTTAATTCCTGTAGTGACTTTTTGTAGATGTCATTATCAGTCATTGTCAGCTACAGTGAGCTCTTATTATAGTGTCGGGATCTCTTACAGCCTGTTGTCATTATTATATTTCAACAATATTTAAAAGTACAATGTGCTTATTTTCTTTCACTATATTGGTGAACAAATGGAGCAATGTTTTTACGAGTGTGTTTTGTTAGAATCATGTGCACACATGAGGATGAACGAGCATGTGGTTTCACACCATTCAGCTGATTCGGTGGTAATGTGCCAAGAAACGTTGTAATGTGGCAACAATGTCAGTGAAGAAGAAGGTAGCAAGGTACGATTTAAAAAAAACTTTTTTTAAATTGGCTTAACATATGTTTTATGAGGAGGAAGGTGGATTTAACACGATACCTTACGGATACACCGACACATTTAGTGAATGTAAACAGAGCTTTTGTTTGTTGACAAGAAAATTCCACGGGGCATCTTTACCGTACATCTCTCAAAAAAACATTTTTAATTTATTTTTGCAGCGCAGTTGCTGCATACTAATCTTTAAACAATGTGCCTTTTGAATCATTACTGATCTTTTTCAACCGGGGATACCATCATTATCATCACTAAGCCATCTCCTGATTACAGGCCAATGATAACATTATTATACTCATGTTAATCAGACCACCTTAATCATCGTTGAGGTCCTATTTCAAAAAGCCATTACCTCCATCCTTATCACTTAAGAGCAAATTATACCTCGCCATCTTCACAAGCATACCCACACACATGCACACACACACACACACACACACACACACACACACACACACACACACACACACACATTTCATTAGGATGATATATCCTGCTCAGTCATTGCTCATGCTGTAAGTCCCCTATCTTTGGTCTTCAGTGTACTTGTAGATTGACTCCACCAGAAGCCCTTTGAAGAATAGAGAGAGGGAGGGAAGAGGAAGATGTATGTGTGAATAGTAAAAAAAAAAAAAAAAAAGAGCAACTGCTCCTTCTCTATTATAGAAACACAGTAGAACAGGGCCAGCCAGACGACAGAGCATGAAAGGACTGATTTATCCACCAGGGAGAGACTCTGTGTGTGTGTGTGTGTGTGTGTGTGTGTGTGTGTGTGTGTGTGTGTGTGTGTGTGTGTGTGTGTGTGTGTGTGTGTGTGTGTGTGTGTGTGTGTGTGTGTGTGTGTGTGTGTGTGTGAGTGAGGAAGAGAGAAAGATAGAAAAGGAGCAGAGTGCCTGTTTTGCTCTCTTTATTATTGAAAGAGATGCTGTGTGTACATTATTTAATTGAATGTATATGTTCCGGATTCTTCTTCTTCCCCTTCTCTTCCCAGGGCCAGAGAGCACGTCTGCCTGGATGTGCCACACTTTTCTGCAGCCCTGGGAGTCAGTTTTGCCATACATGTGTTTGGCAGGCAAAGGCAGTTGGCAAAGCAGCAGAACCAGGCTGGATGTACTGTATACAACACCAGAAAATACACTTTTAGGCAGTGTGTAAAAAGACAGCTGGTGCCACAACAAGCTAGAGGGTTTATTGTGTCCTCACAACATCACAGGTTCAAATTCAGCTTGCGTGTGAGGCCAGCTCTTTCTTTGCTGTCCCATTTGTATGGTAAACCATGTGTTGTTCCAGTTAAAGGGTCAGTTCACCCAAATTACAAAGAAACGTTTTTTTTCTCACTGACCCCCTCTGATATCGCCATGTAGAGAGTTTGTTGCTCTGTTTTTAAGATGCCCACGTCTGTTTCTACCACCACAATACAATGGATGTGAATGGAATCTAGTTTTTCATTCTCACAGTCATGAAAGATGACATTAAACACAAACATCTCTTCTCCGAAATAGTACTAGATTACAGTATGCTCTGGATAATCCACAGGTCACAGTGAACCATTTTTAATAACCACGCTAGCAATGTAGCCTTAGGGATGGCAATGCTGGTCCATTGGTCCACTACGTTGGTCCAGACTGGAATAACTATTGGATGGATTGCCATCATTCTTTTTCATTCATGATCGCCAGAGGATGAATCCCAATGACTTTAGTCATCATCTGTCTTTTCTTCTAGCGCTACCATGAGATTGACATTTTGTGATTCAGAGTGAAATATGTATTGGATGGATTGCCATGATATGTGCTACAGATACTCAAGGTCCCATATCCAAAGGCTTAGTCCTTGCCCACAACAGCCACTGGTTCGAGTCCGACCTGTTGCGTTTGCTGTATGTCATTCCCTCTCTCTTCCCCTTTCACAATATGCACTTCTCTATCATAAAGGCATGAAAAGCCCAAAAATATAACTTAAAAAAAAAGAAATGATCCCCTGACTTTTCCTCTGGAGCCACCAGCGGGTAAAAGTGTTCACTTTCAATTCAGTGAAATATCTTGACCTGATTGATTGGTCCAACATTTTGTACAGTCATTCATGTCAATGGTGATCCCATGACTTTCAATCTACCGCCATCAGTCAAAGATTTCATTTGTTCAATAATTGGTTTATGACCAAATACCGGCCAAACTAATGACATTCCCATCAGCCTCAGCTGTACTTTGTGTTTAGAGCTATTGGCAAATGATAGCATGCTAGCAGGCTTAACTAAGACTGTGACAATGGTAAACGTGAAACCTGCTAAACATCCACATGTTAGCATACTCATGTTAGCATCTAGGTCTAAGAAAAACTCCTAGTCTTATTGGAACTACTTTCAACTGAAGAAATGGTTCCTAGGTCTGTGGATATACAGGAAAATATGTCATTGTCTCAACTAGAATACTGAATGTATAGTATACACAACGTTATCTTTGTTTGGTCTTTTTGTCTGTTCTGCCAATCAGGTTGTTAAAATATGTTTACATTGGAGTAGTTTAAATGTCTGTACGTACGGTTTTCCTTCCTCTCTTAGATTATCTCTGATGATACGTAATAATAGGCTGGTCTTATATCTTATAATTCCTCATTACTTGTGTACCAAAGTGATTTACCATAGGAAAGACCTACGAGCGAATGTAAAAGCTTTGCATGAACTGGGAGTGGTATAAATCCTTTCTGTGTAAATCGGTGTTAGGGTAACAGAACTGATATTTATTTAAACGATAGTATCAGAGATAATTATTTAGTTGTTTTTACTCAGAACAGCTATCGGTTGAAGCTGGCGTGCAGTTGGAATCTCAATTGCGCTGTTTTCTGTGTAACTCTGCCCACAGTTTAATGCTAAGCTTTAACTCCCTAGGGATCTAAAACAAGCATGAAAATCAAACAAACTTTTACACATACGTTCATGTACAAACACACATGCACACTTGATTTATCGAGTGCCCTCTTTATCCTTTGACTGATTCCAGGCATTTTATTTTTGTGCATGCCAGCGAGTCTGTATATGTACCATATATTTGTGCAGGCTAACAGCGTGTGTGTTTTGAAGGCCATTGTCGTGTGCTTGGAAGTGGGGAGGAGGGGGCGCTCCCTGCAGCAAATACGAAGCTTAGATCCTAGTATATCTTCCAGTCATCTATCAGTACATAAGATCCACAGGGGACAGAGTGACAGGCAGTGCTGGCATACACACAGGATAGGCCTATATAGAAAGCCGCCGATGATACGTAGAATGACTACGGAAGCATCAGATTGGCAAGCAGGTGGGCAAATAGATAGAAAGTGTGCTCACTGCAATAGGAACATGCAGATTCTTCTTCATGGATATAGACGGACACAAGGACAGATAGGCAGAGTGACAGATAGCATGAGGATAACAGACGGCTGGACAGATGCATGATGGTATTCCAGATCTACGTGAGACACTGGCTAGGTATAGCATTTAATAGCATGGCATTCAGACAGACACAGACAGCTGCCGCACGTTTTAGTTTTAGTCCGAGTCGAGCAGAGACAGACAGATGCCCTTCTTTCGGCTGGAGACATGCCTCACCTCTGCACACACACACACACCACACACACACATACACACATACACACATGCACACACACACACACACACACACACACACACACACACACACACACACACACACACACACACACACAAACACACACTGCTCCGCTCATCCTCCTCCCTTCTCCACCTGTCTGCTCCTTGCTGTCAGAGAGCCAGACAGGAGGTGATGTTTTTTCCCTCAGGCACTGTCATCTTCTCTTTTTCTCCCCTCCTCGCTCATGTTTCTTCTCGATTCCTTTACTTTTCCCTCCTTTCCTTTCCTTTTTTATTCCTTCATTTCTATTTGTGTGGCATTTGCCATTTAGAGAGCTGCTTCCCTCAAAAGAATACCATGGACAGACAGCAGACAGTGGATTGTATATTTGTGTGTCTGTTGGTGGCGTTAGTCCAGGTATGGATATGACGAGGGCTTTGTGCCAGAGAGGGTGCACGAGTGATTGTCTGAATGCCAATGACCATATATGGATGCATTGTTATTTGGCTTTCCTCTCTGCCTCCTTTTGTCTCTGTCACTCATCCAACTGGCAGAGAATTTAGCTAATTATATCAGCCTTTAAACGGCTGTTGACGATCAGAGAAAGAGAGAAGATATGGATTGAGAAAAGAGGAAGGGGAGAAGGAGGTGTAGGTGAAAAATCTGGACCATCATCCTTCACACGTTCATAGAACAGCATCACTGTGTATCTAATATGGCAGGTTTCATCAGTCCAGCTGGTCACATTTGATATAGCATAATTGCTAGCATGGCTGCTTTCATCTATAAAATGGAAAAAAACTGTATTGGTTGGAGCTGACGTAAAATCTTACCAGCAATACTTGTCATGTAAACCAGTGGTAGCAACATTCATGAAGCTCCAACAAAGAAAGTAATACAGGATCACAGATTAATAAAGCATCGTTTAGTGTGTTTGTGTGTGTGATGATAATTTAATGAGAGCAAAATTGTATAAAGTGTGTTTAATTGGCACATTCATTTATTATATGTAGACTTCTATTAATTTAATATTTTGATGTATTATTCTGTTGGATAATTTACTTCTTACTTAATTAACAGTTAATCCTGTGGTTAAAAAAATCCCACAATGTTCTGACTCTGTACAGTTGTATTGTATTGTATATTATTTGTATTGTATTTGTATTTGTATTTGTATTTGTATTTGTATTGTATTTATATTTGTATAGTATTGTATTGAATTTGTATTTGTATTTGTATTGTATTTGTATTGTATTTATATTTGTATAGTATTGTATTTGTATTTGTATTTGTATTCTATTGTATTTGTATTGTATAGTATTTGTATTGTATTTATATTTGTATAGTATTGTATTTGTATTTGTATTTGTATTTTATTGTATTGTATTGTATTGTATTTATATTTGTATTGTATAGTATTGTATTGTATTTATATTTGTATTGTATTTGTATTGTATAGTATTGTATAGTATTGTATTGTATTGTATTTGTATTTGCATTTGCATTTTATTGTATTGTATTTATATTTATATTTATATTTATATTTATATTTATATTTATATTTATATTTATATTTATATTTATATTTATATTTATATTTATATTGTATTGTATTTGTATTTGTATGTTATAGTATTGTAATTATTATATTATATATATATTTGTATTGTATTGTATTTGTATTGTATTTGTATTGTATTGTATTTGTATTGTATTTGTATTGTATTGTATTTGTATTGTATTTGTATTGTATTTATATTTGTATAGTATTGTATTTGTATTTGTATTTTATTTTATTGTATTTATATTTATATTTATATTTATATTTATATTTATATTTATATTTATATTTATATTTGTATTGTATTGTATTTGTATTTGTATATTATAGTATTGTAATGTATTATATTATATATATATTTGTATTGTATAGTACTGTATTGTATTTATATTGTATATCATATTTTAGTATTGTATTAGACTGTATTGTACAATTGTCTTGTAGAGTATTTTGCAAACCAGTCTCACCCACACTACTCCTACGCAGCACTTAAAATAAGATTTATTTATTATCAGGATGAGTTGGGAAAATGTGCTGTGAGTCAATTAAACAAGACCTTGTTTGGATTTATATTACCTCACAACCCATAGGTGAAGTCCCAATAAACTTAAAGTACAGCGTCTGGGAATGCTTGCTCAGAACAATTTTAGTATGGTAGTGAACATCTGTTGAGACAGAACTTACATGACCCCTTTTTCGTCTGAGCTGCAAGAAGCACAGATGTAAGTCTTTTTTGCTTCACACCATAAACTGCACAAAAGTACCTCTCTTTTATAATGATATCTCGAAAAATCATGCTTTGTATGATAATGAAACAAAAAAAACGGTAACAAAGACATTATATGTCAACATTAAAGTTGTTTTTAGAGGTCTGGGAAGATAAATGTGCCGCATATTGTATTAAAGTGTGTATGCATCTGTGTATCACTTTACACTAGCTTCGTACCTCGCAGTAATAGCCCAGTGCCTATAACTTGTTTGCTCAGCAAAACATTATAATCTTCATTAAAGAAAAACACACACACACACACACACACACACACACACACACACACACACACACACACACACACACACACACACACACTTATCTGAATCAGACAGTAGAAAAATCATCAGTGCCAAAAATGAATCACATCTGGTCACTGTATTAACATTATGTTGATGTTAAAGCAGGACAACAATCACTTACTCGGTCAATACGTTAAATAAATAATTGCTAGATGAATATTAGCAGTGTCAGTGAGCATATTTAATTGAAGTGTGCCTGCGAGAGCAAACATGCCCATGCACCCAGATGCTAGCTGCCTAACAGCTGGATCTCAAATGCAAAATAAACAAGAAAAGTCAAACTGAGCCTACAAGCAGAAGATGTTGTCAACATCAGCAGCGGCTCCAACAGAGCACAAAAAGCAGGTAAAACACCCCGGCCGCCGGCTAAATCAGCCTAATTTAAGCCGCTGCAGCAAGTGTGACATTTTGCAACACCTTCAGGGCTACAGAGCGCTCTCCTAACTCGCCCTGTAAGTTGATTTTATGGCAGGTTAAATTGCCTCTTTCATCGATCATGCATGGAATGAATCTAATCCATCAAAATCCGTCTTTAATCTTAATCTCATGAATTGAATGTGGCAACAATTTATTGTGTGCAGCCTGGACTGAAATTGAATGAGAAAAAGTGTGTATTCGCTCCGGGGATGTATCAGAGACCCTGCCGGCTGAGTTCATGTGTTTTTCTGTCTCTATTCATTTCTAATTATTGCCTCTGATCAATTTTACATTAAATCAGTTCATCATCACATCAGTTCAGACAAGCTATGTTTCAAGGTTGTTCAATTTTCTACGGAAGCAAACTGAGTAAGTGACATTTTAAAAGCGTTAAGTAGTGTGAAACAACTGCTGGCGTCAAGTATGGAGTGTTCCTAAGGCCTGTTGCTAGGCACATTTCATGCACATCATGGTGAGATGATGCTACATGTCATAATATCTATTCTACTCCACCCTGAAGCATGTCCAGCATATACTCCAGGATCTGCTCACCTTTCTTTACTCCAAGGTCCCTCGGTGAGTCAATTAATCTGCACTTGATCATCAGATACTTACTTTGCTATTTTGTTAGTAGGTTGACAAGGGTTGTTGGAAACATAAGCTGCTCTATCACAGATAATTATGGTACAATCCAGAAACCTCCTTTTAAAACTGGCCTTATCCATTACCATCTCAGGGGTCATTGCAACTGAGTTTTCAGAGATTGAATACACTCTTCTGGTCTCATTCTCTGCTGTCAAATATGCTCTACACTCTGGCATACCTTCAATTCTTGGTTGCTGGACTTGGAAGGCCACCTGTCCTGCGTCTTCCAGCAGCTCCAGGCCAGTGGCTGTCATGCCAGCTTCTATTGCCTCTGTGCCGGCCAGCTCACAACCAGCTCCCATGTTGAGAAAGGCTTCACAGCCTGGCCTTTAAAGACTGCTGCCCAAACAACAGGAGAGGTTCCCTGTCAGAGGAGTCTGAGCCTGTGGAGATGCAGCTGCAGGTTACAGTGAAGACGGTCCCCCTTTGTTCACTTTATTTAAAGGTGCAACGTGCAACAATAAATCTGGGAGTTAAATATAGAGTATTCTGTGTTGCAAGCAGAAATAAACAAGCAGCCGCTGATTTCTCTTTTTAACTGTTTCTCTAAAGCTTTTGCCAACAATCATGTCCTGGAGATCCTGCAGAATTTGCTACATGTTGAAATAAAGTCAGTCAACAAATGTAAAGTTTAATATAGACTTAAACTTTTCAATGATCGATCCTAAAACCACCAAAACCTGGTTTACAGGGTTTTTTGGATGAAAAAAGAAGAGCAAAATCCATAAACCTCTGCTCCATTAAATCATTTCGGTTACGTTCTGCATCATGTTTCAGATCTATATTAATAGCGGGGCTGTATTTGTAATATGATCACAATTCAAGAAATCACGATTCCACATTTGTTGATTCATAATCCTAAATGTGTTTATCCTGAAGAGCAGTGCTGGCAAGTGTCTTCTGACACAAAATAATATATAGCTGTTTCAAGTGGCTACACTTAACGGTGTGTCAAAAAGTCTGCTGTCATAGAAAAGAGGAGACATAATAATCTTTTAAAGGGGATAAGAGCAGGCACACTTTCGTAGTCTTTTCTCATTGGTACAAAGTGACAGGTATTGTGTAAAGAATTTAAAAAAAAAAAGCTTTGCAGCCTACATTCGCACACCAAGCACTGCTTGTCGGTTTCAGAAAGTTACAGAAATGGTCGGACTCTGCTCTTGTAGATGCTGTTGGATGATCCGACAAGCACTTCGCCTGAGGCACACTGACACCTTAACAGCTATCATGTGAAGGTTGGACAAAAGTGGTGCATCATTGTGATTTTGTCTCCCCGAGCCTTTGTCCAAAAAAACCCCCAAAAAATAAAATATCAGACTTGTGTTTTGACACTTGAGTAACATCCACATTCACATACTACCTTCATCTGTTGGAGGGGGCAATTGCTGACCATGATGAATCCAATCTTCTGTGCCTCAGTGTCGATAAAACGGTGTGCTCAGTTTGACTGTGCACGGCCCTTTGCAGCAATACAAAGAAAAAAGAAAGACAAAAAAAAGAAAAAGAATGCAACACAAAAATCAGCCAGCGTTTGTCTTAATTAATGACTTCATTTGTCTCTAATTATTAAATGACCCTACATAATCGTAACTATTAACTTTTGCATTACCATTACAACTGCGATTATATACAGTATGAGGTTGGAATGCCAAATTAAAATGCGTCTAAAGTCTAGAGTTAGTGAAGGGAATGTAGTTTCGTATATTTCTGAGGTTTTTAAAGTTGAGGTGGGCCTCCCCAGGGGGCTGCAAACTGTTTCAGGGAAGGCTCAGCGAATGGAAGGGAAGAAATATTTAATAATATTTAATGAAAGAGATAGTTCAGAGATACAGTAGTCTGGGGGAATTTTACTGTTTCTCCCACTTTCCCAAAGTCTGAAACTAACAAATGCCTGAGGACCAAGCGGCATCCTCCGGGTCTGAAAAGTGAAGCCAATGCAAAAGTGCATTACACTTGCATTCTCTCTACATGGAGTGGCTCCAAAAAGAGTTGATTTAGAATTGATTCATTACTTCAAGTTTATGGTCTTGAACCTCTTATACAGAGCCTATTTTTGTTTTTTATGTATTTGATATAGTCTGAGGAAACAGCAATATTAATCTATCTTGACTTAATTGAACATTGAAAGGAGCCAGTTGAGGTGGTTCGGGCATCTAGTAAGGAGCCACCTGGGCGTCGCCCTAGGGAGGTGTTCCAGGCACGTCCAGCTGGGAGGAGACCCCGGGGAAGACCCAGGACTCGGTGGAGAGATTATATCTCCTCACTGGGAACGCCTCGGGATCCCCCAGTCGGAGCTGGCGGATGTGGCCCGGAGAAGGGAAGATTGGGGTTCCTTACTGGAGCTGCTGCCCCCGCGACCCGATCCCGGATAAACGTTAGACGATGGATGGATGGATGGATGGATGGATGGACTTAATTGTTGAGTGTCAATGGGATCAAATAACATAATCATGATCTCATAGGCATCCATGAATTGAAGGAAACTAAGCAAGTAAATAAGCGAGGGATGAAGCCGCCTTTTCCCTAGCTTTGTCTGAGGGGAGGCCTACAGTCTCAAACCCTGGGACATTAGACATTTCCTTGTTATCTCAAATGTACATCATTAAAACATGTATTTTCCTAGTTCTGGTTCTGCATGAGGGTCTGATAAATACATTATAAACTTAAAGAAAAAACAAGTCAAGCCAATACCTTTACAGAGACTCTTTGATGCACAATAAATAAATGAACAGTTCCTCAGAATTTCAAACCAAATTTTGTGGAATTGTCTCACTATGCATTGTTAATGTGTGACATGTCTGGATATGTATCCACTGTCTGAAAATGTGTGCTTTGAATATGAGTGCGTGTGTGCATGTGGTGTCATCTTTCATCTTCCAGAATACAGGCTCAATGTCAAGCTACCAGCTGATAGATGGCTTTTGTGCTTTTCCCCTTTTCTAGTCTCCGTTCCCCGAGTAAAGATTCTGCATCAGTCTGTCCCTGGAGGTAAACGACCACACTGGAATACCAAGACAACAAAGAGTCCACACACCTGCACAAACATCAGAATTATAATATGAGGGAGGAAAAAGAAAAGAAAGTTGCAATACATCCACACTCTCGCTTGGGACGAGCGTGCAAGACATTACGTGCTCGTGAACAACAAACACAACAAGAGCCCAGTGAGTGATAATCACAATAATGATGATAATCAGTGACCATCCAAACAGAGAGAAAATAAAGTTTGATCAAACTACATACTGGTTCATTTTTCCTCCAACAAGCACACAAAGAGAATTGAGCTGGCAGTGGCTGAGCAGCTAACAATGACAAATTGTCCATACCTGCGATCATATTAACAATAATTATTGCATTAGTGTATTCCATACAGAGGAAAGTGGACTCCGTGAGACGCATTCAAAGTTGTCCCGCCGAAGGTAGAATGTGAAAGTGGAATCTTTGTCATTCCTGTGTGTCAAGTCGTTTCCCATCATGTCCGCTTTCTCTTTCATCAGGGGTCGGTATTGTTTCAGTACTGCTCCATCTGATGGAGTGTAATTTACAGGTGGAGCCAGGCTTCCTGCCATCCACAATAAATTGGTCTCCATTTTCTGACATCTAGGCTTTTGGAAGTATGATTTCTTTGATCTTTTCCGCCCTACCAGACGTTTTCTGGTATTCCATTTTACATCATCACCCGCTCTACCTCCGTCGCTCTCTTTCTTTTTGTCCTGTCTATCTCTCTGTCTCATCAAACTATCTGCCTCCATTATTATTTTTCCCCCCACAATCCTGTCACTTATCTTTTCTTTATCGCTTGTCTTACTTATCTCCCGGTTTCATCTTCTTTTACTTTTCCCTCGTTCTGTGTCCCTGTCATTAGCTGTAACATAGCATTTCATGTCTTTGGTTGCATTTTAGTAACCACCACAAGCTTTGTGTGTTTTTTGTACTCACTGCGTATGTGTGTTTCTGCGTGTGCATTTATTTTTAGACATATACAGTCTGTATATAAAGGCATGTACATCTTAGTGTTTGGGTGCTGACTTGGGAAAGAGTTGTGAAACTGTATCTTAATCTGTAACTACAGGTTTTTTCTGAGGTGGTTGGTTTCTGGGGTAGGAGATATGCGTGTTATGATTAATACATAGTAAAGAGAGGAAAAGGCTGCACACTCCACTGATTGATCCTTGAATGGTTTAGAGCAGATGTGATGACAAACTCAATTTCACTGAGGGCCACACTGGGAAATGAGAATCACATTAAGGGCCAGACATATTAAGTTTGTTGACAGTCTTTTATTTAAATCAAAGAAAAAAAAGGAAATATATATCTTTGATTATATTGTGTCAAGTCCCATATAGTCTCCTAACATACAATTTGGCCCACATAAAGCCCCAAAAGGTTGCTTAGCCGTCATAGCATTTAGTCAAGCAAAATAATGCATTTTGAATAAATAAACAACCTGTTTCACAACCTGAATATGACAAAGCCATGCTTGTGTCGGATATTTAATAAAAAATAAATAAAAAGCCTTCTTGCATGCAATCGTCTGCACATAAAACCCTGAAAATTGAGAAATAAACTTTGCAGGCAAGCAGAACTCACATGAAGCCTATTCACAGACGTAAATATGATACATCATATCGTCATTGTTGGCATGATATTTAGTCACATAGATTGGCTTATTTCCAGCCACCTGACATCTTTTCTTTGAATTAAGTTCAGTAATTCTTCTTCAGCTACAACTGGGCGGCCCAACATTTATAGGGAACCTGAATTGCAAATTAAAGATTTACGAGGGGCCGCGTTTCACACATGTGGTTTAGAGCATAGTTCTTAATTTTTCACACACTGTAAATGCCCCATAGGCAGGAATGAAAAAGTATAACAGACTTACTTTCACAGCTCTCTCAGTGGATTAAGTGTGACGAGTGACAGCACAACAAACACCTGACTTGACTGAGTTTAAATTCATATTCATATTGTCATTTCTATATCTTATTAATACATATTTCTGTGTTTGCCATATTAACTTGTAGACTTGTCCTGCAGATTTCTTGTCAACAGACAGACTGGAGTATGTTTTACCTAATCGCCCTCTAAAAACAGAGCAGTTATCCTGTCACAGCATGCGGTCAGTGAGGATTAGTCTGCTGCAGGTTGCTCATTGAAAATATAGTTAAACATGCAGGCTGCTGTCCCTACATAAAGATGTGTACAGCCTGTTAATAAGTGCACGATTGTTCCCCGCAGGCTCTAACGTTACATAATACTAGTGCAGTGCCCTTTCAAAACTGCATTGTGCTTCCTTGGGTCCTCAGGTCACCACCATTAAGCTAAAGACGGACTAGCGTTCCACGTGTTGACGTTTAGTAGTCTTATTTAGCTACTTATAAGCAACCGCCTTTTTTGAAGACACATAAAATCTTCAAATTAACAAATTATTTACTGACTTATTTTAAGTCAAGGAAAATAACATTAAAATATCTTAACCTTATTTCAGGCATTTAACCAAAAACCCATTTTTAAAAAAGCCCATTGACTTTGAGATGAGGGAACCAGAAGTGCTAAAATGCTAACTCATTTCCAGTTTTAGGACTCATTCCAGCACCACTCTATCGGGGTGTCCTCTCAATACACTACAGAGTGTGTACTTAATTTATGACATAAATGTTCACTTACCAAGTTGTTTCGGGGGAAACATTGCAACAATGCTAACGTTAGCTTCTGTTAGCTGTTTCCAGCAGGCTACACCTGTTTCTGCTTGTTAGAGCAGTTTTGTGTCCATTTTGTGTAAGTAATTCATCATACATGCAACCAACCATCACGATGACAGAACAGACTGTCACAACATTACTCATTAAATTGGAGACTTCTCACATTTGTAAGAATGAAGTGCAAAAATACCATTTTAATTATTATTAGCCTACCGGTACTCATTTATTTGGTACATAATCTATTTTTGGCCAATGAGTCAGCAGTGGTGGCCTGAGTCAGTGTATCCAATGCGTGTATGTTCCTGAGCAGAAGGTCCGGGCCGCTGCTCTGATGTCTTCAATCTGCAGGTTGCCATAGCTCTGTGGATGAGGCAGACTTGATGGCCAGATGGAGCAGCAATTATTCTCACTTCTGCTGGTCAGTTCCATTTAATATTACACAAGTCAAAATGTAAATTTTGGCTTCAATTCCCATGAAAAATACATCTAACATCGAAAGTATGAGTGTTGCTGTTAGACAGCATACCTGAGAAGTATGACACCTCAACGGCTCTCCATCCTGCCACATTCACTCTGTCTCAACATTTAGGTTTTGTTATCTTTCATTCCAGACATTAACAAATTGAAATAGATTAGTTTAGAGTTCCAGTCATGGTTGTGTGATGATTCAGATATATTCAAGTGATAGAGAGCCCTCACTGGTGCGCGCAGGTTGAAGGTTTTTTGTAAGTCACGTTCCCTCTGTGTGTGTCTGTAGCCTAATCCGAGCTTCTCTGTGTTTTATTTACGTAACCGGTCCCGCCGTGGGTGGTACAGCAGGTTATAATAAGTATGTGAATTAACAAGCAACATAGCTATTCAAACCCTTTTGCAATTATAGAGCTAATATACTTGTGATTGCCCATCTTGTTTTCAGTAACAATACAGCCTCTTTAGCATAAAGCTACATTAGCCTTAGCTCACCACGGCCAACGACTGTCTATGGATTTTTTGAAAGAAGAAATAACAAAATCTAATTCACAGTACATGGTGCTATAATGTGGGTGGCTTACTATAATGTGCGGCTTTGTTTGTGAGCTCCATGTCTTGTAAGTAGGATAAATAGTGCTAGTGCATTTGCTGGGGACTATTTTCAGCCATGTATTAATACATTTGGTGCTCTACTGAGTGGTTCTGGCAGCAGGACGGTGTATGTGGGATTGACTCAAAAATAAACAGCGTGCGTGTTCATGGTAATGTAAAACATTTTACCCAGTGCAACAGTGTGGCTTACTGATATCTTTAATAGTTTTTGGTAGGAAGTTGTTGAACTAATTAGCAAAGTAACGTCATTAGTTTGTCAATGACAAATAATGAGTCGTTCATTACATTTTTCCGAGTGAGATATATTATGTGTGTATTCATTTTGAAAGCAAATCTTGTGTTTGTCTACGGTCCTAATTAATGTGTGTGTGTGTGTGTGTGTGTGTGTGTGTGTGTGTGTGTGTGTGTGTATGACATAAGTGTATTCAACAGCGTGCCAGAGTAACTCAACTGCACTGCTGGCACCTGAGCCTCGGCTGACCAACTCTGCTGCACACATAAACAGTCCCACGCAAACACAACACACTCACTCCTACTCCATTCACACAAACATGGATATTTCCCATGAAACTGCCCTCCCTCCCTCCCTCCCTCCCCTCTCCCCTCTCCACACATCCCTCCAACTCTCTCTCTCTCTCTCTCTCTCTCTCTCTCGCTCTCTCTCTCTCTCTCTCCAGCACACCCTCCCCTTCTTTTCATCTCCCTTGCTTTTCCTCCATCCACCAGATGGCTGACCCATCTGCTCCCCCTCTTTCCCTCACTCTCCACCTCAGTCTCTGTCTCCCTCCCTCACTGCTTCGCGCTTCATGTGGTCGAGATCCAAGTTGTGTACACCCAGGACCCTCAGTTCCCTCAGACACTGTGCGTTCACGGGGGTGACTCGCTCCCCTCTTGCACTGATTACGTGTTTGTGCGCATCTGTTTGGTTGCCTAGATTTTGAAGCCATTTCTGACGACAGCTCTTCTTGAAACTTGTGTTTCCTTGTGTGGGTGCGTTTGTGCACACATCTGCTTAGGTAGCCAAATTTGCCTGCATGTGTATGCAGCACACCCACCATCTGTTGGTGTATTTCTTCTTTTAAGGGGGTGTTCATCTGATTATAGACTAAAATGTGTTTTGCTTGAGTATAAAGAGTACATGCTTTATCTCTATGCAGCTATGCCCATCTTTGCATGGCCATCAAATAAATGTGTAATGTTTAATATAGCCTATGGCCAAATTTTACATTTAACATTTAAAAATGAACTAACATTATCAACAGAATGAAAAGAGATTAGAGTATGGTATTGTGTTGCCGAGATATCTACTGAAATGAGCGTGCTAACTGACAGTTCTGCTCCGTCCAGTCTGTAATACCACTTGTTCCTCGAGAGACAATAGTGACTGTCTGTAGGGCCAGTCTGCCCTCAGTCCATAGAAAGAAGAGATAGAGCTGCCCCGACTGGATTGTCAATAATATATCTCTGGCTTGTGTATGTTTTGAAAGTTTGTTTATTGGATTAAATCCAAAGTGGCAAAAATGAGAAAAACGACTCGCTGGGAGTGAAGCATGCGGTGGCTCCGGCAGACGGACCTTCAGTTAGCAGGAAGTTCAAATTCAGCCAAAGCCAACTTCAGCTCTTGGTATGTTCCCAGAGTCCCTGCTGGATCGTCAAACTTTTGTTAAACTGTTAATTTTTCAAATGACTTTAAAGGAAAATTCAGTTTTCAGGGTTTAATGTAGTGGTGTAACGGACCCCAGTTGATCTGTGATCCTTACAGATCCCCCCCACAGTTGGGAATGTATATGAACCGCGGATTAATTACACAACCGTCATAATGTGAAAGAAAGTTCTAATGCTAATCCTTATCGGCCAATAGTCTGTAAAAGTATGCAATCGGGAGATCGACACCAATCCCTGATAATGCTACATTGTGAACAACAAATCTGTTGAAATCGTCAGGAAATGTTCCATTGAGAAACATTGTGATGCGTTCATACTCTCTTCATTCAAAATTAGTATCATGATGTGTTCAAATGTGATCTTGTAAAAGTAGATTTTGGCGAGAAACTTAATAAATGCAGTTGTTTGAAGGAGATGTTTTCATAGCAATATAAAATAGATATTAGATTAGAATTATTACATAAAACTCCAAATGCCAAGAATTATTTTTAAAATAACCACTACAGATGAAAAAAACAAAGTAAAAAGATAACATTTAGATTTTTTGACCGTTTACAGACTTCGGGGTGGATGAAAATAATTTCCGGGATGGTGGTGAAAAGAGTTTGGAGTCTTGTATACCAGCTTGCTTTTTTTTTGCTGACCTGAAAAATAATCAGAAATAAAATTGTACTTGAACGTATTCCAATAACAACAAAGTCTAAAGTTAATTGTCATGTTCTATGTGTTTTGGCCTTTCGTCCAAATCCAAAAGGTGTTTTTGGTCACTGAAAACGGAGCTTCTTTTGTGAATCTTCGGGGGGGGGGGGGGGGTTGTGTGTGTGTGCGTGTGTGTGTGTGTGTGTGTGTGTGTGTGTGTGTGTGTGTGTGTGTGTGTGTCAACCTGCCCACTGGCTTTGACAGCGGGTTCAATTGCATTTTCATCTGGACGGAGATTCTTTTTTAAACTGTGCTTGTGTGGATGGGATTCTTTTTGTACGCGAAGTAGGATAAAATCCCATCCACAAAAATACCTGTGTATGTGTGGATTCTTAGGTAAAACCTAAAATGAGTGTACTAAAGCGTCTGTTGGCGCACAAGTACGCAAAGTAAGTAGATCAAGATTGAACTACAAAATCAGACCGTAAAACTGTGATGGAGGTTTAAAACAGACAATTTAGGTAATACTGTAATAGTCTGGCTTTAATTTATCCTAGTTACAAATGTATTCATACCAATTAGAACAAACAAAATAAGAAAACAAGATCTACAATATTTCCTTTACAGCTTCCTCATAAAAGGGACAAAGAGCATTGTGCTGCTGCCTTGAACGCTTGCTGGTAGCTCCACCTGCTTCTGTGTGTCTCAAATCACCTTGACCTTGCCTTTACAGATAGCTAATACCCTGCTGAGAGACGTTTGACTGACAGTTTGTCATGCGGCATCCTTACACAAACACCGAGATTGATGCGCAAAGATGCAGACACACCTATCCTAAGACCACATGTGGATGGGCAGGCACAAACACATGTATGCACACACACACAAGCCATGAGAGAAATCCAAGTGCAGAGGGATATAAACAGAACAAGCCTGGGGAGGGTAGTGATTGCTTTAGACACATGTGGCAAGAGTCAAATGGGAGAATAACAGAGAGGGAAAAATGGCAAATCGGAGTCTGACAGGCATGCTGGACAATCCCGCAGATAGACGGACAGGCTGACTGATATTTTGTTATGCAAGCCCCTGCTGCCTTACCCTGACGTGAATATCTAAGCAGAAGCACGGAAACAGCTTAAAACTGACAAAACAAACAGAATTTTGACATTTACAAAAAACACATACACCTACATAACCCTCGCCAGCACAAAGCCTGTGTGTTTCAGGAGCAGAGACAGTGATATTTGGTTTGGAGAGGGAAGAATGTGATCACAGTCTCCTGAAGAAGAAAAGAGAGAATAGAGAGTGCAGTGACGGGACAATTCTTCAGACATTCTGCTTGTTCAAATATTCAATAAAAGGCCAGAAAACAATTTGAAATACATGCATAGGATAAGAATCATCCACTGCCTGTGCATCTGGTACACACTCTCAGGCTCTGTATGTGTGTGCATGCGTGTCTCAGCTGGTATTAGGTACACACCTGGCAGAAGACGTCTGCGCCTGGAGACCTCAGGTGTTGTAAGACAATGCAGAGGATATAGAAAAGGAGGGAGTAAAACAAGGAGGTCACAGGGGTTGATGCGGACAGCAGGCCAACTGTATTCAGGTGGAAGACCATCAGAAACACGAGTCCCCCGACGCACATTATGAAACCACACGGATAACACAATAGGGAACGGCGGCCTTGATGCCGTCCACTTGTACGCACGCAGCATGCACAGATGCTACCCTGCGCGTGCACACACTTCACAGAACTTCCCCCAGATATTAACAAATTAGAGAAACCCCCACAGGCGAAGACAAGTGAGCAAAATGCATCCCACATGTTAACAACCATAATAATGCTCGACAGTGTATGCCGCAGTTGCCATCAACTTCTCTCCGTTGCCTCAGCTAGTGCCTGGAGTCTTGGCAGCAGGCAGCGGGAGGAAAGAGGAATATGAGAGGAGCAGTTGGGTTATGCAGCTTCACATGCCGGTCAGACCTTCTGCCCTCTCATGTCATCTGCTGCTTTAACCCTTCATTAATCCCACACAGTGCGTTTTAACCCCTCGTCGTCTGCGCCTGGTGAGCGTCGCATAAGCACTCTCCTGAAATTCCCCACAGAGGCCATCAGAACCAATTAAGCGAGATGAAAGCCTACGCCGCCGCCAGATCACAGGCGGAGAGGAGTGATTATCAAGACTCAGGTGAGCAGCGAAACAAGCAAACTAACTAATTTACTTTAGGGCTGCAAATCATTGTGATATCATTTGCAGAGTGAGAAGGGGGACATACGAGGAGAAATAGAGTGAGTCAGGAGCTTCTTCAAGGGCTTTTCTTCTTCTTGGTTTATCGTAGAGCTTTCATTTATTGAAGAGAATAAGACCGGGTACAATAACAAGCAAAAGGTTAAGATAAAGAGTGAGTGTATTAAAGGGTTTATATCTGTTTTGACGATGGTTAATGTCAGAACTACACAAACAGAAGTGTTTGTACACTCGAGTGAGAAATACACATCAATGTTTTATGTTCTGGGACAGCGGCACCGCAGTTTACAGTGGAAGAGACACTGTATAAATACACCTGAACAGTTTAACAAGGTTGTGTTGAAGAACAACAATGCGTGGCAGCAGTGAGATGCTGTAGTAAATATCCACAACAAGCGTCGGCACTGGAAGACCCTCCCAAAGCAATAAGAAACCCCACTCCTGAATAGTTAGATGAAGGGTATTGTAGTAACAAGCACTATAGGGATTACAGGCAAAGACGAAGCAAAGACTAGGCTTACTCTGATATGTTTTAACAAGAGAAAAAATGGAAGAAAAGAGCAGAGCTGGCTTGGAGAAAACACTGCACAGCATCTGCAAAAATACACAATTACATACTCTCAGAAACTATTTAAAACTATTGACATGCTAATTGTTAATTAGTGAAAAAATATTGCCAGAGTGAAAGTTTTTGCTTTCAAGAAACATCAGAGACATGACCAGTCTTTAAAGCTACCGTAGGTCTCTGCTGCACTGCGGTCTATTGAGGCCACTGTGGTGGAGTAATTGGTATCTCTGCATCTTCTGTGATGGATTTCTACCTGTATGTCAGTGTAAAGTGGAAGTGCATTCTGTGGAACCGACACCCGAATCAGATGTTTACCTTTGATGTCACACATAGCTGCTGTGTCTAGGTTTGCCCACTTGTCAACAGAAACAAGAAGAAGTCACCAGTACAACAAACAGACAGGCCTTTTTTTCCACAGCGTTTTGACGCAGGAGAAGAGCAGGTGGAACTAATCACATTAATAATGGCTCTGCCCCATTGAAGGGTCCCAGTGAGCCACTGGCAGGGAGTCAGCATGCACAATATCAGGACACTGGACACACACACCTGAATGGAATGCAGCTATTACAAATGTTGAGTAACACCTGTGTTTTCCCTGCTGTGACATGTCAAAAATATCTGCCCTGACAAAAGGCCTTCAGACCCCTCTCAGCGTGGACATTAATGACAGCTGCATGCCGTTAATGTGATTGGATATTGTGCATGCTGGATCTCTGTCATGGTACACTGACACAGTTAAAGATGAAAAAGCCATTAATTGTGTAATCAGTTACACCTGTTCTATTCCTGCTATGACAATGTCATCAGTGAAAAAGGTGTGTGGAACTTAAAAATGTTTTATGGCAGATTTGACCTTAAAGCAACATTATCTAACTAATTTAACTTCAAAATTAAAGCATCAAAATCCTTTTTGATGCTCTCCCAGGAGAAGTGCATTTGTTTCTGGTTATCCCTCTGATGTCCTCGGGCTGCTCTGCCTCCACACTCTGGGATTTACGGAGTTTCCTGATGGACAGAAAGCTTTACTTGTTGCTAAAGTAATGCTAACCGCTAAATGCTGCTAATAGTAGTAGCTGCTTTGTCTTCTGTTGCACCTTTATAGATGTTTGGCTCGCTATTTTTGATTATTTATAAGTAATGTAATCATAACTAATGCATATGTCGCGTTACAGCTGTCAGCGGTGTTGAAGTAAATTGCGCTCTGAAACTGTAGGGGCGCTAAATCACAAAAACAGAATCTTACATTATTATGTACATGTTGCAGCGGCTCTAATCGATCTTAAATAATGGCTAAATGATTATGTGTAATGAGAAAGGGGTCGCTTGTGGTGACAACCCCACAAAGAATTATGGCCCAGCTCTGCCGTTCCCCACAGCTCTACTCTGCTTTGTAGCATCGTTTAGCTCGTTTTATAACCTGCAACTGTTTTTGATTCCCTCGCTACGCTCTCATCAGTGGAATCATTTCCAGCCGCAGGCAGCTGTTTGCAGTGAAAAGGTCTGATAAATCCACTCGACACTACCTGAACAGCATCAAATGGCAGACATAGTTAGCAAGTAGCTTGCGAATATTCAAGGGGGATTCAAATCTTGCAGTCAGGCTTCAATTTGTCACGGTCTGCTTCTCTCCTGACCCGCTGCCCCTCTGTATCTTTCCACTCAGCCTCCCCCTCACCAGCCAGCCACTCCCACCTCATCAGCTCACCTGGGCTCCAGCTGCATCTCGTCTCTAATCAAGCCAGTATTTAGGCATTTGGGTCCAAACACGTTACGTGACACAATTTGCATTAAAGACCCACTCACTACATTACATTAGTCTGCTTATTATACGGCTACTTGATAAAAACTAAAGAAAATTGGAACAAAATATTGTGAATTTCATTGTTTAAAAAGTAATTTGATGCTTTTGCTGAAGAACTGCATCTATAACAGCGGTCTGTTATTCAGAAATAACAGACCGCAGAATGTCGTCATTGACAAATCAGAATCAAGTTTTCAACAAAGTGGAACATTTAGCAGCTAAAGAGCAGAATATTGCCCTTAAAGGTTAGTGAAGAACAACACTGAGTTAAAAGTGAATATTGAACTTACATTCACCAAGTGGGCAGAAACACGACTGCAAATAAATGGCGCTGTTGCTCCGTATCTGCTGGATGTGTAGCCTAATGCTGATTTGTGTCATCATGAGTCCCAATTCTAAATACTAATTCTAACAGTTTGGAGTTTGTACTGCGTTCACACTGAAATACCAAATTATGTATACTGAAATGTATCATTATAATATTACATTTACTAAATGTTTGTGCTGTTGATGGACACAAAGGAAATGGAGGAGCTGCTCACAATTGGGAAAAGAAATTTAAACAAATTGTACATAATGCCAAGACAGCTTGAGGAGAATCACAGTAAACAAACTATTAAAACTTTCTTTTTTTAGTTGCCCATACCTTTTTTGTGAAGTTGCCTTTTGATTGACATCGGTTGGTTTCCCCGGTAACACTTTCTATAACGGCACATGTCCATCATGCATTATAAGCATACTTATAAGGTGTTGCAGGTTGTTTTTATTCCAACCACAGAGCCACTAATTGTCCTTCCGTCAGGTAGTGGGGATTAACTCATCAGCACAGTCACCTGCAGAGGAGATCTGTTGGAATGAAAACCTGCAGACGTTTGGCTCTCCATGGCATATGGCTGGCCACCCCTGTCACAGCACATCAAACTGTATGGTATCAGTCTGTAATGGGTTTTGTCCCAGTGTTCACCTTCATTTCAAAGTCACCTTGGTTTGGAGTGGCACCATGTGGACTTAACTTCTGAACGACACATTCAGTATCTCCTCAGAGTCTGGTGGGCTATATAGTAAAAAATAAAAACTGTGAAAAAGATTGAGCTGCATATAAAGGTGTAACAGTGCTTACATTAGCTTCTGGAGGAGGCCCTTTTCACAGAGTTGTCATATTGTGGAAAACTCAGCTGCAGCTCATAAAAAATAAGTAAGTTTGATTGCGTTTATCAGTATGGTCTCGGGGCGTACTCACTGACTCACCTAACACTTCCCTGTTGTTAATTTTATAACATGCAGCTGTGCCATCTTTAAACAACAGCGTAGAACTGCCATCATTACAAAATTATTCCTCACATTTTGTCAATATAAAAATAAAGTTAGAAGAAAAGTCAAAAGAAATGTTTCAACAGTTTTACTGTGAAAGTGAAGTACCAGTTGAATTAAGGGATAAAGTCTTTATTTTCGGGCTTGAAACACACTGAAATGTTCCTCTTGTTAAGCAATATATGCATTAAACTGCCGTTTCCCCTCTGCAAACTAAATAGTCATTCTAGATGTTGCATTATTTCTTATGGGACAACTTGTGTTCTCATCTTCTGCCTAACTTCCAGCCAGCAGTGTAGTCCCCATTCTCTTTATAACTGTGGATAAAATGTGGCATTAAGAATCTAGATTTCATGAGAAACCCCTCTGAGGGTTTTAATGTTATAAAAAGATACTTTGAGAATTATTACTTTTATCTCACTGTGGCAGCTCTGCTTTGCTGTGTCATTGATATTACACTGTACACTCTTGCGTAGAGTAGAGGAAATGAAGTGATGTCACTTCTAATCAATGCTCACTGCATTTTACAGTGCATTCTGGGACTTTACTCAGTTGGACACCAAGTGCAGTGGAGCGGTTTTGGTTTTAGAAAATAGCTGACTCTCTGGGCAGTTCACTTACTGAACTGAACAATGGACCATTTCACTTCTTGTACGTATCGTAGTTTCACTGGGACTGTTTCTTCAGTAGTTCCAATAGAAACTGTTCACTGTCTGCAGATAATTCAATGGAACCAACACAGACTTGATTTTAGTAGCACAACCAAAATGTTTTACAACTCTGTTGTAGTAGGGTGGCAGCATACGATGTAGCAGTGTATGTCTCAGAACATCAGAATACTTCATTTGTTTCTGATTTGGATAGATTGACCCTTTAACAGCAAATCACATCCAGTTTACTGTTACACTACCTACATCTACTTTTTTTCCCTCAACAGCGAAAACTCCACTCACAGTTTGCAGCCAAGCATTGTTCAAACCGACACTACTTTGTTTTAAATTCTAGCTAAGGTCCCAAAGTTTTTAAACATACCAAATATGTCAGGCTAAAATGATGGTAGATGTGTATAAAATGCATTTGATGGAATAGTGCAAGTGCTAGTGTAAAGTCTTCTTCAATACAGCATGATGTTCTTTTTATAAATGACGGTGCTATTTAGTGTAAAATAGACGATAAAGCAGGGTCTACTACAGGATATTGTTACCTTGTTAATGACAGGTCGCTACCACGTGTTGTCCGGTTTGGGTGTTCTCGGTGTGTTTGTCTTACAACTTTAACCCTTTTTAAAAAGATAAATGTGCATTTTAAGGGTTTTTTATGTCGTGACATTAATGCCGTTTCAAAACCTCAAGACATTAAGTTGTGTATTGGAATAACATTACATTTCACTCAAATGTACATCCAGATGGGGAAGCATCGAGGCTGAAGGCTGAGGGAAGAAATGGGACACAGCATTAGATTGAGCCTGCACCATTTGTATTTCAGAAAGAACTGCAGGGGTAGTAGCGAGAGTCACTTGGAGTGGAGGCAAACCACAGTCGGCTGCAGTGCAGGTAATTCTGTGTAATGTGTGAAACATGCGCCTTTAAAGATGAATAATAGAAGGTGGTTGTGGTCCAGGTAGCATGCAGTGCTGGCACTCACTGGCTAAAGCCAAAATCAAAGGGGGAAGTCTTATCTGAAATAGACTGGCTGAGTGTGATAACAATAATGTACATCCACCTTGTTAAATACTCCAACACAGTTACCCAAACATGCCGGCATGCACACAGACACTCCCCCACACCAAGTACCTGACTATTTCTCGCTGCTTCTCAGTGTTTGAGCTATTTTCTTACTTCGACAACATTTACACCCAGAGAGGCCCAGTTAAATAAAGGAAGTTAAATAAAGCACACATCTTGCGGTGACCTATGCTATAATATCAAGAGTTCAGGGGGCTGAGTAGCAGGTGCCACGCCGTCATTGTGCCAGCAGAGAAAGAGCCGAGGCTGCTGTCACTGCTGAGTGCTGCTGCATGAGCAGGCTGCAAAGAAAGGCCTTGGAGAGGCACTGGAAAGAGAGTGCACCATTCAACTGAATCATCATGGCCATCAATGTAATGAGGGCAGATCGGTCCTGAGCAAAGAAAGGCAAGGAGGGGGAAGAAGGAGGGGGTGACATGGAGAAATGGGGGGGGGTGGGGGGTGGATGGTGGAAAGCAGTGGGGCAGAGAGAAAGAGAAACATGGGATACAGAATATAGCATGGGAGGATAAGGAAATGTTGCTGATAGACGGATAGGCCGTAAACTGACTAAGGCCTACAGGGAAAAAGTGGGGACTGGTGGGAAATGCTTGAGGAGAGACTCTGCTCGGCAAAAAAACATTTATTTTTCCACCACAGTGCTTACATGAAAACATCAGATGCTGAATTACACAAAGTCAAGTAAAAGGAGGCCAACTGCTGGGCACTCAACACTCTGGCACTCAAACTAAAATCATAACACAATAGGGCAGGGAGAAGAAAGGACGACGAGTAGAGCACACAAAAAGACAGGCAGTTAGCGAAAGAAAGAAGAATTTACCTTAATTTTCTTTGTACTGTAACTAGGAACACTATGGACCAGCAAGGGTGTCTTTAATTTGGAAATGTTGTTCATAGCAGGGTCCTGATATTTAATTAAACTGCCATTTTCCTGATTTAGTCCATTAGCTTCTTATTCTCATAACATCTCCAACTCTGTCATTTCTACAGCAGTGACAACCTGGGCTATTGTTTGCGATCAGAGAAGCTGAACTTCCAAGAGGTCATTACTCATTTCTGTCATTCGTCTCGGCTCCGGAAGAGAAAGTCATAAATTATTTCCCTCACACATAATCCCAGTGCCAAAGCAGTGTGTCAATCACTTCGGAGTCACTCCCGGCCCCCTCACGTCAGTTCCGTCACGTCCGGCCCATCGGATGATCTATCAGTGGGCGATCGTCCGTTTGGACGGGTACCCTCTGTTATTACCCTCGCGTCTTGGGTCCACAGCTGAATTACAATTGCAGAGTCAGTGAAGAGCCAGGAAGCTGAAAGGGCTGAGCCTGGATAACGAGCTCTGGGGTGGGTAATTAATGCCTCCATTTCCCCATTGGTATTGTCAGGGGGGGATGTGGCATTGATCAGAGTGGAATCAGGCCGGAGGGAAGTGGGCAACAGGCCGAGGGCACCACAGGGGGGATTAAATCAAAATGTGGAATTAAAAAAAGGATGGACGCATAGAGAGGTGAAAGCGAGGGAGAAAAATAAGAGAAAGGGGGATGGGGGCTCTAAGCCTGGCAGAATTGTTCCTCTTGAGATAGGTCTTCCGCTGGGGCCGGCTACTCTGTCAAAAAGCCTTCAGCTCTGAGTGACACTTCAAACCAATAAAGAACACACTGTAGTTTTGTACTGCTTCTATCAGAATTGCAAAGCACAGACATCCAGAGGGAGAACAACGTACGATCCAAAGCTGAATTTTATAGAGTTCACAGATTTCGTACATGTCACTGATTTATAACAATCACAACCTCCACAACCCTAACAAATAAGATTACAGAAGGTTAAAGAAGGAAAGTAGCATATCAGACACTGTGCAAGGTCATTCAAAAGAAAAACCCAACACCCTGTAATGGTGCGTCACCATAACAAATGTAAGTGCTCAGATAACCAGAACTGAACTGCCACTAAAATGGCCATACGACGGGAAAAAGCCAATTGATACCGTGAAACAACATAATCCGCAATTCACTTTCTCCACCCTGAGGGACTTAGTCGCCATGTGTTAAAGGACGCAATGCAATATAAAAAAGAAAGCCAGGAGCCCCATGGGAGTAAGTGGAGTGACCGTGGCAGCCACCATCGCTCTTACTGCCACGTCTTTAGCTGTAGTCCCCATGACCCTGTCTGTGTTTGCCTGGGAGGCAAGGCCTGGCGCTGTTGACGATAAAACAAACAGACAGGCCCCATTTATACAGTCAGGTGTCATGACAAGGGATAAACAGCCGGCCTGCTTTGGCCCTCTTGAGGCACAGTCTACACTAATAGCAGGGGCTATCATCATCCTCATCCTCAAGATCAGCCTCATGATCATCATCATCAAGAGCAGCAAGAGTGGTGTTGGCAGAAGCTCCTAGGTGCCTGCTGGGAAGCGGACGAGCACTGACTCCGATTGGACAAAACTCAAGGGCTGCACTGTTTACTTTTCCGGGCTGTATTCATTCGTGTCACTGAATTAATCGTGTCAAAAAAAAGCCAATTGCCAAAAACATTGCTGGGGAAGAGGGGGTGTGCAGGAAAAAAGAACAGTCATGAGTAGAGCGAGGCGGCAGTGGCAAGCACGCGGCTGGAATGACAAGAGCATTGCTGTCATCGCGAGGGATGAAAAACAGCACCTTACTGACGAGGCGAGGCAGCGGCTGCCTCTTGCGCCAGCGAGGAAAGGATGTGCAGGGACCACGAACGCAATTATCTTCACGCCAGCTTTGTTGTTTGTCAGAACTGGCACGCATTTAAGGACTTGGTTGTACTGATAATATGACACCCGGAGAGCCTTTGGGGTGGACAAGAGGCAGCCAGCCGGGAGTCATTACCCAAACCAAATAGACTTCTCATTTATTTTTCTGTCGGGGTAAAGCATCAACAGAAATAAACAATGGCTGATAGATACTCAATCACCAAAGGCGTGCACTCTTGCAGTGGGTGTTTTTTCTGGTGAAGATCCAATTACGAAGTCCGGGCATCAAATCATGAGAAATAACGCCTCATATGTGAGGTGTGTGTTAATTCCAGAAAGGTTGTCAGGGCACCTTTAGGACCCTTGTTTTCAGATATGATCTGGTGTCTGGGACTGAAGTCACATATGACCACCTGACAGATGGCATAATGTGGGCACAGGGGTTATTTTCTGACAGTGTGAAAACCATTGTGCTGGCACCTTTCAATATCGCCAGCTGGTCTTTTTCATAGCATTCCGTCTAATTTAGGGGGGAAAAGAAAGCTATTTTCTTCATTTTGTCATGCCTCTCCACAGTGTCACCATCTCGCCCTGAGCGTAAAGCTTTGTGAAGGTATTCTGAAGGCTGGTACTTACAAGTGGCTACACCTGTTGACAACCTGCAATCGCCGTGCCAGACATAGACGACCGCCGACACTGGCAGCGTACTTCCTACTGTCTGCTGGTCCAATGCCAAGGTCAAACTCACTGACGGGGTGGGTAAGTCCACGGGTGAGAAGTGTTTCCTCTATATATGAGCAGACGGGCCAAAAGAGCATGCGGGAACATTCATAGCAGTAACTACAGGTATAAAAATATAAATCCATAAACAATATTATATCACCAAAATAAGACATAAGAGCTTCAGTATACTTCAGACGAAGTTTGTAACGATTACAATTAGTTGCTGTCTCATTTTAATTCATGTCTGGATAGCAAAACATGGATCCTACGTCTGTTTTTAAGCTTTGTTTTTCACATGACTTCTCTCCAGCCAATCATGCTTGGAGTAGGCCTCGATGTTGATGAACGTTACTCAGGCTTCCAGTCATTCTGTTTTGTCATTTCATTTTGTATAGTATAGCTATTACAAAAGTTGTCAGACTGATGGATTTATGGACACACGCAAAACAGCTAAGTCAGCTTGCTTTGTCAGCTTGTCAGTAAGATTCTTCCTCTGGAGACCATTCACATCGGTACAAAATGACATGTCAACAGACAGACAGACACTGCCATCCATTGGCAGCTAGCATGGCTAAAAAGTGACTGCAAAAAATATTATACTTTATACTGAATTACATCCTAAAGTGATCACTTCATATATATTATTATAAAGCACTTTGTAACTGCAATTCTGAGAAGTGTTATATAAATAAAGTGGATTATTACTACTGTATGTGAAGCCAGGCATGGTGTCACATTAGACCCACCATTGGTGCCAACCCATTTCCCCAATTTTCAAGTGATTGACCAATCATCCCTGCAGATTATACAGTAGCTGTGTATTTGGTATGTTAATGAGTACATTAACATACCAAATGTGCTGGCTGCTTGTTTAACATGTGGTTCAAATGGTACACTGGAATAAAAATAGAATTTGAAGTCTGCTCCATGTACTCACTATGCTTTTGCTCAGATGGTATCCCATCAAACAGTTATAGACTAAAATTGCAGCCTTTTAAAAGTGGCTTTTCTTTATTAAGGCCCAACTTCTTATACTACACTTAAATGACAATTTCATATGTTGGATATTTAATGGTGCTGCAGAGCCTCACTTTTATCCACTATTCTGACCATATAATTTAGTCATATCCTGTCAGTTTGTGAAAAACTACTCTTTTCACCCTTTAAAGGGAGAGTGGATTATTTAAAATAGGGTTGTATGAGGCACTTATCCATAATCAGTGTATTACCTACAGTAGTTGACTGTCGACACGCCCCCAGTGTGTAGAAACAGACAGGAGGACCAGCACGAAAGCAATGCACTGCTGTGAACGGGGGCTTACATTTTATTTACATCAATAAAGACACAGGAATGACATTCAGACAGGATGGTGGGGGGGGATTTATTTTTACCGCTTTACCTTGCCGTCAGACAGCTCTTTCTGACGGGGAACTGAAGCCGTTATATCCAGCTATGCTCTCTTCAAAACCACCGGACTCCATTATGAGGTGGTGAGAAACTTAACATCACACTCAGCTAATGGGATTTATTGCTGTGATGTACTTTTATAATGAAATAAAAACATTTCATATACATTTTAAATTCACCGTTTGTTGTGCAATTTATGATGTATTGCCCTTTTCACCCTTTAAATGGAGAGTGGATTGTTTAAAATAGGGTTGTATGAGGTTGTTATGTATGATGTAAGTTTGGGTCCCAGGGAGACACCAAATTTCTCTTTTGGGTCTCAAGCTGAAAAGATTTGGGAACCCTTGCTTTAAAACACCAAAGTCACACTAACACAGCGAGGTGCAAGGACTGCTTTTGTCAATGGAGTCTGGTGGATATGACAATAGCATAGATGGATATAACGGCTTCAACTCCCTGAAGCCCCAGTATAAATACAGCATAGCAGATGTGTTTTTCTTTATGTGGCTGCTGCCCCTGTTCACATCATTACATTGCTTTGTGCAGTGCCAGTACTCCTGTCCGTTTTTCCAAACCCGGGGCATGTCGACTGTCATCTACTGTAGATACACCGACTATAGATAAGTACTACATACAACCTTACTTTAACTATGAACAATCCCTTTCACCCAGGAGGATGGTTATGGGATTACGTATTCTACAAAGTCTTAATGCTTTGATCCACATTTGCTCCATTTCAGCATCTCCATGGGCACATGCATAGTCACTTTTATGTCAGGTTCTGCTTCTATTGATGCTATTCCCATTACTTCATTTACTAAGAGCAGCATCGCAGACGGGACCCACTCGTTTCCATTTATTGGAATCCCATTTCTATTCCATCTGCAAACTAGTCACCTGTGAAACTAGTTTTTAACCACGATTCGAAAGTGCACTAGCTTCAAATGTCTACCCCATCCCCTTTATTAGTGTTTATTCCCAACCATAAAAAGCGCCGGAGGGGCACACACTGCCTGCGCAGGTCGTTACATAGTGAAACACACACAACACTGCGCATTGAGGAGCTAAATGTGTCGTGGAGGAATTAAAGAATAAATTTCCCCTTCCAATTAAAAGACGTATTTGTGCAACGTGAGCTGAGCAAGGGAACATTATCAAGAAAACACACTGCTACAACTCAGGAGGCACAATTATTGAGGCTGGTGGTATGCAATTAAATAGTTCTATTTAGACAGTGCTACTCCCCGCTAATAAATGCAGAACATATAGGAGGAGACAAAACAGGCTTTGGATGAAGGTCCCAACAGCTGGGAGAACAGATGACTGGAATGTAAACAGAAACCGTGGCAAAATGACTACATCAAAGAGCGATGAGGAGACAACACTATACATTTACATGACGAGTAAATAAAAACAAGGCTCTTGAAAAAAGAACATCACAGGTTTTTATTGAGAAAGAAGATTTAGTTTCCCAGGGTATGATCCAAATTAAAAGTACACATGTAGGGCAAGCACCACACTACTCCCACACTGTATTAACGCATGTTTGAGTCATTGGCTCCTTCGCTGCAGCCCCTCAAATCATACTCCGTGCGGAGTGAGTGGAGCTCGCCGACATTGTTAAAAATGTACAATATAAAGCTTTAAGCTAGCAAAAAGTCAAAATGGGTCACATAAGTGGAAATCAAATCAGCAGATGAGTCCTTTTTTTATTCATGTGTCAACATTACTGACATTTCAGAACAATTTAAACATTAGATACTAGAATAAACTCCTAACACCCCCCCTCCCCTCTATTCTCTCCCCACTTCCTGGTCCCCTCTGAGCTCTTGATTTTCATGACTATGCCTTATCCTTGTACTGATGGTGCAGCATGAGCACGTCTTCCTGGGAGACCCTGGTCCATCCCTCGCTGTGGACGTGGTACAGGTTGACCTGCCCTCCGCTGTAGGCGTCACGGTATGTGGCCTGGTAGATGGCGCGGCGGCCTAGCTCGCAGGCCTCGTCCACGGTCAGGTCCTGCCGCAGACCGCTGTCTATCACACCATAGGCGTACATGGAGCCTGAGCCCACGGCAAACAAGTCGCCACACACCCGGTTCCCCTCTGAGTCGACATAGTACAGCCCTGGGGATGAAGGACAAAGAGAAGGTAAGAGAGATGGAAGGAAACTGTAAAGAGAGAAGTGTTCGATACAAGAGCATCCTCCGTTCTCCTGACTCCGGTGTTGAGCTTTGTCTGGAAAACTGAGATGGTGTACATCTAATACCGCCACTCTGGCACAAACAAACACACATAAACTTGTATGGGCGCACACACAATGTCCTCAAGAGAGAGAATATGAACAGCTGCAATCTCTCCAAGTGAAGTAAGACTGGCAGATATAAACAGCTGCATCCTCTTCAAGTAAAACGAAGCCGGCCACAGAACCTGCTGACAAGGCACGGGCCGCATCCCTGTCTGCACAGCGGCCCTGCTCCGGGCTTTATTGATCCCTGCAAACACGCTAAAAATTAACTATCGACCCGCAACCCGAGCTGCACAGGTAACTGCACCTCGCACCTCAAGAGGGAGACCAAAAGAAACAGCGCGCTCACATCCTGCGGACAAGAGACGAGTTCAGGACATTCATATCCTTCCACACACACGCTCACCACACCAAACCTGACAAACGTGTAATCCAACGTGCACTGCAGACCCACAATGCTCTGATGGACCTGTGATGGACAGTTTGCTCCACACCACGCTTTGCAGACACATGAGACATTTTGTTCCGCGCCATGACACACTTGCGAGGCCTGGTCCCAGAGTGACGTGGAACGGGTGACTAGCACCAGCCTGTGAGCTCGCCCACAGCCAGCCTGCAGATGGTAAAAAGACAGCCTGCGAAAAGGCATGTTTTTATAGCGCTTCACAAAGCAAAACCTGTGAAAATCATACTTGCGCAGAGAAAGGCAGGGACATGCATATAAAATTGGCCAATATTCACTGCTATTGCTCATCTCCCACATTTAAAAAACACTTCAAAAAAACTCAGATTGCACATCCTCGCTTGCAGTGTTCCTCACATAGACTGGTGACAAGTCTGTTAGGGGTAGAGAGCCAATTGCTTTTCTGAAGAGAAAAAAAAACGCTTACCATTGCTTTCAGCCGGGAAATTGCAGCTTCCTCAGCCTGTCGTTAGCTTGCCATGATAATCATCCACTGGCTGTCTATGCATGGGTGTAATTTGCCATTCTGAGACCTGTCTGTCTGTTCCTCTTGAAAACTGTAAGGAACTCGTATAAAACATAACAGGCAGAGAAAGAGGGTTTGTAAAAGCGGCCTCTTGTGTCGAGTAGCACAGTTGACGGTGGTGCATGAGGACTCTTTAGTAGGTCCAAGTATAGAAGAAGAGCAGCACCAAAAAACACTTCCAATCCTTTCCACAAACACACCTGGGTCTTTGTAGAGCCCAATGCCATATCGCTTAACAGTCTCTGCACTTCAAACACTGACGCAGAAAAGCACGAAGGTGATGATGAGTGCTGCGAAAACAAAAAGAGAAAAAAAGGGGGGGGGGAGTGAGATTCATGAGGCCCACTTAAAGCGGAAGCGGGGGGGTGGGGGACGCTGCCTGGATAGTTTAGCATTGCTGCAGTGGCGGCCAAGAGAGACTCCTTCCACTCTGTCAATCCACTGACAGGTGCTTAAAGGGGACTTTTTTTCTTTATATAACGGTGGCCGGTGCAGCTGTCTGGACGGACAGCTTTTAGAGGAAGGTGAGGAGCAAAGTGCGATGGATGGGTGGCTACTATCATCAAATGGGTCAGTGTCTCTCTGTCATCCGTCCTTTCCACTACAATTCACCACTGGATCAGGAGTAAAAAAGAGAGCAGCAGTTGAACAGAGGGGGTGGGGGGGGAAATATTACATCACTCTCTTGGGAGTGGCTGTAAAACTGACTGCCACATGGGTCTTCTCTGACGAGGTCTCATATCATACACTGTCCCGCTTTGTTGTCATGGGGGCTGCATCCCATTTAAATCACATAGCACCATCTAGCAAAGCCTTCAAGTTCTTGTGCGGGGGCGTAGAGGGGGCTACGCAGAGGATCGTCTGTCGAAAGCCAGGCCTATACTGAGTTATCAAGCATAAACGCTACACTGATTACAAGTGTCATAACATTTAATGTTATTACATAGTCGTATTTGACAAGCTCTTCAACACAGATTTTATTAGGTTTTTTTTGCATGCAGCTTAAGACACTCCATCAGGGGAATAAGTGCTCTTGACATGATTGTAGCCGGCTAATGAGCTTCCCACCTAATCGCGATTGATTTCATTTACATGACATTTACCTCTCAGTTCAATCACAGGCATTGTGGGGGGCTATGGCAAAGCTCCCACACCTATTGAACTTACACAGGGATCATTATTTCCCCAATTGATTGCCCAGGATTTAACACGTGTCATTTACGTTTGTTGGCACACGGGCAGCCAGTCATTGTTCACACGGCCCATTCTGCTATCCACACAAAGCCGGCATCGGTCTCAGCGGGTGTACTGGCATTATGCAGGCGACCCAATTGTCCGGGGCTGAGACCCAACGTCCATCATACCGCCGCGCTCTTGCTGGCCCGCAGTCCCAGCCTCATCGATTTCCCATTACTGTGTCACTGTGGCGGCCTCTTTAAGCACACCTTCTGTGATGTACGGCCTCACACTGCACGGCATCAAAAAGACACAGCTCAAGGTAAAAACAGAGGGGCAGAGCATAAGAGGCTGCAGTACCATCTAGTGGGGAACTCAAGCAGCACATGCAACTGGAAAATCACATGAATTGACAGTTCTGTACACAAAGGATCATTGCATTTTATAGCTGACATGGAAAACTGAAGAATCTTTTTTTTTCTTTTCTTTTTATCAAGTGTGGATAGTCAGTTGTTTCATATAAAGAAAGATTAACTGCCTAACATTACACCTCTACAAAAGGGCGTACATTTAGCCTTATATTGAAGAGCTAACCACTCAAGTTTAACCTCAGTTTAGGAAGTAATGTATGCCATAAAATAAAGCATATGGCCGGTCCGTCATCACTAAAAACACTGACACTGTTTTTAAAAGAGTGGATCAAAAATTAATTAGTGGAGATCACAGTGCCAAGAGCGAGCCTTTAATGTGTGCTTCAGAAGGTTTGAGTGCGTCACTGAATTACACTGTATTTTCAAATAAATGTGCAGTGATCGTTATAGCATGCATGGAATGTGGTAATTCACGGAGGAAGATACTAAACTGATTTAGTTATATAAAACATTCAGAAAGTTTATACGAACAACTGACAAAAAAAAACTCTAAATTCCTTGAGGTTGGAGTGAAACCACAGACCATCAAGAGAGTCGCTTTCAGAATCTAAATCTTTAATCTTGTTTTCATTTAAGATAATTAGAATTAGTAGATTAAATGAGTAGATTAACCAATTCTCCAGACAGAAAAGTATTCTGCAACTCTTTTGATAACTGATTAATTGTTTAAGGCATCTTTCAAGCAAAATGGCCAATATTTTTATGTGAGGATTTGCCGCGTTTTTTTATCATTGTAAACTTAATATATTTTGGTTTTGGGCTGTTGGTGGGACAAAACATTTGAAGATGTCACCTTGGGCTCTACGATATTGTGAAGCTGTATTAGTTTCAACTAATCATTTTAAGTATTATTTTTTAGAAGACGAAAAAGTTAGATTTAGTGTTGTGTCAAGTTTTAAATCTGATATAACACAGCAAACCCTACCTGTCACCAAAGTACAATTAAAACTGAATAAATATATACAAAACATCTAAAAATACATCACAGTTGGCAGCTGACCATAACATGAAATGGGCTGTATGTAAACATGCAGCTGTTGCATTTACCTGGCCCTCTCTTGTCCCAGCCACACACCATGGTTCCCATGCTGAGTCCCATGCCCTTGTACTGGTACACCATGTTAGCAAGAAGCTTGGAGGCTGCCGCCACAGAGATGCGCTCCTTGTTACGGAGCTCATAGATGCGGCACTGGCGGGCCAGCAGGCGCTCCCAGAAGCTACAGTCAGCAGCTCCTCCAGCCATGGTACCCAGCAGGTAGGGGTTGATCTCAATCACCTTCTTCACCGTCTGCGAGGCGATGTAGGAGCCCGCTGTGGCCCTAGAGTCCACCGCTACAATAACTCCATGCTGGAACTGAAAGGCAACAGCAGGGGGAACACATTAATGAAGCTCAGTGCAGCAGGAGGGGAACACACACACAGAGCAGCCACTGATGGATCAGTATGTACAGTTTAATTACTTATTAGCCAACTCTTATTTCTGTCTCAACAAAGCAGAAATGTGCTTCTGCTCTACAACTGTCACAGATACAATATATGGCTCAGCTCGGCCAGAAAGCGGCTGGATAAAACGGAAGACCTTTGCTCTTCCCTACAAAATCCTCCATCTCTGAACAGAGTCACTACAGCTGTACAGTACTAAAGGGAAGACAACAGATTTGAGTCGGAGGGAAATGTCTCCAGGGGAGGTTTCCATCTACCGGCACTTGGGGATTAAGGGATAAAGTTGGTGTTATTTTATCTTTTCTTTTTATCAACAAATCCCCTGAAGAGACCAAAAGCAACTGCAGGGATGTGGTTCAGTATTTACAGGGCTTTGCACATGAACCTGAGTGAGTGGAAAAGCTGGCTGTATTCATTGTAATGAAAGCATACATCACACAAAGTTCGGCTCTTTGTGTTGTGTGCATTCTTTATATTTTTCAGATAACAATGGTGTTCTGCGGCACAACATATATTCAGTCATTATCTTGTTAGTAGCAAGATTCCATTGTTGGGAAAGTGTTTTCACAGGACTTGATAATAGTCACACTAACAGTATCCACCCGGTCTTTCAGTGCAAGGTAAAAGCATCTGGACTAACTTTAATTGTTTTGTTTTATGGCTTGCTTAAATCTTTGTAGCACAAGTAAGCAGTGTGCCTTGAACTTTGTTGAAACCTATTCCCTCTTTTGTTGATATTATTCATTTTTGCTTCACAATAGTGGTTTATTATATTTTTTGCTAAATAAACTCATGTTGAGTTACTAATATGACTCATCAGTTAGTAAAGACTGATACCAACATATTTACACTTGCACCTTCAAGTTTAACCATTTATAGGAAAACCAAACAATAAAATCTCCTCAAGAATTGTATGCCTGGTTCTGAAATATTATGCATATCATACAGTATGGAAACACACAGTTGACATCTGCCTTAAAAACTAACAACATTTACAGAAAGTATAAATGTTGTTTCTCTTTCCTATCATATGTGTTGTAAAAGCCTGCCATCTTATATTAAATGGCTCAATAGGTGCATCGTTTATTATGATTGAAATAAAATGTCCCAAAGTCCAAATCTGAGCAAGTAGAAAAATGATGTAAAATACGTACAATTTAACAAACTGTTTTGATGCACAAGTCCTGTCTGCCATCATGGACATGATATGTTAAACTTGATGAAAAGAAAACTTTAAAGAAAACTTTATTATATTAAGAGGGTATTTTGCAATACTATTTTAAACAAAGCACATGTACCATCAGAAGCACACAAGCTGATAAAACATTATGTAAAATACAAATTGAAGTCATATTATGCTATTGTGTTGAGAAAGTTATGATTATCTAAACCAGACAAGAGCCATGTGTGGATGCTGCACAAGTGCTGCTGTTTACAGAACTGTCATCTCCTTTCCCATTCATGCAGGTGCAAATAAAGCTAAATAGCTATAGTTATTGTCTTGTGACACCTATAAAGTAAGTGTGGCCACACATAGAAATGCCCTAATTACTTACTAATTGCCAGAAATGTCTAACACAAATCATCCCAAAGCTAACATTATGTGAACATCTGCAATGAGAAAGCGGTTTGTAGCCATGCTAGCATGCTAACCGCTCGAGGTGTAACGTAAGCGTTATGTAAACTCTCAAGCAAGATATTTAGCGTCAGAATTATGTATCAAACGTTTATTTTGACAACAAATACAACGCGTTAGAGTTTTACGATACCAGCGAGCTACACTTAGCAACTAATTAACTCACTTTAAATGCTAAGGTGGTGGTTCCATGCAGGAACTCTATTTTCCTCTCGATGCCATCTTCGTCCACGGCACACAGCGGGTTTTTAACGGAAAAACTGAGACCGTCTCCCGGCGTAGTGTCGAATCCAAGACCGCTCTGTCCGGGTCGACAACCAAAACCAATAGGTTGGCAATTATCAAATGAAAAATTCGCACAATCACTGTTCAACACACTAGCAAGAGCCATCTTTGATACTGTCTGAAGAGCAAGCAACATCCGCCGGGTAAGGGTGCGAAAATTTATTGAGTCATGGTGGCAAAATCACACAGCGCCCCCTGTGTTTGTGGCGGACTGCAGAATTACTGCTGCGATGTGGCCTACAGGTAAATTATATACCGCTGTGTAAGCTGTGACAAACAAACACCTAGATAAACAAAAACAATATCTCAAGGCTACAACAATTTGATAATACTAAAAGAGTTTGTGAATTATTAACTAAAGATTTATTCTAGCTAGCTGACAATAGTGGATACACTCTGCATAAAGTGGCTGACTTTATACTATTTCCAAACTTTAGCCCCCCTAAAACCCTACATTTTTGCTTCATCCCGAACCATATAATTTGGCTACTCTTTCTCTTTACTCCACTATCTTCATCTTCCTCTGCAAGTCTCTATAATATTCCTCTTTCAGGTCCTCTCTCTTTCTTTGGCTCCATCCCTGGGCTGTGATGTGGAAGACGTCCACATTGTTTCCTGAGTAGGCGTCCCTGTGAGTGGCTCTGAAAACTGCTTCTCTTGCCAAGGAGATGGCCTCATCTTTACTCAGGCTCCACCTCAGCCCTCCATCTATGACTCCGTAAGCGTAAGGAGAACCTGAGCCCACAGAAAAGACGTCCCCCTGCAGTCGGGTGCCATCGCTGCACACATATATCAGCTTTGGGCCACTGTTAGGGGACAAGGAATGGGTCATTGCAGTAACATCTTGGCTGCTAACAACAGCTGACGAGCTATGATCAGTAAGAAACGATGAGTCTTCTGACCTCTTTGCACAGTCAGTGTTACCTGCTTCTTTATCCCAGCCACACAGTGTGAGAGCCACACACAACTCAGTCCCTTTAAAGGGGTGCAGCATAAATGAGAGGAGCTTGGCAGTGCCGCGTATTGAAAGGCAACGTCCGTGCCGCAGTTGGTAGAGTCTGATCTCTCTAGCCAGAATTCGCTCCCATAGCATGCAGTCTGCACCACTCCCAGAGGAGGTGACGACCAAATGGGAGTGAATAGGGGTAATCTTGTGAACAGCTGGACAGGCAACAAGTCCCCCAGCACTGGCACGTGTGTCTGCAGCTGCAATGACCCCATCTTGGAAGATGAAACCCAAGGTCGTTGTTCCATGAGACAGAGGGAAGGGCCTGCGGACCGTCACTGACCGGTTGGCCGGGGAAAAAGGGAATGAAGGTCTGTGGTTAAAAGGGGCAGAGTTCGGCAAAGTCGGTATGAAGAACTGCAGCGGGATCCCACTATTTCTTCCAGATTTCTTTAGTCTCCTCAATCCAAAATTGTAATCATCAGTCATGTGAAAACATGTGGCTGAGTCTTCAAAATGAGATGCAGGACCGCACATGTGATGCACAGGAATGTCTTTAAAGCCACAGATATCTTCCAAAGCCATAACTCTGTAATGCAGTAGATAACGGTTTCTTCATTAGAAAATCAGAGTGTCTTATACAGAGAATTGAATGCAAAAATAAATCCTTAAACACAGATCAAACCAGAGTCCATCTTTGGAAAAACTGGTCAAACAAAGTCAGAAAACTTGCAAATCCTATTATGTTTTGTAAAGCTGCCACCTACTCTCACTCTCATCTAATGTACGGTCTGAAAGTCTAAGGGTGTTACCCTTTTATAGCCCTCCCAAATATGACACCTTGCTCAAAAACACACTAACAGACATGTAGACCTATGTTTTAAAACCATTTGAGTTGACATAAGTGATATTTTATCCTCCATGCTGTGAAAGTAATATCCAGAGAAGCCATTTTCTGCAAACTGTATATGTTTTACCGAGTGACAGATTCATCTTGCTAGTTGTGTGCACGTTCATACACATCTTTCTCATCATTTTCACTTTGCTGTTAAAGGCCCCAACCACCAGCAGCAGGATCTTGTGACAAACCTGCTTTCCATACTGTGGCTGTGTCAAAGATATGGCCCGACAGGGATACTGAACTTGCTTTGCCTGAGGGCTTTTTTGCAAAATGACAAGAAGCCATTAGCCAGTTAATAAATCTGGATTTAGAGTTCATCATAGCACAGAGACGGCACTGGTGAAAGTTACCAATGACCTTCTATTGGCATCAGACAAAGGACTTGTCTCTGTTCTTGTCTTGTTAGACCTCAGTGCTGCTTTCGACACTGTTGGTCATGACATTCTACTACAGAGACTGGAACATTGTGTTGGCATAAAAGGAACCACACTAAGCTGGTTCAAGTCCTATTTATCTGAGCGATCTCAATTTGTACTTGTTAACGATAAATCCTCCATGACAGCCAAAGTCAGTCTTGGAGTTCCGCAGGGTTCTGTACTTGGACCGATTCTATTCACCTTATATATGCTTCCTTTGGGCAATATTATAAGGAACCACTCTATAAACTTTCATTGTTATGTGGATGATACCCAATTATATCTATCAATTAAACCAGATGAAACCAATCAATTGGCTAAACTTGAAGCATGCCTTAAGGACATAAAAACTTGGATGTCTAGCAACTTCTTGATGTTAAACACAGACAAAACTGAAGTTATTATACTTGGCCCTAAACGCCTCCGAAACGCATTTTCTAATGACATAGAAGCTCTGGATGGCATTAATTTGGCATCTTTGATCAAGATCTGTCATTTAACTCCCACATAAAACAAATCTCAAGGACTGCCTTCTTTCATCTACGTAACATTGCAAAAATAAGACACATCCTGTCTCAAAATGATGCAGAAAAACTAGTCCATGCATTTGTTACTTCAAGGCTGGATTACTGCAACTCAATGTTATCAGGTTGTCCCAAAAAGTCGCTTAAGACTCTTCAGTTGATCCAAAATGCAGCGGCACGTGTATTGACAAGAACAAGGAAACGGGATCATATTACTCCTGTATTAGCTGCTCTGCACTGGCTCCCGGTAAAATACAGAATAGAATTCAAAATCCTTCTCCTGACTTACAAATCAATTAATGGTCAGGCTCCAGCATATCTTAAAGATCTCATAGTACCTTATAAACCAACTAGAGCATTACGCTCCCAGACTGCAGGGTTACTTGTGGTTCCTAGAGTCTCTAAGAGTACAATGGGAGCCAGAGCCTTCAGCTATCAAGCTCCTCTCCAGTGGAACCAGCTTCCAGTTTGTGTTCGGGAGGCAGACACACTCTCCACATTTAAGAGTAGGCTAAAGACTTTCCTTTTTGATAAAGCTTATAGTTAGGGCTGGCTCAGGTTTGCCCTGGATCAGCCCCTAGTTATGCTGCTATAAGCTTAGACTGCCGGGGGACACCTCCCTGCTCTCTTCCTTCTCTTCCTCTCTATCTGTATGCATTTATGTAAATGTATGTTACTAACTCACCATCCGGGGTATCATCCCCGGAGTGTCTGTCTCTCATGTGGCAGGTTGCCACTGATAAAGTTTACGTCAGGATCAGGAATCGTGACAGCGCCTGCTGCTCTGGTCCTGCTGGACACCGGGAAGCCTTATTGACATTTTCCTGGATTCATCCATACTTTCTCTTTTTTTTTCCAACACAACATAATTTCTGTCAAATGTTGTATTTGTACTATGTTGTTTATCCTGTACACATGACATCTATTGCACGTCTGTCCGTCCTGGGAGAGGGATCCCTCCTCAGTTGCTCTCCCTGAGGTTTCTTCCATTTTTCCCCCTTTAATTTTGGGGTTTCTTTTAGGAAGTTTTTCCTTGTGCGATGCGAGGGTCTAAGGACAGAGGGTGTCGTAACCTGTTCAGTCTGTAAAGCACACTGAGACAAATGTATAATTTGTGATATTGGGCTATACAAATAAATTTGATTTGATTTGATTTGACATCAATAATATTTCTCATTTAAAACGCGCAACCAGTTACAGCAGCCCTGCACCCTGGTCAGGTGTACGTAGTGACGTTTCTAGAATATGAGGACATTGGGGCTTACTGTCATTATTTAGTTAAAGAAACCACAGGTATCTGTTCTGCTAAACTGTGAAGAGAATCAGGAATTATTTATAACAAACCCTATAACCCTCTGTCAGGGGGCACTTTGTTTTATGCTTTAAAACATAATTGGCACCGTATTTAGGCTACAATAAAAGTACAAAATAATTCCCATTGTGACTCGTTTTATTAAGTTGAGTGACACAAAACACTCACAGAACAAAATGAGTTAAAGTGGATGATGGAAAACCAATAAGAGTTTTCAAATGAATCTGACAATAGATGTTTTTTATTGTAGTATAAAAATAATTGTCTTGCAAGATGTTTCTGTAGAAAGACAAAAATGACAATGACATTAAAGCTTTGACATGAAAACAACAAAAGTTAAGTTCAAGGTTCATAAACTAAAGGCCCTGGATGCCCAGTTATCGCGGTAATTTACGAGACATGTAACTGAAGTACACGCAAAGCCATTTTGGGTCGACATAATCTTGCTACCCAATAGGCATGCATGTCCGTGCAGATCCAAGATGGCGTCAGTTTCCTCGTAAGTAAACTACGAGATGGCACCCGTCGAATCCATTCACTCGACTAAAATCATGGCGTCCGGCAGTACGGGGAGCAGAGTGTCCTGCGGGAGAGATTTGAATTGTGTGCCGGAGGTAGCTGACACTTTAGCTGCGGTTGCCAAACTTGGGTAAGGAGAGTGCTACACTGTGCAAGTAATTTTTTGTACAAGTTATCTTACGGGAGGCACGCGCTGGTCTGCTAGCACTATGTCCCTGCGTGGGTTTGCTAGCATCATGCCAGTGAGCTAGCCGGTGAATTACCAGCACGTGCCCAATCACAATGATGCTTGATTCTGGTGGGAAGTGGTTATCAC
This sequence comes from Cottoperca gobio, assembly GCF_900634415.1. NCBI lineage: Eukaryota > Metazoa > Chordata > Actinopteri > Perciformes > Bovichtidae > Cottoperca > Cottoperca gobio. The sequence goes on from NC_041371.1 coordinate 18,410,813, forward strand.
ACTCAAATAGGCTATTATGTTAGTATTTTGTGAGCTGGCTGGGGAATAGTTAAGGAAACAGTTTTGCTTGTCACCTCTACTTGACATTATTGATCATATCAATGTTAAAATGCTGTGCTTTCTTTCTCTGGTGCAGATTTGACTTCCTGTGCATGCCCCTGTTCCATTCGAGGTTCAAGCGAGAGTTTGAGTTGGAGCCCGCTAAATCCCGATCCGGTGCCCATACCCGGTCAGATTTGCTGCTCTGTGGAAGAGGTTTGTCCTTCGACTCTCTTATCGTCAGACATGTCCGGCCTTATTATGCACTAACTTATTTTACGCTCTCTTTAAATAAGATGACTACTGTATACCCCTGTATGCTGCAACAGGCCTCTGATGGGTTAGGAATTTTAGAAAATAGACCTCATAGTTCAAGTCATGGATTTTCTTAAACATTTGTGTGACAAACCTCTATTAAAATCACCAGACACAGTCCTACAGCTGTACTCCAAATACTTTTTTAAAGTTATGATTGTTCCAAGTTTGGTTGCCACAAAGGGAAAACCAATGGAGGTATACATTTTTAAAATTCAAGATTCTTTGTTAGGGTACATTTTTTTATTATTATTATTATTTTGAATAAAACCATGTACATGATAACATACTGCAAATTATCCATTAGAGTTTCTTGGATGTTAAGTATAAAGTTCAACCCAATCCAGTGAAAATAATGAATTTGTGAATTTAGAATTTGTAACATAAATGTTTTCAACAAAATCGATGACATGAACTGGGAGGTCTTGTGAGTTTGTATGCAATGGCCCAGCTAGAAAATGTAATCATATGAGCAAACAATCAACTTAAAATCATTACGCAAACCATAACCCAATAAAAAAGACATCGAAAGAGATCACGGCTGTATGACGAGATGCAGATATCAAAGCATTTCAAAGTCATTTTAGTGAGTTCATTATTAATGTGTGACTTTGCTGCTGCTGTAACGTTGCTTTTTTCCCCCTCATTGGTCTGTCTAGTGCAACATCACTAACAAAAAGGATTGTCATAAGATTTGGTGTATAGATAAAATGTTAGCTTCGGCCTGTTTTGATGCATTTTGCAAAACATGGGGCCAGTAAAATTGATAGGTAATTATTGAGATCTTAGATGACTCAAGGGATTAGTTAGAATTTGTAATAATGCAGGGTTTTAACTATCGATTTTTGCTTTGTCTAGATTGGAATACTCTTATTGTTGGGAAACTCTCTCAATGGATCGATCCAGATTCAGAACTCGAGACCGAGCGCAGAAACTCAGAGGCTGTAAGTTCCTCAACTTGGACAATTTCTATACTATACTTTGTGGATGTTGATAGTAAATAGTGTGCTTTGGGGTCTCTCCTGTCAACCCCTCTGAATCTATCTCCTATCATCTCTCATCCTTCTGTTCCATGTGTTTCTCTCCAGGCTCTGGCACAGGAGTTAAACTTCTCAGCCTACCTGGGTCTGCCTGTCTTCATGCTCCATCTAAAGGGCCCTCACTGCGCCAATCTCGCCCGTCTGCTGCTGAACCACATCCACACTGGACACCACACCTCAAATGTAAGACTCGGCATTAACAAACTCAACATTCACATGGAGATTGCTTCAATGCTGAATTCTTCAGCTATCTGTTGTTGTCGTCCTCCGCGTCTGATTAGTTCTGGATACGTGTCCCGTTGATGGCATCAGAGGACGTGCGGGACGATCTGATTGAGAATGAGCCGACCTCTTGCGTCAATGACACAAGTGTTGATGAGAAGACCTGGGGCTGGTTAGTTTCACACAGTCCTCGTTCTGAGCAGGCGGGAGCTGTCTGAATGCTAAAATGTCTGCCATTGATTTACCTTAAAATTGTGACTCATTTTGTTTACTTGCCTCTGCTCCTTTAGGTGGCACTCATTTAGAACCCTTTGTGATTACAACAAGAGGATCTGTCTTGGTGAGAGAGCACACTAAAGCACCAGCCTGGGGGCAAAGTCAGTGCATTAAGAAATAATTATAGTCGTGTCTGCTACTGAAAATGTCCTTTTCTTTTTGTCTTCCTGAAGCTATTGAAGTTGGAGCAGACATGCCGTCAGACGCTGTGATTGATAAGTGGCTCGGGGAACCTATCAAAGCAGCCATACTTCCCACCAGCATCTTCCTAACTAATAAGAAGGGCTTCCCTGTTTTGTCAAAAGCCCATCAGCAAATAATCTTCAGTCTCTTCAAGGTATAATTTTACAGATTCAACTGGAATTAATCACCAGCCAAATGCGGAAGTGTTGTTTTAATACAAAAACAAATGTATTTTCTTAGTTGGAGGCCCAGTTCGTCTTCACAGGCACCAGTCGCCACACTGAGAAGGACTTCCGGTCCTACCTGCAGTACCTGGAATACCTCAACCAGAACCGGCCAGCACCCAATTCCTACGAGCTCTTCGCCAAGGGTTATGAAGACTACCTGCAGTCTCCCCTCCAGGTAAGGAAGTGCTCATTTGTCGTCACATGTTTTGAATTTTTTTTTTTTAACCTTTTGAATATGAAGACTAAAGGTGTTTCCCCTCCTCCCTTTAGCCACTCATGGACAACCTGGAGTCTCAGACATATGAAGTGTTTGAGAAGGATCCTATTAAATATTCCCAGTACCAACAGGTAAACCCATCAAACCCTAAAGTCAGCCATTCAAACCACACACATCTCCTACTCTGTATATGTCATTTGGAAAGAGCATCTACACTATGGGCGTGTAAATCTTGTTGCAGGCTCCTTGTGTAGCCTTCTGAAAAGTGTTCTATTTATAGAGGACCCTTTCTTACACAGAAATGTTATAATTTGCTCTCCAGTCAATGTTTGCATTTGTAACTAAAGGGAGAGCTTGTACGGACAGGACATATTGTCTCTCATGAGGCGCTCCCACACCACTGACATCCGTTTGTGTCAAGTTAGGGTTCAAGGAGACACGCAACATATTTATACTCCTGCTTTTTCCTTGTGTTTACAGGCTGTATATAAATGTCTGCTTGACAGAGTTCCAGAGGAGCAGAAAGAAACAAACGTTCAGTGAGTATCTGTACCCAAACCTGTATGTGAACAATAACAATATAGAGTTTGAATTTGTAAATTGAGGTTACAGTTAGATTTAGCAACCAACACACTCTTCCCCTGATGAAGCTCCATTAATAGGTCTGGACCAGTGTAAACACTTTCAAACTGTTGTGGTGGTTTTTATTCTATTTATAAATAGTAAGCAAAACTCCTCTGCAGGCAGCCATGATGTCTTTCCTGCTACTTTGTCTGTTTTCATGTGATGATCCAAGATGGTGGCGCAAAAAGACCCAGCGGCCCAGCGCTGTAGTTTACAAGTTTTTTTTAATTTGTTTTTACCAACTCAGCCATGTTGTCACCACCACAAACAAACATAACGTGCACATCTCTCCACCTCTACTGAAATTTGATCTCTGCCCGCTTGTCAGACACTAGCGGCTACATATTTATATATTTATTTTAATCATGTTGTCATATTGCGTCGTTAGTGCTGTGATGCCGTGTGCTCATGTTGCTGTCATGATGCTAAATGCCGGCTCAGCTCATACACCGTACCGCATCGGCAAATCTGGAATTCGACCCAACTCTACATAATCTCTCTAGGAGTTAAACAGGGTAACGTACGTGGTGAGAAGTCATTAAGCAGCGACTACAGCAACCTCAAAATGTTGTGTCTTTGTCACAGGGTGTTGATGGTGTTGGGAGCAGGTCGGGGTCCCCTGGTCAATGCGTCCCTACGCGCTGCCAGACAGGCAGACAGGAAGCTGAAGGTGTACGCTGTGGAGAAAAATCCCAACGCTGTAATCACGTGAGTGGAATACGTGTCAAAGTTCATGTCTGTGCCCGAGTGGGAAGCGTATTCACGGGCAGTTTAACTTTTATCATCTGAACATGCCTGGATAAGCCGTGTCTCATTGTTTACCACTTTGTAGAAATTTGAACTGCTAGTGGTATTCATTTCATGCACAAACATCTGAACTGGTCCCTACTTGTTCAGGTTGGAGAATTGGCGCTTTGAGGAGTGGGGTGATCAGGTGACAGTGGTGTCATGTGACATGCGTGATTGGGCCGCACCTGAGAAAGCCGACATCATCGTCAGCGAGCTGCTGGGATCATTTGGTGACAACGAACTTTCCCCTGAGTGCTTGGATGGAGCGCAGCACTTCCTCAAAGGTACTTCATTGTTGTGGTTTAAAGTGAACTCTCTTAGTTGCCCCTTTTTTATATTTTTTATGATCAACTACATATGTAGACGCAGATTCAATGAATGCAGAGCATCCTCAGTAGTTTGCCACATCAAACATGAGGAAAGCATTTGTCCTCCTCCATTACCTTCAGTGCATCTCAAATTGCTTTCTCTTTTCTTTCCTCTGCTCACGTCGTTCTCAGGTGACGGAGTGAGCATCCCCTGTTCCTACACGTCCTTCCTGGCTCCCCTGTCCTCCTCCAAGCTTTACAATGAAGTACGTGGGTGCCGGGAACGCGACAAAGACCCAGAGTGCCATTTTGAGACACCCTATGTGGTGCGCCTCCACAACTACCACCAGTTGGCTGAGCCCAAACCATGCTTCACCTTCAGACACCCCACGAAAGGTAAATACAAACAGACTAAACTCAGTGCATGTCAAGAAAGGAGTACACTATACACTTTGACATGATGTGTTTTTGAAATCTGTTGACCGCCCTTTCTTTTTTTCCTTCCTTCAGATATGAACAATAACCGGTATCAGTGCCTCAGATTCTCAGTGGGTTGTAACACGGTGCTCCATGGTTTTGCTGGCTACTTTGAGACCACGCTGTACAAAGATGTGACACTCAGTAAGTCCTCCTTTATAAAGAGGAATTCATGTCATGCTAAGATTAGATCTAAGTAGTAATGTTGATATTGTCTGTGGCAGGTATAAAACCAGAGACTCATTCACCTGGAATGTTCTCCTGGTTCCCCATCCTCTTCCCCCTGAAAGTAAGTCATACAGCCAGTCAAGAAGATCCTTTTCTAAATTGAACTGTATACATCATCGCATTCACCCAATAATCCTCACTTCTTCCTTCCAATAGCAACCCATCTCCATATCCCGGGATGATGACGTCACAGTGAGATTCTGGCGCTGCAACAACGGGAAGAATGTGTGGTATGAATGGGCCGTGACCGAGCCCTCCTGCTCCGCCATCCACAATCCAGCAGGACGCTCCTACACCATCGGCCTGTGAAGATGACACATTCGCATACACACAAACACGTTTCTGTAACACTTGGTGGCAGTTAAAGTTGAGGTGTCCCAGCTCTTTTTGTATGCGCAGTTAAAACCTGGACTTGTAACCCCTAAAGTGCGTTCTGGGTTTTGGAATTACCCGTGGTAGGCACTTTTTGAGCCAGTCTGTTTCAGCAGGCCTGGACTATCACCTGAACACTAAGTGTATTATTGCTGTGAGATCGGCTCATTCAGATTAGGTCAAACACCGCGACACTGGTTTGTTTTTTAAAGTCTTTCCCCCCTACTGTTCTGAACGGACGTTGCAGACATACACTCAACCTTTGCCTTATCAAACACACATTCCATACGATACTTGCAGACTGATGAAACACACTTCTCAAAACAAAGAAGGTCAGAGGAAGGTTATGCTTATCAGGTCACATATACCATATTGTTTAGGGGATGTCTCTTCATACCTTTTTTGTTTCTGTATGTTTGAACCATGTCAATAAAAAGAACACTGTAATGTTGTCCATACGTGCTGCACTTTGTTTGGTAACACCATGGTCTGCTAGTTCTTGGGATCTGAATGTGAATTATTGGAAACGTTTGTTAGTAATTTTAGAATGACGGCAGGAGCCGAGTTTAAAGTTTGTTCAAATTAGATGGCAAGCGAACTCGTAAGGATGTGAATTGTCCAGTAGATGTCTCCCTCAGTTGACATCTACTGGACCACAAGGAATCAATATCTCCTAGTATTCTTGGCTCTCCCTAACTTAATTGTTGTAGACCAATAGAGGTGCAACTACCCGGTGTACTGTAAAAATGTACTTTGCCATGAGTCAGGAGCCTTGTACCTCATTAGCACAGTCGAGCACTTGCAGACCTGTTGGATGTAACAAAACTTAAGTCATCAATTCTAAAGTTGACAGAATAATGCGGTGTACAAGTGCGTTTCTGTGAGTCCAACTGTCGAGATCAATTTAACATTAACACTACGAAAATACCTAAATATGCTCTTCAGTCACAGCTGACAACAATCCGGCTCAATATGATTTAATACCAGCATGAGCATTTCTGCAGCCTGTCACACTCCACCTCCTGACATCCATCTGTTCTGTAACTCCCATTCGCCATGTCTTACTGTACTCTAGTGTTAGTTATTACAGTGAGTTTAGTGTAGGCCCGCTAACACGTCTTATGTTGCATGCACTCGTTTGTACTTATCTTAGAAGTTGCAGTTGCTTAAGATTGACACACATGCACAACCGAGGACAAAAAAAGGATTACAGTATTTTGCCTGCTTGAACAATTCTTAAATTGAAAAATTGTAGCCAGTAGATTCATCCCTGCGAGATCATACACTGCTGTATGTTATGCAGGCAAGTATGAGTAAGTTGATAAGCTTACAAGTTTCCCATAAACTATAATTTGACTTAATTTTTTTAATAGGTGGCTTTTCATCTTATTATTCATTTGAGCAACTTTAAGGACAATACCAATATTTGTGGAGGTATACCTCAAGCCTCATTTTAAATTGCAGTATTTTGGATATATGCTTTCCTTTGTATGGTTAAAAGGTCCTACCTCCAAATTTAGTTGTATCATTTAATATGTATTCAGAAAAGTATTATGAAAGTCTCTTTAGGCTTTAATTGATTTAAACATTAATTGTTTCATCTAAGCCAGTCCGTAAATCTTTCTTTTTTGTCAATGGGAACAGCACAGGGACCCCACTACAGAGGGCGGGGCGTGAGGCGTTTTGACAATTTGGGCTACGCTGATTGGTTGAAAAATAAATATATTTTCTATTAATCGGGGCTGTCAGCTGGAGGACTTTCGTTAACACTGCAGGCAGACAAGAATAATGCCGAACAAGAAGTCCGTCACTTAACAGGGAGCTGCTTTCACCGCGGCTGCCGAAAAGGTAGGTCCTCATTTTTTTTTGTTGCTTGAGGTTTATACAGCAAAACAAAGCGCATGCGGTCAGTGCTGATGGGTTAATTGCTCATTCCAACAATCTTGTTGGCGGCACAGGAAACAAACTCGGGTTGGTCCTTCCGCGAGACCTGTTAAACCGAATTTGAACTTGAATATCTCAACAGTTAACCTTTTTTCGGCCAAAGTTATGTCTCATTTTGCATAACAAATTTAATTTATTTTCAAAGTCTGTTTGTGGTTATTAAACCTTCCAGATAGAGTGGCCGCCCGGGCAGGCACTCTGAATTATTAATGCCGGGACGTGGTTTCTAATTTTAGCATTAGGCTACTGTAGACAACGAAAGAGGGAAACATGCACTGCCATCAGCATGTTTCACTTAATGAACTCGTAGGAAAGTGGTGGAGAAATTACTCAACGTGCGTGTGTGTTTACCTTATTAAGAAGGAAAACACATCCACTTTAATAATTCTAGGCTTAGCAGGGAGGCGCTGCCCACAAAAGAGGGAGACCCGCTGGACATAACTTCAGGATGGCCCAGTGTCCGAGGAAGCTGAGCAGCTGCGAGGGCAGTCACCCGGAGCCCCCAGACTCCCAGCCGGGTGTGGGGCAAGATGCAGGAGGAAGCCCCGGGGTGGCTCTGAAAACAGAAATCGGCCTGGTCAGCGCTTGTGGTATTATAATCGGTAAGTAGACTACACACATGAACTGCAAGAGAAAAATAAAGCATATAACTTAAGGTTGTGAATATCTCACCAGATTTTAAGAAAACGATAACTTTCTGCATAATCCATTTCATAGAACAGTTGAGTTGGATGTTATATGCATAAGCGCTACTTAATACTATCAGGCTCATGGTCATAATAAGCAGGCTATCTGTTGGACTTAAATAATGGGCTACGGCTTGGCTCAAAACTAGTTTGCCTTACACTACATCCTTTTAGACTTTAGAGACTTATTGTACTACACCTACTATGATTTGTTTTTAATTGTGGCAACAAAATAATCAAAAAGACTAAAGTGGTTTTTTTTTTGTGTCATTGAACAATTTTCCTTTTTACATGTGTAAAGTAAATGTAGCTGAATCGAGCTGCACTGACTTAAGAAATACAACCATTCACATTGCCCTTTAAGTGGTCTCTGTCGTGGTTGATGCACATCCTCAGTGCACTCCCAGCATCATACATCTTGTACATTCTCTTTCATTGTCACTTTCATGTTTCCAGGAAATTGTTGGCTCCAATGAAAACTGCTCTGTCCTTGCCTACCTCCCCCACACACAGAGAGGGGGGGGGGGAGAAACATCAATAAAAAGCCATCTCATTAATGATGGTGTCAACCATTGTTGAGAAGGCATTTTACATTGCCCTCTTAAACATGGTGTGATTTCTCATTAGAAATATGGGCCCCCCTTTTGGGCATCCCACACAATGCCCATGTCTGCCTGATTTTGGTGGACATTTACTGGAACTAAACAGTGGTGACCATCTGAAGAACAATGGGCCTCGTGCAGCAACAATCTCTTATATTTTCTCTTAATTTTCAGTTTGGAGAGAAAATGAGATGTTAACTCCAGATGCACCAAATGTTATGAACCATACAAATCTGCTCTTAGCCAGGTGTGCTGAATAAATCACATTTATCATAAATTGGAGGTGCGCTGGTCGATTATTATTGGCATAGGTAACTCCTCCTTGACTCTATTAAGTTAGGTGCCATTTACAAAAACTCTGGCACATGCCCATGAATTGGAGATCTTCCACCAAAAAAACAAGAGCTTCAGCAGTAGTGAAATTGAACTACTGTTAAATAAACTAACAAAGTAAATGTGATTTTCCAGAGCATCAGTACTGGTGTTACAGGGAAATTAAAAAGCATCTTTTAGTCACAAGCTTAACAGCCCATACAACCAGTAAGTGGCAACTGATGCCGTGTTGCTGTAACATGTGACCTTTCATTCAAACTGCACTAAGTGTCAAGTACCTGAATCCCATTAAACCAGGGAAGGCAGTGTCATAAGTGTGCTACACTCCTACTCATCTTTTCACAGCCACTGAAAGCTTTACAGTCGGTGTTTCCAACAAAGTAACTGTTTGTCTTCCGATTTGGATTTGTTTGTTGGTCCCAAGAGTCGCACAGCAGATATGAACTCATTCTGTCATCTCTTCAGGTGTTAAAAGACCAACATCTTCTCTTCTAAAACAAAGGCAACGTAAATATATTACAGGAAGAAATATTAGCGACATCAAAGATGGTAATCGTCTCTCTTGTGGTGGTGCTACCAGTGTAACAGCCTTGCACTACTTTCAAAAGTAAAATACAAAATACTACTAGAGTGCACTTGAAGAAAAAAAAAAGTCTAAGCAAAATTAATCCCAAACGAGCCCAGTTTTCCCCCACATGGGCTGACCAGCAGTTAGTGTGTAGGATGGGAAACATGGGATACTTGTTTGGCCAGTCCAAGTGCAGGATCAGGCTGCTCAAAAAATGTAAACGCCCAATGTGAAACAAATGTATGACTCAGTAATTTGGGCCATGCACAGAAAATTCACTTCATAGGGGAACTTCCACCGTGGGCCAGGGCCCGACTGAGCAGCATGAAACCCACACAAAGCCCAATGGGATTCTGTACCGGGAAAAAATAGTAATGTGCAAAACATGAGCACTACAGGAAATGGGGAGTCATGTGACAGGAAATTGCACCTTTCCTTTTATAACCTGAAAGGACCTGACTCCTGTTTTTATGCTGTTTTTGTCACACTGTTGATAAGCTGCATAATATCTTTATACACATTTGTAACTTGTTTCATTTCACTTGCATGTTTATTTATTTTGTGCATATTTAAAAGGTGTGTGTGTGTGTGTGTGTGTGTGTGTGTGTGTGTGTGTGTGTGTGTGTGTGTGTGTGTGTGTGTGTGTGTGTGTGTGTGTGTGTGTGTGTGTGTGTGTGTGTGTGTGTGTGTGTGTGTGTGTGTGTGTGTGTGTGTGTGTGTGTGTGTTGCTTTGACTCACTCAGGCAACATAATTGGATCAGGGATCTTTGTGAGTCCTAAGGGAGTCCTGGAGAATGCTAGCTCTGTCGGCGTGGCCATCATTGTGTGGGCCACCACTGGAGTTATCACAGCCATCGGTGCTCTCTGCTATGCAGAGTTAGGCGTGACTATCCCCAGGTCGGGGGGAGACTACTCCTATGTCAAAGACATCTTTGGAGAACTGGCTGGGTGAGAACATGTTATTGGTCTGATCATCATCCTAAAATTAAAGCCCCTTTTTTGTGATCAAAAATCAGATTTATGTGAAGTGTCAAAAGCCGTCGCGAATGCACAGATATAACATGAGCACACTGAGAGTAAAAGGCTGAAAGAAATGTATACTGTACCGATGTTACCGATTGTCTCGTGTTTCTACAAACTGAGACCTTCCATAGCAAAGTTGTAGCAAGCCTTTAGTAATTAATGAGAATTTGAAGTAACTCCCCGCCCTCACCCCTCTAAAATTAAAGCCTCTCCTAATGTTTTGTGTTCCCAGCATCCCAGAATGTCATTGACCCAGTTTCATTCATCTATCTTGTCTCAAATAACAATGCCCCAGTGTATTTCGATAATACACTTGGCTAATGTGCTTAATTTCCTTTTGTTTTCCGTCACATTTTGCAGTAACGAGGAGTAGCATGCTCACACACTGTGGTGCTTGTGTCTTGTAGTGTGTGTGTGTGTGTGTGTGTGTGTGTGTGACGCAAGTCTGTGACTGTCTCGTTAACCTCCTGCCTTTGTTGTCCCCCAGGTTTCTGCGTCTGTGGATTGCAGTGTTGGTTATCTACCCCACTAGTCAGGCTGTGATTGCTCTCACCTTCTCAAACTACATCCTGCAGCCCTTCTTCCCCTCCTGCCTCCCCCCAGACAGTGGCCTACGCCTGCTGGCTGCTGTCTGCCTGCGTGAGTCCCAAAATTAACCTGAAAATGAAATGGTTGTTTGTTGAGGCCAGAGACAGATCATGACGGAGCATTCAAAGCCCACTTTTGAATAATTTCCGGCATGATGAATTCTATTTAATTTGACTCTTCTTTCTTCCATTGTTTGTTCCATTGTTTTGTTTTTTTTTACACTTTTTATGAAATAAAATGATCAACTCTGTTGGAGGCAGGCAGAGTTTTAGGGCACGGTCACACATGAACATCGCCTGAAAGTTCACTAAAGGTGAACTCTACCCGACGCAATGATGCAAACTTGCTTTGCCACAGGAAGCAAATGTTTTTTTGTCCCTTTGCTGTCCTAGAAGAAGTGAGCGGGAGATGCATGTTAATTCCGTGTGTGACCATACCCTTACAATGTCTTGTGTCTGGAGGAGCTTTGACAAGTCTGAAATATATTGCATTGATAGCAATGTTTGTCTGTTAGTCTACTCACCGCCCCCAAAAATGTACGTGAAGGATTAAAATGATCACATTTAGAGTTGGCATGCTAATACACTTACCATAGATGTGTTAGCATTTAGCTCAAAGCCCCACTGTGCAGAAGTACAGACTTGCGGAGCTGCTAGTATGGCTGTAGATTCTTAAGAACTTGTCAGATTAAACAAAGCTAACTTCATGGAATAGCTATACTTAATTCCTGGAGTCACCCCCTTCAGTGCATGAGACATATAATCTCCTAATGACATTTGCAAGATTTGCTCGGAAGGACCAAACAGAGCTGAGGAGTCTCCAACGCCGCGTCAATCACTGCTTGTGAACTTTGGTCAAACTAGGCAGCGCAGATCAAATATGATGAAGAGTCTGTTACTGCATGTTCTATTTCTCACCTAAAGTATTTTAGTTTACTGTGTAGCTATCAAATTAAAAAGGTTTTGGTTTTGGCTCAACTGTTTTCAACATGGTGGCCGAGTCTCTCATTCATTGTTTATTTGTATTTATTTTATCAGGGTTTTATGAATATTCAGATAAACATAACTTTTCTCTTGCTGTCCTTCAGTGTTGCTGACGTGGGTGAACTGCTACAGTGTGCGCTGGGCTACATGTGTCCAAGACATCTTCACCGCTGGCAAGCTTTTGGCATTAGGTCTCATCATAATCATGGGTGTCATCCAAATATGCAAAGGTAGTATTGGCTCAGTCAGTCTCCTTCAACTCTTTTTAGTTTCTATACAGTTCTGTCTTAGGGCAGTGGTTCCCAACCTTTTTTGGCTTTTAGCCTTTTTTAAATGGAAGCGGTGTCAACTCTGGTTGCATGATGTTGAAGAGTGATGTTCCCTTAGTGTTTCATTTCAATAGTAATTAGGTCTGAAGAGGTAAAAACCATCCAGTATTTCACAATAAATGAGTAAATGTCTGGCGACATGACGCCAAAATAGGGTGAAACAGTTTTTAAGCAGCAGCACTTAAACTACCATCACAATATAGTCCCCTTGTGCCTCTCACTGGATTTGTGATGCCAGCGTGAAAGAGGGATTACAGTCCCTCATAGCTCTTCATCCCACTCATAATACACACACTGCCAGGCGCAGCAAACTAACGAATCGCCCCCTCATAATACTTTGCTTGGCGTGTAAACTGGAGTTGCAGGCTAATCAAGTCTCTTTTATCCCGACCTTTTTATGTGATCTTGTGTTCATGAATGCACGCCATCTATGTGATCGTTTCAAAATATTCACTGGTCTAAATTCAGATAATTGGGGAATGCATTTAACGTGTATAATTGTCACCATCAATAAGATGCTGGCATAAGAAGTTGAGTAAAACGGGGTATTTCTGTAGATTTCAACAAATGAAATGCTTACCAAGGCATTCTTAATGCTTTTCAGGTGTGAGTGTGTGTGAGTGTGTGTGTGTGTGTGTGTTTCCTTCCAACACCCTGTAAATGAGCTGTTTGGTGACCTCTGCTGCTCAGATTGCGGTAGTGAAAGGCAGTTCACACAAAGTCTGACTTCATTTCAATGAAATCTGACACTTCCTCGTTCACAGGTCACTATTACTGGTTGGAGCCAGAACACGCCTTTGAGACCTTCCGAGACTACAGTGTTGGTCAGATAGCTCTGTCCTTCCTACAAGGCTCTTTTGCTTATGGAGGCTGGAACTTCCTCAACTATGTCACAGAGGAGTTGGTTGACCCGTACAGGTAACATGTACATTCTGCACAAGCAACAAAACGCAAAAATTAACGTAACGCATTAAATAATTAATGCCAGACACTACAGGAAAACATTTTTTTTCCATGCACTGGTCAATTTTGAGAGTTTTGACTATTCTTCCCCTCTAGCACCATGATGTGACTGGAGTTTTACAATACATATCTTTTAAAGGCCGTTTTCTCAAAATATGTTCCTTGTACTCTGAACAAAACATTTCCACCTCCAGTAGCTCTTACATACACCAAATGTTCCAGTTTCATTCCCATCTATATTCTGAAGGTTTTTTCTTTACATGTATCATTTTATAGCTTTATTTTTTAAACCTATGCTATTGCAATTTATTCCTAAAAGCACTGAACTGTTTTTGTTAATGGCTGTTGAAAAGTATTTTTTGATCTATGGAGTGATGCAAAGAAATATCTCAAATGTTCTCTGTAAAAATCTCTGACTTTAAGATCACGCCTTATCCAATGTTCAGGTTTTTTTCCGGAAATGTAATCAAATTGGTTCATATTTAAACATAATATTTCTGAAAACATGGAATACAAAAACAATTGTCTTGATGTAAACAACTGGGGAGGTTTCAAGGTATTTGAATGATATGTTAAATATACAGTCTGCTGCCACTTCATTTCAATCTAATGCAATAATACCTTTTTGGCAGCTTGATTTATGAACATTAAATGTTGGTTTAATTTTTTATCCATGTCACCATTTTATTTGATCCCCGACACCACAAGTAACAAGTTCATATACAATGAACCGTGATCTCGTCTTTCATCCTCCCAGGAATCTACCACTTGCGATCTTCATCTCTATCCCCGTGGTTACCTTCGTTTACGTGTTTGCCAACATAGCCTACATCACAGCCATGAGCCCACAGGAGCTGCTGGCCTCCAATGCTGTGGCAGTGGTGAGAAAACACTCGCAATAACTCAAATCTGTTAGTGACAACGTGCACTCCATTTGGAAATGTCTTGATTAGTAATTCAAGTATGTGTTTTCAAGTGTATACTTTGTTTGTTCTTTCTCTCTCTCTTCTCCTCTTTCTCCCAGACATTTGGAGAGAAATTGCTGGGAGTAATGTCATGGATCATGCCCATCTCCGTGGCGCTCTCTACCTTCGGAGGAGTCAATGGCTCCCTCTTCACGTCGGCGAGGTCAGTTTGCCCTCCCTCTTTTCTCTTTGCAGCTTCTGTGGTTGCTGTGGGGTTTTTTTAATCTGACGCTCGTTCCCATGCTGATATTTGAGCCCGTTTATGTACATGGAAAAACTGGTTAGGCAGGGTGAAAACAAAAGGCTAAACTTGATTAATAGGAATCGGATGATGGAGAAAGAGCCTAAATATAAATGTTTAAAAATAATTCCTTAAGGATGAGTAATTTTAATTTGCCTCTGGTAAAATGACCCCACACATCCCAAAGTCCGTCTCTTCACCGCTGCTTCCTGATCACCTGAGCTGTGTGTTTCATGAGCTCTCAGCTGGCGAGTGCACACGGTCAGCAAGCACCAGCTGCCTCTGCTCTCAGGACTTACCCGTCTTTTGTTTCTGTCTCTCAGGCTGTTTTTTGCCGGAGCGAGGGAAGGCCATCTCCCACGTGTGCTGGCCATGATTCACGTCAAACGCTGCACTCCTATACCTGCCTTACTGTTCACTGTGAGTCCTAACAAACAGCCGCTTTTTATCCTTTTGTGTGCCCTTTGTTCTCACCTTGTGCAGAAATGATAACTCCCCCGCCCCCCCCCTCTCCATATTTAGTTGATCTCCACTCTGCTGATGTTGTGCACCAGTGACATTTACACCCTCATAAACTATGTGGGGTTCATCAACTACCTCTTCTATGGCGTCACCATCGCCGGGCAGATTGTTCTTCGCATCAAAGAGCCCGACATGTATCGACCCATCAAGGTAAAGACAAACGTGTTTGGCTGCTTACACTATTTATACTAACAATCCCGTGCCATGGCATCGTAACACAAGATGGTTTTAAACCATCTAGAAGCCTGTGCAGTTCATGAATACTAAAGAAACTTACTGTACACTTGATGGGGCTGTCACAATATTAGAATTTCACGACTCTATTGTCGTGGCCAAAAGAATTCACCATAACAATATTATCTATAGATACTTAAAACATAAAATAATATTAATGCTATCAATTCATCTTTAACTTTGTTTATTGTGCGTTTTTGTCTTTGGCAAATTAATTGCACTCAAAATACAAGTGTAGGGAGGTGGACAGTCTATAACCATAAGCGTACAACAATAACACTGATGGTGAAAAGGAATAATAAAAAAAAATCCAGAAGGCCTAACATCTGCCAACACGATATTATATTATAGGATATATATTATTAACATGATATCAATATTTCATTTTTAACTACCAGTATATTGTGACCCACCTAATACTTATATATAAGTATAACAATGACTGATCAAAGGTTTCCATGTGGAAAAATGTAAAAGTACTTGTTTAATCATTTTTAATTTTCTTCTCTTTTACAACCCCATCTGTCCCTTGTCCTCCAGGTGAGCCTGATCTGGCCGGTGATCTACCTGCTGTTCTGGGCCTTCCTGCTGGTCTTCTCCCTCTACTCAGAGCCGGTCGTCTGCGGTATTGGTCTGGCCATCATGATGACTGGTGTCCCTGTATATTTCCTGGGAGTCTACTGGGAGAACAAGCCACAGTGTTGCGATATTACTATTGGTAAGGAAACATTCTGGTGTCTTGGATAAAACATCTGGAGACCTTGAGTTTGAATGTTGTTTGAAGTCTGAGATGCCTGTAAATGTCTCTCCACTTGTGTTCATTATTAAATACAAAGAGGTTGAAGTACACAGATGTTCAGCATTAAAGTTGACGCTGCTTGTAATTGGGCAAATAAAATGCGTCGAAACTAAAGTATTTTTCACAAAGACATATAAAAGGAAATATGCTATAGATGTAACTGCATCTCCTATAAAGAAAAACAAGTCTTATTTTAAGATTAAGAATTTCAATGCATGAACCATTAACTCTAACATAATATGTCCCATGTCTCTTTCTTCTCAAACTGTATCCAGGTAAAATGACTCATCTGTGCCAAAAGCTTTGTTTGGTGGTTAATCCGATCATAGAAGAGCGTGCGCAATCCCAAGGGTCGCAAAATGAAGATGGGAGAGACGGAGGAAGCCCTCAAACAGCTGAATCTTGAACATGTGCATAAATGAACACTAACAATGCCTCACACTTTAACGGGGTAAAAAGGCACTTGGGGAAGACTCTCAGAAAGATTAGCATACATATTCACTTGGTGTACTACGTCACTGGACTTTTTCACTGGCCTTAACACTAACTACTGTGTTAGTGAATGGTCTGGGCACAGATGTTTGAGAAATGATCTGAAACTGAAATTATGAAAAACAAAAACTAATATTTTTCTTTTTTCTTTCATGTTAGAATTTTAAATTATGTCTTGTTCAGTATGTTGTTTGAGACTGGGAGGCAATGGGAAAATGTTTTCATATGCAAGTTGTTTGTATTGTTCACTCTGTTTTATATTATCACCTCACTAAAATGACATTTTCGAGAAGGTTTAATGGTTTTTATTCTCATTGAACTCTATGACGGTGTTATATGCCAAACTTTATAAACAATTAATTCAAAATGTTCCCTTTTGCATACATACAGAGAAAGGAGGTTTGGTTTTAGAGGGCAAACGTTTTTTTCTTCTTGCACACAGATCTCCCGTTCTGATAACTACTATGGAGATTTGAATGCTGGCTGATAATATTTCATTGAAAAATGTTCTTTGAATATGAAGTTCTGCAGATTTTGCTAAAATGTTCAAAATGAAAATAAATGCCCAGCACCTGCATGGAAAAAAAGAGGTAAAACCAATGTTAAGTTTTCAGTTGTCTTTATTTGTAACTTAACAGAAAGCTTCTGGTAGAAAATCAAATATTCCTGGAAGTACCCAGTGCATATTAAGCATATAGTGCCCATATACCTACTTTTTTAAATATATAAATCTTCCTCAGGTATTTTATTTTTTTATCACCTGTGTAAGTTTGACATAATTTGGTGCCTGTTGAAAATGCACAGTTGTCTTTGTGATGTCCTCACTGGTGTATTATGCTGCATACTGTATACTGTAGTAGTACTGGTACTGTGTTGCCTGCTGCACTTCATTAATGTTTCATCTACCTTTTGGCACACCTGACGTAGAAGGGGTGGAGTCCACGCACAAGAGCGATCAAATTGCGGAAGTCATGGGCGGCTATGACGCGCCTAGCTGGGTCAAGATTTCACATTGCCCGAAAAAAAGACAGGAAAGTAGATTTAATTCACCTTCAAAATAAAAGCCTGGATATTCCTGGTACCTAAATACTGCTGCAGGGATTAGAAATATTCGATGGATCAAATCAAGCCAGAACTTCTAATACATTTAGCCTCGGTTACATATTTGAATATTTATATTTACTTGCTTACAAAATGCCTGTCAACAGTCCACATCAAAGATGAACATGTGAGCACTGGAACCAAATACAATTTGCAAATGTAGGGTAAAACAATACTGACACACAGTAAGCCTAGAGCTTTCAGGAGCTTGGGTCTGTGGAAGTCTCGGGCAGTTGCCACTTTGCCAGTAATCCAGTCTTTGCTCTACTTAATGATGTGGACCCTGTGTTGTCACTATTATGGGTCTGCAGCACAATTGGAAGGCAATTCTGTTAGTCAGGATAACCTTTTTCACCTTTAAGAATTTTAAGGAAGTTTTTCATCAAGAAATGGCCACTTCAATCTTACTTGGAATTCAGTGGCAATTGTGTGTATACATATTTACTTTAAATATGTATATTTCATATTATGATATAGAATGTGAAATGTTTACAGGATGCTACTTGACCTGGTCATAGCAACTGCTGAATAAATGAGGTAGTGTTCAACGGCTATATTTGTACTTGGAACAGTTTTCTATTTGCTGATGAAGACCACAATATGCAGCTGACAGATTTGTAAAAAAACTGTAGTCAGGGGACCTTGAGTTAAGATTATTTGTTCAAATCTTGCCTTTCAAATTTATTGGAGTAATCAGCCCTGTTCCCTGTAGACCTGTCACAGCAGGCAAAGCACAGGTGTAATTAATTAACATTAACAAGGACTGTACAGAGCCCTCGTTAATGTTATTAATTACACCTGTGCTTTTCGTACTATGACAATTCAAAAATGTCCGCTGTGAAAAAGGCCTATTATCTTCCCAACCGTGTAGAGAAATTAAAGCAGCATTTAGACATTCGAACAAGGATATAATTATGAAAGAACATATAGTTGAACAATTAGATTAAAACAAATTTGATACAAATCAGTATATAGTTGTTTTTTATATCAAGCCAGACATTTCTCAGGCAGGTGGGGGAATTCATGACCTAAATATTTCTAATAAATCCTGGCTATGGCCTAGGGCCTTTTCTAATAAGTGTCCAAGTAAGCCCTACCGGTGAGGCAGCTACAACAATAAAATGCACTAGAACTTGCATACTCAAATTAAATGATACCATAAAAGTCATATGAATTAGGTCTATCATAAGTAACACAGAATGCCTTCATGAGAACGATACCTCAAATAATGTTTAATGACCTCTCCAGCTAATTCCCTTTTTTCTGATTTAAATCATAATCTAAATATATTTTTTATAATATTCCAAATGCAACTTTATATCTGGTTGTAATCGGGTTTTATTTTGAAAGGTATGACAGGAAGTCCTGTGATTATATTCAGATCCATTGACACTATTTGGATACACAGTATTTGGGTTTCCAGCCAACTGACTGCTGCCGTGTATTGGAGGGGGTTCGGTTGAACCGGTTTACTTTTTAAATACTGGCGACTCTGTACAGTGTAGAGGTACGTAGTTATTTTGGAGCTTTAACCATTCACATAAACAGACTGCCATGCTAACTTAGCTAGCTCTTTAGCTCGACAGTCCCTCACTGAGCAGGCTTTGACAGCATCTGCAAGGTTAGCTCTGCTCGGTAACTTGGCTAGCCTCTGCCTCGTTTCACTGACCTGCATCATCGAAAGGGTGATGCTAACTTGAATATATGTAATACTTAAATGTATTTTTGCAACGTGAATTAGAAATGTATGGGTAGATAAATGACAAGATAAGCCGACTCTAGGAGTGAATAACGCTATCTACAACAACATGTCACCAGGAACAGCAGTCAGTTTACCAGACTTGAAACGTAGTTTGAACTATTTTTTAAATAAGCACACTTTAGTTGTGTGTTTTAGTGTAAGCACAGCTCTTCTAAAGATGTAGTAATTATTATGTAGTAACATCTTTGTCGTTACAATAAGGTTACACCCACCTTTTTCTTTCTTCGTTACAGGAAGTGGAATTAAGCATACTGTAGTATAACTCTGCTTAGTAAAGTAATGTGTTCTCTGTTAATATTCTGCTGTAATTTCACATGTCCATGACACAACATGTACACTTACCAACACACACACACACACACACACACACACACACACACACACACACACACACACACACACACAGAGCCATGTCTCCATCAGTACCCCTGCAGGAGATGATCCGGGCCATCAGGTCAGCGAGGACACAGTGTGAGGAGCGAGGTGTCATCCAGAGGGAGTGTGCAGCCATCCGGGCACAGTTCAGACAAGCGGACAATGGGGGGCGATCGCACAACCTGGCCAAGCTGCTCTACGTGCACATGTTGGGCTACCCCGCTCACTTTGGTCAGGTGAGGGGATTTTGCTAATGCCTGTCATGGGTTTGCTTGGGTTAAGGGGGTTAGCAGGGGTGAGAAACTATCATGCTGCTGGATGAGCTGGGTTCAATTCATCACAGAATTGTTCTCGTGCAAAGTAGTGGACCGGTCCCAAGGTCCAAGTACTGATCCCACACAGACATGATCTGTGTGCTCAGCAAAAATATGTGAGTGCATTACGGAGCGCCAAAAATATATAGAAATGAGACCGCACATTGTGTAATCACATGCTGAATATAATAAGCTATGATGATATTAGTAATGTTGCTGCTATGTAAACCTTTACTTCTTGCTCTGTTAGACTTTTCGTGTTAATAGAACGCTTTGAATTGTGGTTATTTCCCTCTAGCAAAGTCACTACAGCATCGCAAACCACTTTCAGCTCCAGTGGGGCTGCTGCTCTTCCCTCAGTACGGCATCTCAGTTCACTTCACATTAAAAGGAGTTGTTACTCTTCCTACTAGATGGAGTGTGTTCGGATGATAGCCAGCCCGCGCTACAGCGAGAAGCGTGTGGGATATCTTGGAGCCATGATGCTGCTGGATGAGAAGCAGGATGCCAGCTTGCTCATCACCAACTCCATCAAGAAGTAAGGACGGCTACTTAAGCTTGAAATCTCATTTAAAAAATAATTAGTACTACATTTTCGTTCATACTTCATTTTAACCCCCGTATTTAGCCTTTATAAACATTTAAGGGGGAACTCCACGGATTTTCAACATCAAAGTCTGTTTACAGGTCCTGGGGAGTACTGCATATGTAGAAAGAAAGTTGTACAAAGGTGTTTGTGGCTTCAGAGCGAGTCTGATAAATTGCCTCAAGTGATGTCAATTAAGTCAGCGTCAGTTGGGTCTGAAGGCGACAAGTTTGAAATTTGAAGTGAGGTTACCGGACGTCTGTAGCCCGCTCCTCATCTCTGCTAGATACCAGAAGCTTGAAGCTACTTTAGCCACTACAAGCATAACACGACTGAATCTCCAATTAAATAATTGGTGGTTTGAGTTGCATTGTGGGTAATATAAGCACCAGGTTTTGACTAGGGGGGAGAATAGAGTGGAATTAAAAAGATCTCTGGTTCTACTGCATCGATTTTAATCCTTGTTTTTAATTGTCCATCTTGAGTCTGACATTGCTATAGGAGTACAATGCTAATTAATTGGTGGAGTACTTGTTAATAAACAGTTAATAAATGGCTTACAATGCATAACTAATGGGTTATATTGCATAACAATTAGATAACTACTTATAACTATACGTGTAGTAGCATATTAGAAGCCATTTATATCAAACTTCTAAATGCTAAATGGCGGGGTAAAAATAACATGCTACCAAGTTTTCTGTGTTATTTGTTTAATTCTAAAAGATCAATGACTGATCACAGCATTGGTGTAGAACGACATAAAATGATGTTTGACAATAGTATTGACGATGGTACACTGTCATTTAAATAGAGTAACCACAGTAGAAATAAAAGGGAGCAAAACATTAGAACAGAGAATCTGAGCAGAGAGTGAACATAATAGAGGATATTCTTGTATGATTTCAGTAATGCTTAACATTTTTGCACTCAGATCTAAACTGTCATTCGTGTGATTTTCTCTACGTGTGTGTTTTCCAGTGACCTTTCCCACAGTAACCAGTATGTGCAGTCTCTGGCTCTCTGCACACTGGCCTGTATGGGTTCAGCTGAGATGTGCAGAGATCTGGCACCAGAGATCGACAGGCTGCTCCGAGCCTCCAACTCCTACATAAAGAAGAAGGTGGGAACCGCCACAGGTTTTTGTTTTTTTCAGCAGCTCTTTACAATATTAATATTACTACCACTGTAATCACTATATGAAAGCCTTATTTATTGCTACGATAATTTCATTATTATGTGTGAAAGATAAATCAAGTTTTTGCTCTCCTTTTTAAAAGGCAACCTGAAAGGGACAATTCACCCCAAAATACAAAATAGTTCCTACATGTAACGACTCACAACAAGTTCTGATCTTGAGACATTGCTGTTGAGTTTTTTTAATGTATAGTTTCGGCACTTTGAGCCCCACAAATGAAGTTCCATCTAGTTCTAGTTCTAGATCTAGATTGATAAATAGCACTACAGGTAAGATATGTGGGAATACTGTCCCTTTTTAAGAAAAAACACTTGAATATGTAGAGAAAAACAGAAATGAAGGTTTAATTTATGTATTTCACAAGCAATGTTTGGCCTCTGCCCTCAGAAACGACAATGTGTTATCCATTTATTGTCCATTTGTTCATTCATCGAGTTAAATCTTCCCAGTATGATGTGGTATTACTGATTAGCCTATTTGTTGCCTGTTTAAAACGGTTCGTCAGGAGTAAAACTATGAATCAACATCCATCTGCTCAATGTAGTAATGATGTAACGGTCCTAATGACTTGCTCCACTGTTCTTCCAGGCTGCTCTATGTGCTGTTCACATTGTGAGAAAAGTACATGATCTCGGGGAGCTTTTTGCGCCTGCCGCTCGTTCCCTCCTCGCTGAGAAGAACCACGGTTAGTGGATCTTAATGACTCAGACCTGTAAGCTTGTCTCAAATATACTCTTTCTAACTATTCTCTATGGTTACTCCCATTTATCACCAGGTGTGC